>NC_087552.1:31501742-31815075 GCF_036250125.1 Pseudopipra pipra | reverse complement strand
AAAGGGAGGGCAGGCCTGCTCCAGCTCCCGCACCATTATGTTTTCCACCCAGTTGGAGTCGTTCTCACTGTAGGAGACAAAAGCGTCATAGCAGATGTCCTTTGGCGGGGCTCGCTTGGGCTTCCGCTTGGCTTGGAGCCACGCCCAGGTCATCCTCAGGTACCAGACCACGTGGTACTTGTAGCCAACAGCTACAAGGATGAGGATGACCAGGAACACCAGGATGCAGATCGATGACACCACGAGGGACCTGTGGCACTCCATCAGGGAGAGATGTACAGCTCCAACCTGGGCCCCTCTCACCGCCAGCGGAGAGTCGCAGACGTACTTGTCTGGCCACCCCACCAGCACTTGGGATATCCCAGCCTGGTGGTGGATGAAGGAGAGGAATTCACAGGAGCAGATGAAGTTGTTGTCACTGGCATCCAGCAGCTCCATTCTCTTGAAGGACTCAAACTGTTCCTTGGAGAAACTGTTGAGCTTGTTTCTCTTGACTGACATGACCACTAAGTTTGAAATGGGTGCAGCACCAGGCAGGGTCTTCAGCTGGTTTTTTGTGAGGTACAGCTCTTTCAGAAATGGGAGCTGCAGTCCAAACTCCTTCAGGTTGTTAGCACTAACATCCAAAACTTCCAGTGTTGGGGGAATGCAGGTCGTTACTTCAGGAATTTGAGTGCTGGAGAGGTTTAAATATTTCAGGTTTTTTGGCCATTCACATGCATCTGGAATCTCACCAAAATTATTTTGGCTAATGTCTAAAACAATTAGGTTTCTTAGATGAGACAAACTTCTACCTGTCATTTCTAAGTCACCCAGTGAATTCTGACTTAAATTTAGAGTTTGTAGTAATGGCCAACCACCCTGACAGGCTGAATGCTCTAAACTCTGGTCTCCAAGCAAATTAGCACTAAGGTCAAGGTACTCTAATGACTGAAGATGTTGGGAAATTCTGCATGGGACCAAAAATACTTTGGTGTTTCGAACTGTGAGTCTGGTAAAAAGAAATAGTAGATCTTGCACAGTCCGAAGATCTGTAAACAAGTAAAATTCTTCTATAGATAATTTCTGTATTGTGAGAACTCTAATGGTCTGTGATTGGTTTGCTTGAATCTGCATTTCCCATTGTCCAGTTCCCAAGAGTCTACAGTCTATTAGCTCCACCTCCACTAATTTTGGCATGTCTTCTAAAATGCTGACAATCTCAGGCACAGTAGCATCTGTTAATAAGGTCTGTTTAAAAGAAATTTTCTTTGCAAAAGAAGAAGACATGACTCTCAGTAGTTGCATTTCAGCAGAGATACTGAATGCTATTCTTCTCACTTCTAGCCAAGTCACAGAGTGCAGAAGGTCCCTAACAATTTCTGAGAATATATTAATATTTCTTAGGTTTATGACCATGTGATTTATCTTCTTAATCAATTTCAAACTTCCCTGCTCATACTGACTGAGATTACCACCATCAATCCACAACTTGTTAAGAAGCTCAATGCCCTCAAAGTTCCCTTGCCTTATCACAGAGAACCATGGGTTGCCCAGGCGGAGAGAACTCAGGTTCCTCAGACCAGAAAAGGGAGAGCTTTCTCCCAGGTCTCTGTAGAAATTGCCTTGAAGGTGGAGGTGCTGGAGTGAGAAAAGGTGCCCAAACCACACAGGGGACAAGTGAGCCAAGCTGTTATTTGATAAGTCCAAGAGCTCCAGTTTCACCAGGGACTGAAATGAGTCTTCATCTATGGAGCTGATTTTGTTGGATTGCAGCAGCAGGGCTCTCAGGTTCACAGCCTGCTGCAGGTCCTGGGATCGGATGTGCTTTATCCTGTTGTGGGCCAGGTTTAACATTGTGATTTTGGCGGTGAGCCCTGGGGGAATGAAGTCCAAGCCCATGGAAGAGCAGTTGCAAAACTGAGCATCACTGCATGAAGGACAAGCCTGCTTCAGCGCTTGCTGTTCAGAGAGGTTTGCAGCTAAGAGCATGTAGATGGCCCACACTTGCCAGCTGTGTGTAGTCATTATTTCACCTAAAATATGAAATATAGTCAGAGCAAATATAAGATGGATTTGAACAAGGTACATTTTGGTTATATCTAAAATATAACTTTTACTGTTCTGTCAATACACTGTAAATATTTTTTTTTAACACAATTCAGAGATGAAATGGATCCATTAAAGAAGACATACTATTCACAAATATTTCAAAATCATTTGTTAAAAGCTATGTATATTGATTTTACTCTTTGTTTTTCCCCTGTGATTTCTAAATTTGGCATGAAGACTATCAAATCAATTAACAGCTCCACAAATTTTTTGCAGATTCAGCTAAACATCTGTATCAGCACAACTACTCTCATCCTCCTCCTTTTTAGTACAGAGTCTTCATATCTCCCTGCTCTGTCCCACCTCAGGTCTCTTTTTCTTAGTCTGTGAATATTATTTTGTGTATTCATTTTTACTACAGGGAGTCTCCTGTGTGTATTTCAAATCCTGGTTACATCAAGAAGAGTCAGCATCTTACAGTACATAGCATCATTCACATTTGATACTAATTTTATGTCTAATGTCAATTCTGACAACAAGGAAAAGAGGAATGCCTTTGTTTCAGTCCATTCCTCGTTTTATCTGCCTTTCTCTACCTGCGGATGTGCTAGGAGCCAGGAAAAAAATACTCACCTGGATAACTGCATAGGCCATCTTTATCATGTTGCCATCAGTCCAGTACTTGCTAATAAAACCTGAGCTTGTAAAACTGACCATTGTTGCCTACTGACTCTTAGCTCTTCCTTTTACTGCCACATCCTTCTTCTCTGCCAGTGCCTTTTCCTGTTTTGGACATCTGTGGCAGAGAGAAGATCAGGCCAAGCCACAAGGAAGAGCCGGGGTCTTTGGAGCCTCCTTCAGATCAGATCAGGTGTCTGAACTAGATAGCTTTTTCCAGCCCCACAGACTATTCCTGATCTTCTGGACTGAAATGATTCAAGAAAAGGTACACAGATGTGGATCCTGTGTCACTTCACTTTCCTCTCACAGTTGTGCCTTTTATAGTACTGATTTGGCATGGCTTTTTTTTGTTACAGAACTTGCTGCAATATCCAGCCTGTCCTTACTCCCAACAAGGTGACTTTAGCTCTTCTATCCTTCTGAGGAGTTGGAAAAACAATTTTTGAAGCCTGAGAGAGCTCTTTTCCCTTTAAAACCCTTATTACATATTGAATTATAACCTTTTTTGATAAGGATCAAAGAACATTTTTAAAATATAACTTTCCCCTGTGTGTCACAACCCCCCCTACCTCAGTAGGTATCTTACCAAGGTTGAAAATAATGAACCAACCCCAAAGAGGCCAATGAACAGGTTCACAAAATTGTGAGCTATGTATTGGGTTAATCAGGTTAGACTGGCTCACTGAGAACTACTTTCTCCATTTGTCATCCCACTGAGACTCTGTGCAGAAGATCTCCTGTACTTTGATTTAATATTCTGATTTGTTTTACAGTAGCCGACCCACACATACAAGTTCATATAGATAAGTCCTGCCCTTCCAGTTGCATTATTTTTAGCCATAGTTGCTTAAGATTATTCAAAAGTGGCAGAGTTGACTGGGATGGTTTGTGCATATGGAGAGGGGAAGAAAAGTTGTGGATAATTTTTTCAGTCATTCCATCTCTTCTCACCTGGAGGACTATAAATATTTTGACCTCTTGTGTTATTTGCCTTTTATCTCTGTCTCTCTCTGATATAGAGCTTTGAATCTTGAAGGACACAGTTGTCTTCCCTGTCTTTAGATGCCCACAGCTGAGCTAGTCATCCACCACGTCATCCAAAGTCAACGGAGAGAAATAACGTCTTTTAGGGGCAATTCTTATCACGTCTTAGACACCCAGATTAAGATGTGATGAGTCTAAGAGAAGTGGCCCCATTGACTTAAAATGGAGTACCATAGTTTAGATACCTAGATAATTTTCCTTGTGAATACCACATAGAGAATTGTAATCTGTAGTTACTCATCTGCTGTCCATCTGAGGCTCTTTTAGAGGGCTTTTTTTTGGTCTCACAAGTCTAAATGGATAACACAGTGCTGTAGGCTACAGGAGCAAAGCTACAGGTAACATGAGTTTCATCAGTAACAAATTCAAGTGGTATATTTATTGTTGCCATCAAAATGCTTACTGTTATAAAAAGAAACAAAGAGGTGACCTGATCAATCAAAAGCTATCTATAAATAGGTTATTTATAGGTGGTAAATTGCAGCACAGAAGGAAACTGGGAAGGTACTGCACGAGAAATACCAGCTGAGCCTAATGGCTCTTCACCTCACCAGCCTGAAAGTTCAGGATGCTTTTCTTTATTGTCGCTTCTGTGAGCTTCTTTTCCAGTTTTTTGCTCATCTGTTATCTGAGCAGACACTCAGAGAAATCCCATTCCCACCCTCATTCAGTTTTCAGGCAGTCTCTTTCCCTTCCCATTCATCTCTAATGATTCTGCTTAAGACCCTGACTTACAGGATCAATTCAGGCATTTCCACAGCCACTCAGACATACAGTTCTATATCATTGCCGTAACAAGGAATCACTTTTTCCCCTTGTGCTGGTAACTAAAAAGCCACAGAGAAATTAAAATGCAACCAAAAATACAGAAACTTGCACAGATGCCATTATACCATAAGATGCTGTGATGAACCAGACATTCAAAACATTTCTGGGTTATGGAGAAAGGGTCCAAGCCATTAGACATGCTCAGGACTGTCTTTGCTGGGCCATGTCAGTAGACATATTTGAGGAAATATGTGCATATTCTTAAACAAAACCATGACTGACAACAGAATGAGGTTCTATAAATGCTATCAAATGCAAAAGGTTAATGTAAGTGCCAATAATGCACAAATTGATTCTAGCTTGGGGAGCACTATCCAGGTAAATTTGGTAAATTTGAGCAGTGCTATGGACTCTGCAGTGGGATAGTCACCAGTTGGTGAAGGAGTCAAACTACAAGCAGACTGGGGAAAGTTGCTGCTCTCCACGTGGTTGTGTGTGGGTTACATGTGCCCTAGTTATCACCCACCAGCACTGCCCTAACAGTATGTATGTGCATACACACATCCACACACATACATGGAAATACCTCTTCTTGTTTCCTACACAGAGAATGTGCAACAGATCAGAGTTAGGTGAGGAGGTAGCTGAAATCCTGAGGCCATTGTTCAATGAGCTCTTTCCTGGTCGAATTCCTGAAACCAAGGCAGCCCACTTTCACACCCAGCCTTCCCTGGGCAGCTGGTATCAATACACAAGTGGGACAACATACAAACAGGACAAAGTACAAACAAGGCACCCTCCCACAAGGAAATTGAGCAGAAATGACAGTCTGACCCAATTTGTCTTTTTCATTTGCTGCTCTCCTCTCTCCCCTTTCCCAAAGGACACTGCTCCCATCAGCATGTCCCAGCTCTCCTGACAAGTCTTCTTTGTTGCCTGCCTGCCATGCATAGCTGCCAGCTGCCTGTGACTGCACCTCCCTGCTCCACTTCTGCTGGCGACAGAAATCCCTCCCGACCCCACACTCATTCTCAGCAGCCCTGAGCACCGTCAAACCCCCATGCAGAGATAGCGTCTTCCCAGTGCTCTCTCCTTGCTTCTTGCTCTGGCATTGCAGCTCCACTGTCTTTCCCTGCATCTCCAGCTTTCACCTACCTGAAAACTCACCTCTCTGCTGAAAAGATCCTCAGAGATGCCAGCTCCAGCTCTGGTGCCTGCATGCCAGTTAACCCATGTTGTGTTTCATCTCTCTCTTGTTGATCATTCTTTACCCAGCTTCCTCTTATGCTGCTGTTTCATTTCCACTTCACCTTTAAACCTTGATAATGTGAGCAGGGGAATTCCCACCCAGGTGATCTGATTGGCATAAAAGCAGGAACACTATCACTCCTTTTAAAATGTGCCAACCCAAAAAAGCCTGGGTCTATAGTACAAGTGTACCATATGAAAACTAAGGCTTCTCCTACATCTCTCTGACTCTCTCTTTGTAATGACCGGCAAGACTTATTTCCCTTCTTACCTCTAGGTACACAGTCTCCTAATATGTTTTATCAATACTCATTGTTTGCTCTCAGATGATTCACTCACCACCTACCTGGAGTTCAGCCTTGATTAGCTACTGAGCTATTTTTCTCCAAGACAGTAAGCAAAAAACCCCTTTGTAGCAGATTTTAGACTGCCCCTAGAGACAATATTTTAACAGGAAAGTAGAACTGAAAGTGGTGTTTGGAGGCTACATCCACAGAAACTACCACCTCATGTGTAGATATGTGTACAGATACACACAGGAGTGTGAATATATACACATGTATAAGCACATACACATATATATGCATATGAACAAGTATACTAACAGACATGTCTGTATAAGCAAATTTTGCTATTTTTCAAATACTCGCTCAGCCCATCTGCCAATGTTTGGTTTATCACCACAAAATAATTGCATATCCAGAGTTTAACCAAAATTCATCTAGACTCTCCTGTACTCCAGCAATACAAGCAAAGGGGAACATGGAAGTGCCAAGGTAGAGAAACCACACCTAACTTAATCCCCTCAGAGACAATTTCAGATTCCCATAAGAACGTCTAAAACACAAGAAATCCAGGCACTCAGAGTGTGACCAGCTATCTTAATATAAACATCTGTATCTACCTGCTTGTCTGGACTCCCTCTGTAATTGGTGAAGAGTAATACAGTAGATCTAGGAGATGTCTCATACTGAAGTAGAGAGAGGAACTACCTCTTGTCAGTGTGATTTTCTTCAACCTCTAGAAAGGAAGTTAAGTAGAGCAGTAAGGGGTTCATGGCCTAGTGACTACATAAATGTGCTCTGCGAAGTAGAAGAGCAAAACCAAGAAACGAGACAGTCTGCAACACCATCTAGCCCACACATTAGAAACACAGGCTCATATTCCACAAATAGAAGGCTTCAGCTATCTCTGGGGGTAGGTAGAAGGGAAAATGGTGGTGACTGCAAAGGGACAAACAAGCATTCACAGGAAGGGATGGACACAGGAGAGTATTGATTGAAGTCCTTGGCTTTTAATTTAAATTGTAAATTGCAGTGGCATTGTTAGAGATGAGTTGGGAATAGTGGTAAGAGCAGAAAAAAGTACAGAAATACCCTACACTCAGCTAAATGTATTCAGAAAAGTATATATAGTCCAATATAGCTTCCAAATATTATAGTTATTGGCAGAGATTTTGAAAGACCAGAGAATCAGATTACTGGAAAGCAAAAAGTGGTCCTTTTTCAGTGAGTAACATGACAATTATTTCTACACACAACAAAGCCAGCTGTATTTTGAGAGAAAAATAAGAAAAAAAAATTCTTAGCAAGAAGAAACACTGACATAGAGCCTTTTGCAGACATACGTTGAAATGGGAGCTGCTGAGTTCTTCTACGACTTCAAGGCTCTTTTCAGGTTTGCCCAAAACATCTGCTGCTGCTCTTCTTCAAGAGGCCACTCCAGGTAGGTCTTTGTGTTCATGATCTTCCGCAGCTTGCAGAACCTCTTGGGAATCGTTTTGCTCTGGATGGGCTCCAGGAGGACAAGAATCACCGCATCGTTGTTCTCATCAAAGAGGCGGAAATGTGAGAAGTCCAGCTCGTATTTGCACCACTCGCTCTGCACAAAGTGCTCGGACAGCACAAAGAGCGTTTTGTGGCTCTTCTCAATGGAGTCAATGATGTTGTCCACTATCCACTTCCCAGGCACAAAGTCCCGCTTATGGAGGCAGAGGCGAAAGGGAGGGCAGGCCTGCTCCAGCTCCCGCACCATTATGTTTTCCACCCAGTTGGAGTCGTTCTCACTGTAGGAGACAAAAGCGTCATAGCAGATGTCCTTTGGCGGGGCTCGCTTGGGCTTCCGCTTGGCTTGGAGCCACGCCCAGGTCATCCTCAGGTACCAGACCGCGTGGTACTTGTAGCCAACAGCTACAAGGATGAGGATGACCAGGAACACCAGGATGCAGATCAATGACACTACGAGGGACCTGTGGCACTCCATCAGGGAGAGATGTACAGCTCCAACCTGGGCCCCTCTCACCGCCAGCGGAGAGTCACAGACGTACTTGTCTGGCCACCCCACCAGCACTTGGGATATCCCAGCCTGGTGGTGGATGAAGGAGAGGAATTCACAGGAGCAGATGAAGTTGTTGTCACTGGCATCCAGCAGCTCCATTCTCTTGAAGGACTCAAACTGTTCCTTGGAAAAACTGTTGAGCTTGTTTCTCTTGACTGACATGACCACTAAGTTTGGAATGGGTGCAGCACCAGGCAGGGTCTTCAGCTGGTTTTTTGTGAGGTACAGCTCTTTCAGAAATGGGAGCTGCAGTCCAAACTCCTTCAGATTGTTAGCACTAACATCCAAAACTTCCAGCGTTGGGGGAATGCAGGTCGTTACTTCAGGAATTTGAGTGCTGGAGAGGTTTAAATATTTCAGGTTTTTTGGCCATTCACATGCATCTGGAATCTCACCAAAATTATTTTGGCTAATGTCAAGATTATTCAGTTTGGGTAGACGAGATACATATTTTGCAGTCCATTTCAGAGATTTTAGAGAGTTTTGACTTAGATTTAATGTTTGCAGTGAAGGCCAGGCATCTTTACAGATTGTCTCATCTAAACGATTATTTACAAGCAAATTATCATTGAAGTCTAGATACGTAAGTGATGAAAAATTTCTTGCAAGCTTGCATGGTACCATGAAAACTTTAGAGCTTGCAACAGTGAGTCTTTTCAGATTGTTTATTTGTGACTCCATACCTTCTAGGTCAACAAACAGATGAAAACTCTGAATCATTATATTTATTATTGATATTGTTTCAACGAAACTTTGCCCACTGCTTGCAATTTCTTTAGTGTCCCATACACCCCTCCCGTCAAGCACACAATCTATTGCCTCTAACTCTCGTAAAGAGGTGATTTCCTTCAATAATACCAATAATCGGCTAATAGACTGGTCTGTGAAGAAAGCATCTTTACACGTAAGTTTTTGCATCCTAAAAGGACGTGTAGAGTTCTGCACCAAGCTTTTCATTTCAACTGCTAATTTGATTTCTCTCACTTCTAACCAAGTCACAGAGTGCAGAAGGTCCCTAACAATTTCTGAGAATACATCACTATTTCTTAGGTTTATGACCATGTGATTTATCTTCTTAATCAATTTCAAACTTCCCTGCTCATATTGACTGAGATTACCACCATCAATCCACAACTTGTTGAGAAGCTCAATGCCCTCAAAGTTCCCTTGCCTTATCACAGAGAACCATGGGTTGCCCAGGTGGAGAGAACTCAGGTTCCTCAGACCAGAAAAGGGAGAGCTTTCTCCCAGGTCTCTGTAGAAATTGCCTTGAAGGTGGAGGTGCTGGAGTGAGAAAAGGTACCCAAACCACACAGGGGACAAGTGAGCCAAGCTGTTATTTGATAAGTCCAAGAGCTCCAGTTTCACCAGGGACTGAAACGAGTCTTCATCTATGGAGCTGATTTTGTTGGATTGCAGCAGCAGGGCTCTCAGGTTCACAGCCTGCTGCAGGTCCTGGGATCGGATGTGCTTTATCCTGTTGTGGGCCAGGTTTAACATTGTGATTTTGGCGGTGAGCCCTGGGGGGATGAAGTCCAAGCCCATGGAAGAGCAGTTGCAAAGCTGAGCATCACTGCATGAAGGACAAGCCTGCTTCAGTGCTTGCTGTTCAGAGAGGTTTGCAGCTAAGAGCATGTAGATGGCCCACACTTGCCAGCTGTGTGTAGTTCCTGATTTGTTTTTTTTTTGTTTGGACATTTTGCTGTAGGAAACAGAAAGGAGAGAAAGTAATGTCAAATTTTAGTGTTGAACAGTAACAGAAAATTATTGAAATCCTGTGCAACTCAGATTAATTATTTTATTTGTAAGAGCTATCCATGATGTCAGTTTTCCTCTCCTACTTCAGCTACGAATGTGAAGCAAACAAACTTGGTGTACTGCTCACCTCTAGAGTACAGCCATATCACATCTCAACAGCCATAAAGGATGTTTCTTAGCCCCACCTTTTCATATGCATGCTGACTATGGCTCTTGCCTCTTTCATCTCTGTCAGCAAAGAAGCTACAACTTCTTTGTTGTAGCTTCAACAAAGAAGCTACAACTTCTTTGTTTGAAGTTTCAGCCCTAAATGGGGGAAGATGGTTAGATCACCAATGAATTGGACAAGAGGATCAAGTGCACACTTTGTCAGTTTGCAGACAACACCAAGTTGAGTGGGAGTGTTGATCTGCTGGAGGGTAAGGAAGCTCTATAGAGGGAACTGGATTAGATGGATCCATGGGCTGAGGGCAATGGTATGAGGCTCAACAAAGTGAAGTGCCATGTGCTGTGGTTGGGTCACAACAACTCCATGTAGTGCTACAATATGGGGGAAGAGTGGCTGGAAAGCTGTCCAACAGAAAAGGATCCAGAGGTGCTGGTTGACAGCCATCTGAACATGAGCCAGCAGTGTGCCCAGGTGAACAAGAAGGCCAATGGCATCCTGGCCTGTATCAGAAATAGTGTGGCCAGCAGGACCAAGGCAATGATTGTTCCCCTATACTCAGCACCGGTGAAGCTGCATCTTGAATCCTGTTAAGCCCCTCACTTCAAGAAAGACATTGAGGTACTGGAGCATTTCCAGAGAAGGGCAATGAGGCTGCTAAAAGTAAGTTTTTGAGGACCAGCTGAGGGAGCTGGGGCTGTTTAGCCTGGAGAACAGGAGGCTCAGAGGGGACCTTATTACTCTCTGCAACTACGTGAAAGGAGACAGTAGTCAGGTGGGGGGTCTCTCTCTTCTTCCAGGTAATAAGTCACAGGACAAGAGGAAATGGCCTCAACTTGCACCAGAGGAAGTGACAATTGGATAATCTAATTGGATATTAGAAAATATTTCTTCACAGAAAGTGTGGTCAAGCACTGGCACAGGGAAGTGGTGGAGTCATCGTCCCAGAGGTATTTTAAAGACATGTAGATGTGGTGTTTACAAACGTGGTTTACTGGTGGACTTGGCAGTGTTTGCTTAATGGTTGGACTCAATGATCTTAAGGGTCTTTTTAAATCAAAGTGATTCTGTGACTCTATGGTTCCAAATGCTCACAGTCTTTACAGCGTCAACCTGCCCATTTTGAATGGCTACCTGGCAGGCAGAAGCCTGAAGACAGCATGTTCCCCTTTCCAGCCCTTTGACTGGGCTATGGCTTCCAACACCACAAAGTTTCCTGGAAGGGATCTGGGTGTTCCCGGCACAGAGTCTCACCAGCCTCAGTGCTTCTAAAAGTAGAGCTGCATAGACTACTGCCACACCCTTTTGTACACTGTGCAAGCAATTTACATTCTTTGCTGGAAAGGCAGAACAAGCTGATATGCAGTGAAACAAGTCTATCACTCTTTTCTGTAAAACAACACCATTAATGGATGGGAATTGGATGTTACCGTCACCCTATAAACACTGGATGTAATTAGAAAAAGACTGGTTTTAAAGTAAAGAAAGGCTGTGTTTCATGCCAAAGGGACCAAAGAACAGGTCACCATTGTGACGCTCACAAATTTTAACTGTAAACAGCTCCAGGACTACAGACCAACAGTATCCAGAAGCCCCGAATAAGCAGAGGTTAAGTACTTACCTTGTGTACTGTGTGCTGTACTTTATTCTCCTCATGTGCTGATCATGCACTCTGGCATCTGAATGGTCACCTCATCCCTGTAAATGCAAAGGTGGAAATGTTCGGCAGGTCAGATGAGGCGACAGTCCTGAAGCAACAAAATATTTCAGCCTGTTCTCAAACAAAACTTTATGTTCACAGTTTCCCAGCGTCCTTTAATTATTCAGTCAGTGAAGCATACCAGTTTGCACGGCTTCTCTTTAGTGGAGGTTCCCCTAAGGAAATCAGGGCTTCTGAAGATTTCAGGATTGCCCGGCATGCAAGGTGTGCCCTTCAAACTCCCATTTCAACCAATTCTATTGCTGCGGCTGACTGGGGACACAAAAATGAGCACAGGCTGTGGTTGCTTTCTCTTCTTTGCAAGATGAAATTCAGCTTTGCAAGCTGAAATTCAGTGTCAGTCTCTCTCCTTTTGTCAGTCAACTCCTATTGCTGGAAAGGCTGATTCAATCATTTTGCGCAAGTCATTCTTTCATAATCACTTCCTCCAGTATTAAGTGTAGAAATAGTTCCTAGGCAGAACTGCATGCTCTCCGTATCTCTAGTTTCAATACTTGTTGTTTGGTAGGCACTGGGACATTGTTTACTGTGCTGGGCAACAGAACATCTCAGCATAACAAAGTTATTATTGTGTAAGTTCTGTAAAATATTATCAATATATAGAGTGATACATATATTATAGTGCTATAAGTGTTGGAGTCAAAATGTTTAGCCAAGGAGAGTACTAGAGAAACACTGAGCATATTTAATTTCCTAAAACACTGCAGTCATATGTTGTCAACAAATAGAAAATGTGTAAGAATGGGAATGATATTCTGTCTGAAACACAAGATACAATTTGAAGAAAGCATCCCTCTGCAAACATGAAAAGCAATTTTGAGAGAGGAGGTTTGAACAGAAACATAGAATTGGTAAAATAGCCAAGCATGCTGTTTACATAAAGGGGGAGGGATTCTTCCTACCAGCTCTGAAAGGGAAATCAATTAAATTCAAACACCAAACATTCCTACTTTCCACTTTGTTTCCTGTGGTCAGAAATTGTCACAGTCTGCTGCCTTCTTGCACCAAGAAGTACCTGCCTGAGAGCAGACAGACAGACTGATTCCTGCCATATGTCAGAGGGCCCACAGCAGCACCTCTGTGCTCAACAGCCCACGGAGAGCCCAAGTGTGCCTAGCAACCTTCAGTCCTGCACTGACATAAGCATTGCACATTAGGTTAAGAACTCGTCGCTTTTCAAAAAAAAAGAGGATAGCTGATGAGCATAACAACATTGTAAAACAGAGGCAAAGCAGCTATGAGGCACAGCCAAGAAGGGAAATGGTCGTTAGGTAAAGGGATGTCATCAACTTCCCCAAAGCCACCTCTTCCCTCTAGCACCTCTCAGCTGAAATGGTTCTTGTTCTTCAACAGGGAAGACTTTCAGTTTTCACCATGTTAATTCAGGGTTCAATTAGACTATATATTTTTGTCATCAAAATTGCAACTCCTTAATAAAGTTAAATAATTTTAGTTCAATTTGTGAAGAGCTTTGGAGAAGGAGACCATCAATGAGGCCACGTACATCACTGAATGTGAAATGGACACTCTCTTCTATTTGTTACAGCTTCTTCACCACACATGCAGGGAGACTTGAGGTAACTGCCTGTTTTTTCAGAAGTAACAACTTTCTCCTAACATCCAGGTTTAGCCAGCTCTCATCATGGCTGTACACTGGGCTAGGTTTCTCTCAGAAAGAGAAGATGGATGTGACCATGTCACAACTCACAAACCAAGCAGTTAATTTCATGAAGCTGCTTAAAAAGCCAAGAAATTTGTGTGGGCCTTCTGCTTGTTTCCCTTAGTAGGAAAAAAAGTCTAAAAGCAGCACAACTTCTGTCTCTCTCTCTCTCTCTCTCATTCCAGGTCAATTTATCAGGATTTATCATGTTATTCATAGTCAGGAGGGTCCGAGGATGCTCAAGGTGGCCAGAAATGCCCTCCACAAAGCTGCCCCCCACAAAGAGGCAAGGTACCAATCACCTGCCTCCCAGAACATCAGTTTCCACATTGAACTGCAGCATGACTCAAAAAAACCTCTTTTGAAATCAAAGAGTCCGAAGTAAGAGAAAGCTGTTGTCTTTTAAGGTAAGAATACCCTTCATCTGCTTTTTCTCCAGAATAACTGCATGTTCAGCATTGAAAAAAGTCGTACCTTGTGGGTGCTTTCTCTCCTCCAAGTTTAAGCTATGATTAACCTTCCTCTTTTAGTGTTTAAAAAAAAAAATCACATGCCTTCAACTACATTACTTTTTCCCAACGGAAGTGCACAGATCTGCAACAAGCCTGAGCTTTGGTAACTGCACGTTTTCCAAGCAGAGACACCACACAAGCCTTTGCCACCAGGTAGATAGGGCTAAGATAGAGATGTGGCCATCATTTTTGAATCTTTCTCTAAATGTTTCTGTTTATCCAACAGCAGCAAAAGAAGCAGATGTTTCTCTCAGCCAGCTCTTCCCTCATCCCCAGCTACAAACTGTTCAGCATCCCTGCTTCCCACTGCTCAGTGACAGGTCCCTGCATTGGCTCTGCTGGCAGAGGGACAGGCTCTTGTCACAACCCTTCTCCATCAGCAAACTGCTGCTTTGCCACAACCCTTTTCCACTAGTAAACTGCTGCTGTGAGAGAGGGCAGCAACCAGTGAGGAAGGGCTATATTAAATGAGTGTTGACCAAAATAAATGTAGAAACAAATATATATATATTTGTCTGTGTGTGTGTATATATGGGACCAAACCACATAGGGATGGACTTGATCAAAAACCACAAACCAAGTGGCAACACTAGTCCTCAGTCAGTCTACCATCAGAGTTAGAAGGATTATTTCACTGTTATATCCCCACTGCCTCCTCTTTATGCATATGTTTTTTTACTCAGGAAGCATGACTTTACGATGGGACTCCAGTTGCTAGATTTCTGCAGCCCTCTCCCCTCTGCCAGCTAGAGGTACAGACTGCTCCATCTTCTGCAGTATGTGGGTATGTTGTACCCTTTAAGAATCACCTCCCCAGTCTCACGAGAGGATCCTGCAGCCTGTCCTTTCTCTTCCTCTATTTCCTCCTCAGTGTCAGTATCCACACTCAGAGCTGCTCGTTGCTTTTCTGCTGAGAAAGAACAAGTGAGCAGTGCAGAAGGGCCCCAACTCAGGCAACACCCCACCTCAAAGAGAAAGCAGAAGCAGTAGAAAAGGGAAGCAGCACACTAATCCATTGACCAGTCTGTGATATGAGCAGAGGTGCATTCCAGATCTTTGTCAGTAGCACAAAACTGATTCCTGATACTTACCCCTTGTAACCAGGATGTGTCAGTGTGTCAGCTTGGCTGCAGCGGTGCCAGGCAGACTGAACCTGGGGTTCTTTTACCTTAATCCTCACCGGAAATGGATGCCAAGGAAAAGCCAAAAGTCAAATCTGTGACTCCAGTCTTTGGAGCAGGAGGTATAACATTCATGTAATTGAAAGCAGAATGGCTTGGTGTCCTTTCACAGTCCTGGAAGCAGAACCTTGACATGCACTGGTGGTGCCTGTGCTTTAATATGACTTGCAGGGCTTCGGGTATTCCTTTTCAAACTAAAATAAAAAGGAACATGATAATGAAAAATAAACAATTTTAGCTTTGTCATATTCCATATCAGGCCTACCCTGCCAGCTGCTCCATCTCCTAGTTATATCTATTTAAACTGAAAGTTTAAATTCAAAGGAGCTGATTTCGTTTGTTTTTCTTCTGGGCAATCCTTTCTTCTAGGCAATGCAGTTGTGGCAGAGCAAGATAATTTTGTGTAATTGGTTAGTCATTCAACAGCCAACCTGCAGGACTGCCTCTGCCAAGGAAACAGTTGTTGATTTATTTTTATCATATCCTTTTATTTTTATCATATCCTTTTTATCATATCCAGTCAGAAAAACATGACACTGATTTTCTGCCTCAACCAAAGTGCAGCTAGCAGGGAAGTTTGCAGGCTAAGACATCAAAGCTTATTCTAATAATATGGAAAGTTTCATTTGTCTAGAATAGTTGTCTCAGCATGACTCAACAAGAGAAAATACGTCATTTCTGCCAAAGTATTCCTGATGATTTCTTGACTCTCAAGGAAGCTGCATCAACAGAAAGCAGCCTACATGCAAGGCAAAGTTGGACGATGCAGTTTCTTTCTTACTTTGCAGTTTAGGTGGAGTGAAAAAATTTATTTCTGACAGGAACATTATGATTTTACATTAATACACAGTAAATACATATTTTCCATTACTACAAAGTAAAAAAAAACCCAAGTATTGACCCCCTATTCTGAAGACCACTATGACAAACACACAAAATCCCGTTATCATCACTGCACAGATTTGTTACTCCAAAATGAGAACTCTGAGACAATTCACACAGAACAGGCCCCCACAACTATTGCAGCTCACTCCCCCAGCTGTCATGGGGCTGGACACCAGTCAAACATGTTCATGAGTAGCTCAGCCACACACAAACGCTGGACACACACTGGGATCAATGGCACCAGTGTCTGGCATGGGGCTCCCTGGCATGCTGCAGAGTGTAAGGTAAGATACAAAGCCAATGCCAACAACTGACCATCTTCCTCAGTGCATATGTTGGAGAGGTCTGTCTGGAAATATATCTGGTTGAGTATAACTTCCTCTGAGTACCACCCAGAGCTTCCTGCATCCCTTTGGAAGGGATCCAGCTCCCAGAGAAGATACAGGGATGGGAACCACATGTGGAGGCAGGTACCCAAGACCCACGCTGCTCAGAGCAGCCTTGACCTCAGCTTTTCTTACAGACCACCTTGGCTGCACCAGCCTTTATACTTCCCATATTCACAGTCTTGGATTTCCATAGGCACTCCAGAGAAAGCCTAATCAAGCCGTGGGACTCAGAAACCTGAAACATACATGTTACAGTACTGGGATGTCAGAGGGCAACCCAAATGTACTTGGGCAGATAGGCACCCAGCTTGCTGCCACTGGGGATTCATCCCCTAAAAACAGGCGTAATCTGGAAATCATATTTTCTTCTAAAATATTTTCTGCAATTTTCATGCTGTTAATTGGTTCAACATTATCAATGCACAAAGCTAGTTCTTAAGATTTTTTTTAGAGATTTTCAGGAAATACCTCTATGTAGCTTTCCCAAGTACCACTCACAGAGTATTTTAAAGGACTTTTTTTCTCTGCGCTACATCTCTCTCACTCTTTCGTGTTGATTAGTTTGCTTTGCTGTATCCCAGACTATACGACAGCCATCTGTTATGGGCTGCCCAGAGAAGTATTAGGAAACCTAAACCACATTTCCAGTTTAAAAAAAAAAAAAAAAAAAAAAAAAAAAAAAAAAAAAAAAAAGAGGTGCCATTCCTATTTCCAAACAAAGATTTTGCAGGTTTCTGGGCAGAGCCACAGAAAACACTATGGCTCTGGGCTGCCTGCAGGCACCAAACCTGCCTATGCTGAGACAGCGCTGTCCCCCCAGTGCACCCCCGGGGCTGCTGTAGGTACCCCAGGGTTGGAGTCCTCAAGTACTTTACAAGGTACAGGCTACAGGGGGAGGGGGTCATGAAGAGAGAGGAATGGATTGTCTTACGCTCGGTGTTTGGACAGCTTCTGCTTCATTTCAGCTCACCGGGAGAGAAAATACCCTGTCATGGCCCATCGGGTGCAAGCCATCACTGGCAGGCCGTTGTGAGGAAGTTAGGGTTTAGCATCCTGGCACTGGAATTTCCCATCAGGAGGAAAAAAGTTTCACTCAGCTCCAAGTAAAAGCTCCTTCAAAGGAGGCTGGGCAAAGGGACACGCATGTGTCATTTCAGCGCATTTCAGAGTGGGAAAGGTTCAGCAAACCTTGTCTGGCCTCATTCAGAGGAATGCATGGATACGTTTCTTGCTTATGCCTATCTAGTGCTAATATGCTGGGAAAATTGCTTTCATTTTCCACTGCTTTTGGTGTTGTGGTTTTTTTTCTTTTCTTTTTTTTTTTTTTTTTAAGGGAAGGGAAACATTGCTGGGAATGGGACCAAGTCATTGCAGAAATAGCTAGAGTTTGTTTCCTGTACGGAGGTGGAAAACACTTTGCTGGGATGCAGAGATATATATTTAACTGCTTGTTATATAAAAAAAAAAATCGTGTTTAACAGTTGGGCAAGAATCTGAGCAGGAAATGAAGCAGATCATTATCATGTACCATTAAAATATCAAGATTTTGTATTCATTCCAGAAAAGACAATCTCAGGATGTATTTTGCACAGGTAGTTTAGGCTTTGCATTCAGCTACTGCCTCCCTCTGTATCTGATGTCATGAAATATTTCAGACATGATAATGGATTTCAGAAAAAGAAAACAAGTAAATTTTAAATCTTTTTTTCCAGTTATTCAAGATCTCAGAAGGTCTTTCTTCAGTGTAGGTACTCTTCTGGATTTATAGCCTATCAAGGCCCCATATTTTTTTAAAAAAGGAAAAAAATCTAATGCACTATTTCCTAGATTTTTTCCACTGGAAAAATTACATGTTTTGTGAGTTTCCTGCAGAGATTATTTCTATTGTCTTCCTTTGCAATTGTATAATTTTTTAAACAAACTTTAACTATAACAGAGTTGTAAACACCCATGAAAACATAATTTTTACTAAAAATGAAAAGCCTAAGTATAAAAAGATGTCAGTAAGTATTTGAAAAGCGCATGTGGTCCCTGGTAGGCCACTAAACCATCTTCAAATAATAAGATATTTCCAATATCTGACTATTCTCTAACTTTCTGAATTTGAACATGATTGGAAACAGACATTCCAAGCTGATTTACAAGCACACACTCAGCTATTTTAATCATTCCTCCTAAATTATCCTCAGATTGCATTCCTTGCTCTTCTGTAGGTTTTCTTGAGTATAACAGTACCAGCTTAGTAATGACAGATTCAGAAAAGGCCATGTAATTTGTGCCTGGGCTGCAAGACGGCTTTTTGTCTTTAGCACAGTACCTACAGAAAGAAACACACCATACCAGGGGATCAACCTCAGAACCAAGGTGTTTTTCAACTTTGAGTTTAATTCCTCTCTAACATCCCAAGTGAGTTACCTGGATGTGCCACGAAGAGCATGGCTGTGCTGCGGCAATGCAGGTATGGCCGGGATGGCCAGGAGATGGCTGTGGCAAACCCCATCGCAGCTGAGCATGCTGTCCCACGCTGACCCACAGGGGTGGATTCAGTCAACAGCTGTGATGGGAAATGCTTTGCTTTGCTTTCTTCAGGTTTTGTTTCAACCCAGCGGTTTCTGGCTGGTAATGGTGTACGATTGAGGAAAGAGACCACAGGCTGGGCAGCAAGGCACGGACTTGAGAGGGAACAGTCCTTTTCTAGAAATCTCCCATTACTTCAACAGTGATGGGCCAGAAACACTGCTGATGTTGTAAGCCTTTTAGCAGGACTTAGGAACTCCAGCAGAGACTAAACCCCTGGTGCAATAGGTAATTACAAGTGCAGGGTAACAGAAAAACCAAAAAAATCCTGCTCTTCACTTGAGACCAAGCAAGAAACTTACATGAAGATTCAAACAGAGGGTTGTAGTAATACTAAAAAGACTTCTGTAGATCTCTAATAAGTGTAGGATGCATGGTAACTCATGTTTTCAAGTAATTTGCTCTGCAGTTCATAGCTTTTGGACAGAAAAGTTGTCAAAGGAAGAGGAATCAAAGAACATATAGGTAAAAAACCCAGTAAAAATAACCAACTTCCATCTCCATAGCTGCAACTACAGGACAAGAATAAGTTGGTTCAGAGATAACCATAGGGTAATAGAATTTGTCTACCTTACATCTGCTCTACTATGAGAAAGAGCAACAGATTAGATGCACCCTCTTACCTTTGATCAGTTCAGGCCATATTCCTTCAACACTTAACACCATGAAGTTTGCACCTGTGAACACAAGAAGATCTTTGTTTCTTTGGGTCTTATTATCCAGTGTTTAAGAACTTTTACCCAACAGACTGGCCACCTGGTTTGTTTTCATCTTATAACTTACACAAGTGTCAGCATAAATATTCTTTTCTATTTATAGAAATTATGTTACATTTGCACTTCTTTCATGTGCTATTTTTATGACATCATTTGACATTAATTTCCTGTATGTTCCATGATTAATAGTTTCAAAAAATTTCCTTTTAAAATCAGCCTTCAGAGTACTTTATTTCTCTGTGTTTGAATCCTTGAACTCTTTGTTCCCAGCTAACATCCAGCACCAAAAGCCCAAGCAAAGCATACTGAGATGCATAATCCGCTGTTGAGAGGAATCTTTCTTGGTCATCTCTCCGGTGTCTCCATGCTTCCATCTGACAGTGTCCTCTCTGATATTTGCAAAGCCTTCCAGCTGAATAGAGTCTTTCGAGAGTCACTAACAAAAATGCAATGAGTAATGGGAGAAGGGATGGATGAAGTGAAGGCTGGCCGGACTCTCCTCCCCTACTGTTCAGAGGTCTAAACTTTTCTGTAAAATAAGTATTTCTCACATTTGTCATGATGAAACACAGCCTGTGAATGAGTTTGGCTTGTTCTCTGTTTCTGCAGGTGGAGAAATCCTGTATCCAGGCTGGGCAGCCCTTTCCTTTTCAGGGGGGAACTCAGCAAGGAGCCGACAAGCTGGTTTGCTGGACAAGAAACCTGTGAGCTCATAACTTCTCACCAAGTAACAGGACAACATTGATACCAGTAACTCAGTCTGGGTGAGTCAGGTCTGCAACTGGATTAAGGAGCCAGGGAACATTTCCATCTGTTTTGGCTCCTTGTGTCTAAACAGCCTGCCGTCCATGAAGGCATCGCTTTGTGCTCTGCTCTGCTTTTTACTCCTTGTAGGAAGGCCCCCAGCCCCATGGTCCCCCCCATCCCCCAGGAACACCACCAGTCATAAAATAATCCTTCTCCAATTGCTCTCCTAACTGCTGGCACAACGACGACTACACACACTGCCAAAGTTAACAAGCAGGCACATGAATCCCTCCTCTTGTTAGAGAGTCTTTCCAGACCTGCCTCAGCTTTCTGCTGGTGGCTGCCTATAGAGGCATGTTTGTCCCAAGGTGATTCCTTATAAGCCTACCTGCAGGAGAACACCAAATGAGCACCTAATCCGAAAGGACTGAAGCACTCGGAGGCAAGGGATCAACTGTGCCGTGCGGCTGGCTCTTTCATTTGCAATTTTTCATTCCTGTGGTTTACTTTGGCTGCTCGTCTTTGGTAAATATTGTACAACACTGAAACCAGGAAATACCCAAAATAAATAAAGAAATGGGCAATGACTATTAGATCTTCCTTTGTCTTCTGAAGGACAGCGTTAGTCAGATCAGATTCTTGCCATCCAAAGAAGAGTAAAACCTCCCTGGGAAGTGAAGGACACCTCCAGCAGGGAAGGCAGGGATGGGGGAGTTGCTGGCCTGGTGCAACCATGCTACACTTGGTTGCGCAATCCTTTGGAATTCGAAGGTGGAGCAAAAGGCGTAGCCCAGCTGCCCTGAAGGCATGAGGAAATGAGAGGCTCACTACCATGCCTCAGAGCTGTCTCTGTCCAGTTTTGTCCTTAAAGGCTTGCACTTCCCACTCCAGAGTTCAGTCAGAGGTTTTCCTTCCCCTCCCACACTTGCTTTTCCCTATAACTTCTGGTGTGCAAGAAAACAACTTTGTAGATAAAGCTGTGCCTTTAGTGGTGTATTTACTCTGCAATTAGATGAACCTCTAGTGCATTTTAAAGGGGAAATCAGACAGCCAAGGCTTCAGGGCCATCTGTCTGCAGTAGGGTTTGCACCCTCCTTGTTCTATTTCCTCTCCTCCAGAGCAGAAAGCCAGAAAATGGGGCAGATGAGAGGCAACAAGATCACCTAGATCCCCGTCCCCACCAGTGGGAAAGGAGCTGAGAGCTGGATCCCTACAGTCACATGCATCTAATCTGCCCTGCACATTCGGTGGGCAGCACAATGAGTCTGCTCCTCCATACAGAGACACTGGCTTTGCCTGGCTCCAGAGAGCTGTAACCTTCTGTCCGAGAGGGCTGCGACAGAGGGAAATCGCCAAGACAAGCTGTCGCCATTGCTCCTTTTCCTACAATAAGCAGGACACATACAGAATTTTGAGGCAGATACACCATGACTGCTCCACTTTCATAGCAGAGGGGATTTTTTTTTTAACCCAAGGGCTCCCTAAACCTCTGTAAATGCTCCTACAGCTGAGATAGAAACCAAAATGAGATGCTGCTTCTGGACAAGCTTTCTGCAGGAGCCAGGTGATTAGGAACTGGATTAAGCTGTGTAGAAAAGGTGGGCAGAGAAGATATGAACAAGAGCTTAACCACAGGACACTGTCAGAGATGGCTGGTATCAGCTGCGCTGAGACATCCTGAGCATACTCAGAAGCAGACATAGAGGTCCAACAGGAATTGTGGTCTCCAAACCCTAGGGCGTCCAGATATCAGTGTCAGTTGTATACGGAACACCCAAAAACTAAATGCTAAACACTCACATGTCTGAAGGGGCAGCAGGATCCCAAATTTTGCCCAGGTCTCTGTCTTGGTTGTGACTGCAGTAGGACTGTGTTGTCTAATTCTTAAAGCACATTTTGAATGTCACTGCTGTTGCTGATGTCACTGATGTCTACCATACCATACATCTACCTACCAAAAGAAAGCTGACATTCTTTCCTTCTCTCTTTGTTGTGGGAGATACATTAAGGTCTAATGGGTAGGATGAAATTTAAGGAAAATATCCCTGCCACAGATTTTTTGCACAATTTTTGGTGGTGACATTGTCATTCAGCTTCATACACAGGGCTCCTAGAAACTCAGCTCTAGCCTGTTTTGGTGGGGAATGCAGAGGAAGGGTATCATTACTGGATCCAGAGATTTCCTACTGTGCTTACATTTCCCTCTCCACTGCCAAAAATATGCTTTTCAATAAAGCTAAGTAAAAGGTTAGACTTCCTAAAAACAACCATTCACGTAACACACAAACCAGGAAACAAAATAGAAGCCCATATCCTGGGAAGCCAAGTTTCAGTAAGGTAAAAGGGGCCAAGAGTCATGGCACACACAGCAGCATTCCCCTCCATTAGCATTGGATTTGACTTACAGAGCAGAGCAGCAAGGCAGTGAAGAGATACAGACTGTAAACCAGTGTTTAGTGCTTGTGGAAAGCAGAAGCAGCTGTTGTGCAGGCAAACTCAGCAAAGTCAGCAACTTGCATAGGAGCAAGCCTTAACTCAACTGTAACTCTAAAACAGTGTGGACTTTGAAAGGTTTATTCCAGTTTGTGAGAATAAATTGTACAACTGGAAAACAGTTTTCGGAATAAATTGTACAACTGAGGCTAGTTTTTGGAGTGTGCACTAGCTGGCACACACATTTCCACCTGCTGCTAGGCAGCATTGTGGTTCCCATGGGCTCAGTCATCTCAGACATCATAAATACAACCTGTCCGAGAGACCACGTTGTAGCGCAGAGCCCGCTTGTGCAAATCTATGTCAGGCATGCTATGGTTTGTCTTCTCCCTGTATTTTTCTGGAAATTAAAACAGACACTCATGAGTAAGCAGACTGATCTAAACAGTGGTGGACACTGACATAGACACTTGAGGAGACCTGGGCAGCTCCAGAGACTTCCTACTCTTTCCTCTCATGAAATACTTCCTTACCAGACTCTCTCTTAGAGACTTGCAGACTTCTCTTAATATCTGCACTATGTTTGAGGCAACACTACGTCCACAGTAGTAGTAATAAAATTAAAAAAACCCACAACCAGAGCAGTCATTAGGCATTATTCACTGCAGGAATACAGGGGGAAATTTGAAATCAGCAAGTCAGTTCCATTACTGTAAGGATACATTACATCTGTCATCTATTAAAACACATGGCTGTATGCGCCTGGCAAGTCCTTCAAAGTTGTTCTTTTGATCTTTGCAAAGATAAAACTGTAATGTTTTTCTAGGTATATGAGAACATTAGTTACTGTACTAGTTAAAAAGCAGTTAACTACTTGAAACTGGAGCCATCTGTTTTCTATTTATAGAGCTCAATATCATTTTCTTGAGGACTTCTCTAACAAACTCTTTCTATGTGAAATATCAGTGAGGCTTTGGTCAAGATAGCTGAACTTCTGCTTAACAGGTTCACTGATGGGGCTGGTCAACTGACAAAGGCCTACCTTGACAAGAGGAAGCAGGAGAAGGGACAGAATGAAGGCTCTGTAGAGCCTTCAGCTCATCCCTCAAATCAGCTCTTCAGAAAGAATAATACTGTCTTAATTAGATTTCAGGTTTCTCTGTCTTGGGAACAGCACATGAGGTTGTGCGACCAAAACCAAACCTGCAGCTTACTGAGCTTCAGTCATGTAAGTGTTCTGGACGATGTTCCCAGACTTACATTTTACTAAGGAAATGAATAAAAAAGAGTTAACAAATCCTTTATATTTCACTTGAGGATTTTGAAGCATTTGCATAAGCCATTATTTGGTCCTCAACTAATTGCCTAACTGATTATAATTTATCAGTCCTTAAACTGATAAATTATTAAAAACCTTACAATGAACAAAAAGGTTCCTTTCTTAAGAAAAACAACAACAAACAAACCCTCCACCAGCCAGTGAATGTGCAGGTCATCTCTAAAATGCACAAAGATACCTCTCCTTAATGATTTTGTGAGTTGAGGGCTTCCAAAAGTTGCACATTGCTGTAGGGTATCAAACTGGGTCATGAAGCTCAGCTATTGCAAGAGAAACTCATAATCTTGCCTGTGAATCTCACTCAGAAGGCAGAAATACTTATAGACAGGAAAAGCTTGTGTCACTGTGAGCTCAGCCCCCACAGGATGTCCACTGTGCAAGTCTCAAGCTGGTTTCCCACCAAGTCCCCGAAACTCGACAACAAGGACCTGCTTCCCAGAGAGGGAAGAGAAAAAAAAACTACTTAAGCAGCCAAAGCTATAGCAAAAATATATATATATTTTACATATGAGACAGATATATACAATGAGAATACTATACACCACAACTCCAGAAATCCCAAACAGCTCCCCAGAAAGGGAAGAGGGGGAGGGAGAAGGGAAAAGGACAAAAAGGGATAAAGACCAAACAAGTCAACCAGCCAACTGAAGGTAAATTAGCAAAATCTCACCACTTCCCTTTGAACAAGCAGGATGGCTAGACACAGCCCAGCACTCTCCCCTCACGTGTGGCAGATAACAGCAGTCACTGCAGGCCTCAGCTCCAGATAAGCAAGACCGAGACAGGGACCCACCGTCCTCGAACCTTGCCGGGAACGAAGGGCGCGAGGTCCCTCCTGCTGGCTTTATTTATACCTCAAATTACATAAAGGAATAGCATGGAATACTTCCGTGATCACTTTCCTAGTTCCTTCCTGGTTACAAGCTGGTCTCCAGGAAGGCCCAGAGTGAAACCATCACATCCACCCATGGGCATTTCCATCAGGTCTTTGTACCCCAGGTTTCTGCTTGCTATCAGGAGCATCCCACCCTGTAAGCCACAGGGGGCTCAGGCCAAGCCACACCTAGCCATGATCTTAAAGGCTATAACTGAAAGCATAGGAAAACCCTGCAAGCCAGGAGAGAGGGGGACTAGCTGTGCTTGTTGTGATGTAGCAGTGGTGAAAGTGATAGCAAAGTGTCAGGAGAAAACACTCAGCCGCATCTGTGCTCACCAGTGACTGTGTGGGAAAATTGGACAGCTGAGTCATGAGTAAGCAGAAGGTACCTGTGGTCTGATTTCTTGAAGCCCTGGAAAGTGCAGTATATGCCAAGGACATGCAGATGGGAAAAACTGAAACTTGGTACTCAGAGTCATTTGGCAAATGCATGAACTGAACACAGTGTTAACAGTGTTAAAGGCATGCATGCTACACGCCTCATGTCCTTAACCGACAGGAGGGAGTGGAAGGTACCTAACTGAAATAATAGGTAACCAAAGGAGGAACACGAGCTGTGATTAAACAGAGGCTTCTACCAACAGAAGTAGGGCTGGCATCTCCTCTGGTTAACAGCTGCTTGCTTGTCCACAGAGGGACTGATCAACCTGCAGGCAGCTCTGGAAAGAGCGGATCAATACGAAACTGCCACTGAGCTCCACAAACCATTTATGCCACAAACTGTGAGTTGTGTGGCTGAAAAGCACAGGGGAGAGTTGAGGAGGAGCAAGGGCTTCCCACATTGGTTTGGTAACAGGGCAGCAATGAGATAATTTTCCATTCCCTTGCATGTACCATTCACCCCTTCCTGCACCATTGGTGTGCCATCACAAGATGAGCTGGAGGCAGAATGAGCCAGCCTGCTTGTAAGCAGCTGGAGGAACACCACTGAGATGCCACCTTTCTCATATGAACACAGCAAATACCAGAGCAACAAGTTCCACCATATCACAGGCCTGAGGAGAGTGGTGGGAAGGGTACAGCATTTTCTGATGTTTCTGCAAGGGTCCCTTATCATCTTCAACATCTGGTTTGCACTCTTCAGCATTTCCTACACCACACCGTAAATCACCTTTCATTTAACAAGGCTGTGTTGAGAGAATGAAGTGAACTGTTTTTCTCCCTAAATCAGAACCGGCAATCATAGCAGGTTCTTGTAAGGTCACTACTGCAGCACCTCAGCATGGCATGAGAAGGTTATTTCTAGTTCTGAGACAGCCCTGTACTACAGCACCTGCTGACGCCCAGCCCAGTGAAGGCAGTCCACCTTCCATGTCACTGTCTCGGAGAGCTGGAACAGGTCCAGGCATAGGCTTCCCCCACATCCATGCTAACGAAGACGTGTGAAAGCATTAGCTTCCCTTCACAAATTGTACATCCAGTCAAAATTAAAACCAAATGGCAAATGGAGTGTTTTGCCAGTGTTGTTGGAGAAGAGGTCTGGCATGTCTGCCAACCCACAGGTACAGTAGCCATAACCCCGAGTGTGGCAGGGATGGTCAGGGGTATGGTCTGTCACCTTCTCAAAATCACTGCACAGGAGCTAAGTTTACTGAAGAGGATGGGGGTTTTTTGGTCAGTCATGGAGATGAAGCTGTCCTTCCAAGAGATGCGTACATTTGTGCTCAGTGGCAAGCCAAGCCTGGCTGCTGTTAGTTTAGCTGACAGTGATTAAATAACTAGTTTATGCTAGATGAGAAGCTAGTCCACAACAGCTAGAGAAGCTCATCTGGCACTGGCTAATACACTGGGGAGGCCGCACATTCCAGGCCAGCATGGTCCCTGCTCGTGCAGGTTGCTGGCAGCCTCCAAGCAATAAAAACTGCAGAGAAATGCATGGGGCCCATGTGGAAACACCAAAACTCCATCGCCTCTGAACAAGGCTGCTAAAACCCCAAACAGCTCAGGGAACAGGTCCCACACACAAGCAGTGGAAAACCCCTTCAGAGTAACCCCAGGGGTAGAAAAGGTTTGAGGGGTTGTGCTGCTGTTGTTGCTGAAGAAAGCAGCAAGAAATGAAATCAGCAGAGGTCATGAAAAAAGTGAGCTGCAGAGTGTGTGACCTACAGCGACAAAGGAAGCATTTTTGTCAAGCAGGCACAGACAGACGGATTTTGCAGGAAAATCTGCTCTACAGACAAGGGGCAGCAGCAATATTTAGCTTTCAGCACAGGGGGAGTGCCTATGTCCCTGTATTAGTGATGAGATGCAGAGATGGGTGTGAGCTCTGAGGACCTCCATTCCAACACCACCTTGTAGGGCTGGGATTACAAATCCTCCCCTGGTTTTACTCTGTCACTTGCCCATGATGGGGCAGAGCAGAGCTCACCCACTGTCTCCCGCTCCTCCATGTTCCTCAGCTTGCAGAGATGGGGAACATCACTGGGGCTTGCCCAGCAGAGCCTTCGCCAGTGCAGGACAGAGCAACTGCTCCAACCAACACCAGGGACCTCCTTCTCCAGCTGGGACACCGACCTCTACCAGCCTCCTGCCTGTCGGAAAGGCAGGGTGATTGTTGCATTGTGACTGGGACAGAGTAGGGCTGCAGCAGCACAGCAGTCCTGGAGAGACAGTGAGCCTTCAGCCCACCCACGGGTATTGCAGAAGAGGATGTGATTTTCCCCATAAAACCATTTTCCTCACAGAAGTGATCAGACATTAAACAACAGGACAAGGCAATCAAAGGTAGAAGTAAAACACGCCCATGGTGACAGGGCGGTGCCTCTGTGCACTTTTTCCACAAATAGCTGTAAGTGAGGCAAGTAGGTGGAAAGGGCAAAAGCAGACACAGGTGACTCACTGAGAAAAATAAATAATGGGTGTTACCTGAGAGCGAAAAGGGAAGAAAACAAATGCTGGAAAGCAATGCCCAACCTACCACTGTAAAGATCAGTCAGAAGCTTACCTGGCAGGATGGCAGCGACAGCTCTGCAGGAATTTGGGGTGCTGTGAAGGCCATGACTTCCCAGGTGTCACCGAAGCTTTTCCAGAGGCAGAGAGAAGTTGGATGATGGAGCTGCAGGCCCTGCCAACCCCACTGCAGGTTGTGAAAACCTCCCTCGCCTCCTCCCCTTCTGCTCTCTTCAGTGAACTTATTTGCCCCCTGGCAATCAGATCTCTCAGCTGCCCCAAGAGCTTTCAAGTTCATTTCTGCCAGTGCAAGCTGCTTGCTGGTCATTGCTCCTTTAAGTGGCTGAAACAATCCTACAAGCCCAGGTCTAGCTGCATGAGTGGAATTGGCCCACCAATTGCCACTGTGCCCATAACAAACAGCAAGCAACAACGGTGTTCCCCATCTGAGCCTGCCTCTGGGGACACATAGGGTCCCCCACATGCTTTGAACCTCAAAGGTGGAATTTACAGCTCAGTCTAACCAGCCTGTCACTCCCAAGGAGTTCAAACCAGGCTCCCAGCCCAGACTGGTAGCAGCCAGGCAGTCCAAATCTCTCCCTGCAGAAGCAAGCTCAACATTGTACCCGCCCTACTTACCAAGAAACAGAGTCCCAGCAGAGCACTGCTCTCTCCTACAGGGAAGCTGTGTTGGATGCTCCCCTTCCCATAGCTCTACAGTGCACGCTGGGAGGGGCTTGCTGCAGCTGTAGATGCTGCTTTGTCCAAATGCCATCTCTCGTAGTACCTATAAACCTTCACAAAATATGCCAGGAATATCTTCGAAGTGGCTCCATAATGGAAATACCAGACCAACAAGGCAGGCTTTTGGCCTATACACCCTGCGAAAATCAAGGAAACTGATAATGTGGTATCCCCAGATCCCAGTACACATATAAGAAGCCACAAACCCACTGGGAGCGAGAAGCAAAGGTGGCTGACACTTCTTCCCAGTTCTCTTCTTGGGAAAACAGTCAATGTTCTGAGACTACGTAACGTTCACACTGTGATGGAAATCAACACTGAACACTGAAAATTGCACCTGGTTTCCCCCCCCCATCAGCCCTACTAGTGAACTGTGCAAGCTATTCCTCGTTTATACTGGTATTTTTGGTCTTCCCTCTGCAATTTTAAGCATTTCATTGGTTAACCAAGAACAACTTTTGCTGATGTCGCTCAAAAAAAATGGTATGAGTTTCAGAGAGATCAGTGAAGCTCCCAATGCTGCTATAAAGAACACTGGCACAAGGCAAGAAATTAGAAATCACTTTGCTCATGACAATGAGATGGTCTTTAGAGTAACCTCTCCAGTTTCACTGCAGTAGAATTATAACCATTTTGGTACAAAGACATTTGTAGTGGAATTATTTATTTCATCTTCCCCTTCACTGTAGGAGGAATGATTTTTAACTGAGCCCAAATCCACTTGCATTCAACTGGATTGCTAATTAAGCTACAGATGTCTCCTGATGGCAGCAATTATTCCTGGTAACCTTAATGAGCTTGCTACATTCCTTAGTTATTGTTATGAAAAGTTATATGAAATACTTTGCCTAATACTACACAGCTCCCAGGGGAATTGCTTCTTGATCTGTTCTGGTTTGATTAAAGGGAATGATTGTTTCCTTTCTTAGCAGTATTTCTCAAGCTCTTTGCAGCTCATTTCCCTTGTCTTTTTTTTTGGCACTTTTAACAACTCTGACCAACTTTTTCACAGATATTTTCTTTTCCAAACATTTCTATCTGGTTTTGCTCTCCCTGAACTCTCCAGTGCGTTTGCCTGGTTTATTGCACAGTTTTTTTCTCTCTTTTCCAGTGATCTTTTTTGTCTGGAACATATGCTTTACTTACAACAGGGACTTGGTGCTTATCAGAACTCAGTGGGGTTTTGTAGTTGTTGTTACAGTTTGTTCCAGATATAAGAAATGTACCTCCTCACAGTGGAACTTCAGGAAAAGCTTCACTTCAGTGCACAGAAAATAAGGATCTCCTTGAAACATTTAACAGAACAGAATAAACTGAGTAAGCCAAGTAAGCACAGCTTTCCAGGTCTTCTCCTCTTTCCTGTGCCTTTGTACATCCAAAATCCAACAGGCATGCTATATAACAAGCAACAATAAACCCAGGGAATAAAGAACTTCATTGCATTTCAAACCAAAGGATCACTTTTTTTAAAAAAATCTGTATTTATTGTGTTTATACTCCCACTATATTCCTCCTGAAGTCTCCTACCATAGGCAAGAGGTGCACAGAAAGCATTTCAGTGGTTATGACTACTTCTTGTGGCTTAGTACTAATTTCAGGAGCATCAGAGTTCATATGAATACGTGAACTTTCCTTCAAATCACGAGCAATTATGATTAACTCCAGAGTCAAACAGATTCCTGCCCAGCAAGGCACATCATGGAAAGCAAAGACTCCAGGTGCTAGTTCCTGATCAAGCAATTAAAACACCATAGTTTGGAGAAGCATTCAGTGATGATCCCATTTTTCTGACATCAAAAACAAAGGAAGGCTTAGGAGCACCTTCTGCATGAGCAATTAGAGCAGGTAAATGCAGCAGCTTTTGAGTATCCAACCAGTTGCTACCTCCTTCTGAGCCAACCCAAACACATGTGAAAGCATAGCTGGCAGAGTATCTTTCAACAAAGCTTTTTTTGCAGGAACTGCTGATTTACTGAAACAAACTTTTTATGGAAATGAGCTGTTCCTCCTGAAACATTTCAAGTCCTGGGATGGCATTTCTGGATGAAACCAGCAAGTCAGAGGAGCTGGTCTGATAGCTCAGCAATGTTGTGAGACTGGCTGGGCCAGAATTTAGGTCTGGGAACTCAGATTACTGAGTAGCCTTCCATGCAGGCTGTCAGCTATTTTACAGTGCCTTTTCTGTTCTGCCTTTGAATAAAAAGAAATGCAAAAGCCTCAATTTCTTGTTGTCAAAGAGACTCCTCTTCCAATCACTCTGTGTGCAAAGGCCAAGAGGAAAACAATTAAATAGCAAAAAGTAAGGAATTTGTTCAAGCTCGCAGAATCCTCAAAATGGTGACCAGACCCTGGTGGTCTCTAGTCTGACCTCCCATGAGGAGCAGGACTGCCATCACCACTACAGCAGGTCACATGCGGCTTCATTCAGCCATGTCATGAATATCAAGCAGAGATCTGTCCACCCCTTGGGGCAACCTGTTCTTCTGTAGCACCACCCTCCAAGTGAAGTCATTATTCCTCATGTTCAACCTGAACTTCCCATGTGGCAACCTGTGACTGCTGCCACTTGCCATAATGCCTGTACCCACAAGATTTCGTTCTGCCATCTCTATGGCTCTTCTTTAAGCAGCTGTACAAGGATCTGCCTTCACTCTCTCTTCAGGCTTAACAAGTCCCCTTGTGCCAAGGACATCTCTGAATCAAAGGGATGCCTTCCCTCACTTTTGACACCCAGACACACTCTGCCATGCCAGAAAAAAAGGCTCTACAGGAAGGGTAAGCAGAGACAGCTTGCACAATAGATTTAGACCTGGCATTGGTGGCAGCACTTCCTCAGTTGCCTTTCTCACTACAGAGATTCAGTCTCCTGACATGAGCCAACACAATGGCATTCTGTTTTGGAGAGTGGTGTGAATTCTGCTCTCAAAGAAACATTTGTTTCAGTTCAAGCTTTGGAACTTTAAACAAGTGCAATTAAATGCACTGAAAATGCTATTACAACATGAAGACTAAAAATATAAACACAAAATGCCAGGAGTCACAAGAAAAGTTCCTGGAAGAAATGCCCACTCACCCACACTGCACAACCATAACATCATCGAAGCGACAGCTTGCATTTTGAAGCCAGATAAACAAGCCACAATTCAGCCTTTTTTCTACTGCCAGAAGTTTACACCCACAAACAACTATTGTCAGCACTAGAAGTGGCACCATTTGGAAATTCTCTGATCTGCATCAATAGGTAAGTCCCCAGTGCTACTATTTGGTATAGATATGATTACTTGTGGTTGTAAGTTTCTACCTAAAAATGCTAAATCACTCCTAGTTTATACCACAGAAAGCAAACTTCAGAAGAAACATTTGCAGTACAGGTTCTTGGATGCTTTTAAGAACTAATACTGTCCTTATCCATGAAAAAAAAAAATCAATTTTAAATTTACAGCCTTCACCTGACAATAAGTGTCCTGAATATGCTGTGCTTTTTAAAATGCACTGAATGCTCAGACTTCAGTAAAAAAAATTTATTTTCAATATAAAAGTGCCAAAATATTCACCAACATTGTAATCTATTCAGCAACCAGCTTACTCTAGTAATCAAAATTGCAAGCATCTTTATTCACATTTTTAAACCGAATTCCTTTCACACGTTTCCACAATAACCCGAGTCCCTCGAAAGAGGGAAATTTGCATTTCGATTGGCTGCTGTAGTCCATATGTCCAAGTTCATGTAGGCACGGAAAGGGTTAAACCTCGGATAGTATTCCTGCTTACACATAACTGCCTGGTTCTCCACATGGGTTGAATGTTGAGTCGTGGCACTGACGGGGCAGCAGCTTTCATAAACATCACTCTGAGGTGCCCAGATGGAACCAAAAAGTCCAGACATTGGAGACAAGCTTCGGGTGCTTGAGAGGTAGGGCTGCAGAGCAAGATAAAACAATCATGGGAAACTGCACAATGGACCATTTGCCAAAGAAAACCTGAAAACGTAGTACTAAATGGGAGGAAGCAGCACTTTTGCAGAAAACTTGAGAAACACACAGTAAAAAATTGCACAGGAGTTTACAAAGAAATATGGCTGCCGAAATTACAGCAGCATCGCGCGCACGTGTGTGTGTGTTAAGGACCTTCACTGAATCAAGCCATGTGAGCTCATCCCTGTAAGGCATAGATATTACTGTAACAAGAATATACTGTAACAAGAATACTGTAACCAGTATTCAGTTCTGGTCAGGATGCTAAGGAAAATAAGGGAGAAATGGAAGGCACGTGAAGAACACCATCCATATTTTGAGAGTTAAAATTAAAAGAGAAGGATGCCTAGAAATGACAAGAAAAAGGTTCAAGTGTATGTCAGTACAGAAAGACTATGCATACCGGGAGCAGAAAGGGATATTCAGTATGAAAGAGAGACTATAATTGGGAGCTAGGGAATTTAGTTAGAAAATTTTGAAAGCTTATAAAGAACCTCCTGGAGGGCAAGATGTGTTAGTCTGCAAGGAAGTCTCTCAGTGAAGGTCATGGAAGTCTTGGGACTTTTAAAACTGAATGAAACACTGAAATGTATTGTGGAGAAAAGCTCACCAGGGAAATGAACTGAATTATCTAATGTATTTTCCAATCTCTACCTTCTGTGTTTCCTGGCATTCCTGAATAAAATATGAAATAAAGCCATGTTTGTTTTAAGCAAAAGTCTTCTACCAGTTTTTAACTTTTTAACACAGAAGAATTTTCACTTTTACAGTTAAAACTATTTCTTGCTTTATTTGGTTAGTTTTATTCAAAATAAACCTACTGTAAACGAAAAAAAAATCAAAATTCTAAAACAGAGGATCTTGAAATATGAGGAGAGGAGAAGGTGATTACAATTAAAGACCACCTTGAACTGAAGTCACTACACTGTACTATGGGATGACACAAACATGGCTAGTATGGAGTAAAACAGGTCAAAGTCAGCATTCAGAAAGCTGCACAAATCCAGCTTAAATCACTTGGATTTCCTAGCAAAAAAACACCTGTCAAAGCCACTGAGAGCAGCTCTCCTTTCAGCTCTACAATTTCCAAATCTTTTGGGTTTTGCTGTCAGCCATTTCTGTGTTTCACCCTCAACTGGAAAAACCGATTTCGATAGGAAAAAGTTTCAGCAGACTACATAAGTCCAAAATGTTTTTCCATATGTAAGATGATTTTAGTCAATTTTCAGGAAAAAGGATCAAGGATCTGTCTTAAAATTTCACAGACAAGGTCAGTAACATCCTTGACGAACAGCTGGGAAAAAGCCAGACTACCAATGCTAATACATATGCCAATACCAAATACATATATCAGGCTACTTAAAAGATTAATGAAGAATATGCAAGCAACAGATAGGGAGAAGACAGAAATGTACTACAAAGGCTTTGAAGAAGTACGTGAAGGCAGCGCCTCACAGTGACAACACTCACTGTGGAGTTGACATAACTGGTGGGCTCCCAGGCAGGTGGCAAGTTGGGATGAGCATTCCAGGTTGAGGGACAGTTCTGGTCAATGAAGGCTGTATTCTGCACTGCTGCAGTACCTGGGAAGCCACTGGGATAGTTCATGTTTTCTGCAGTTTATAAAAACAGGAAGACAAATTAAGGCTTTTGCAATATAAACACTACAAACATTTCTGTGGAGGAATGTTGAATCTTGTCAAGAGTGAGCCAGGCTGGAACTGACCTAATCCTTCAGTGACTTCAGGCAGCTTCAGGGTAGCACAGCAGCAAAGCCTGGCAATTTCTGTCAACAGGACTACTACTCTCTATTAGGGAGCCACTAACAAATTGTTATCAGGAGGATGGGATAAAGAGTTGGCAACTCCTCTACTGGAGAACAGTCTTTATTAGCCACAGAACATGCATGACAGAGCCTACCCAGGCCTCTTTGCCAACATGTCTCAGCTCTAAGCACCCAAGGGAACACCGTCCTGCCTGTGATACTCTAGTCTGACCTTTAATTATTGCTTAGGTAGGTAATGCTAAAGAATTCTAGATTGCTGCCAGTGTGCTCCCCAAGCCAAGAAACTCTAGCCTGGGAAGGTAATTGGTCACAAGAGGCCTTGTATTTCACACACTGGAAGGCAGGAGCCTGCCAGAGGGGAAACAAAGAAAATTGTACAAAAAGATTTCTGTAATACTGTAGTCACAAGCATTTCTCTCTATTCCCTCTGAGAGTCCTGCATACCGCCTTTTCAGGCTTAATAACTCCATACGAAGGCCAGTCTTCTCATCCACCACATGCTCACATTGTTTATTTCTACAGAGCACTCAGTCAGCTGGAAAATGTAAAGTCCACTTAAGCAACGAATGCCCAGATGTGTACAGACAAGCTCAGCCTTTTGTTTTATAAAAGGTGAGAGGAAAATAACCATGCTCTGTGATGATTCATAACCTTACCTTCTGGGAAAGCACCATATTCATTCATCTCTAGTGGGCAATACATGTTGGAAAACTGGCTGTCACAAGCTGCATTCCAGTCGATGAAGCTGTCCCAAGAAAAAAAATATGCTGTCAGAAACAATTTGCAGAACTTCTGAAAATTATTTAGAAATATTTATTTAACGTAAAGCTGTTGGATGCAAAATGCCTGTATCTGATCATGAGGTTTTTCCCATTCCATTTGTCAATTTTGCCAGTATCTACTCTGTGCCACTACATAATCACAGAGATTCTCTCACTGAATTCTTTTTCATCTGGGAGAATGAACAACTTGTAATGACGGCTACCAGAGTCCTGCTATGCCTGAGTTCAACTTCTTCTTCCACAGAAATAAAGTTGTACTTCTTTCCCACAATCATGGATAATGTGATATGAGGTAGAAGAAAACTTATACCATTCTCAAGCATTCGAATGCTTGAGAATAGCAATTAAAATCGAGATTTCTATTTTCCTCACAACATGTGCTAAAGTCCTGTTAAACAATATGTTTTCTAAACTACACATTAATTTGTAGGGATTATACTTCTTTTAGTTAAAATAATTTCAAATTTCAAGAAGATTTTTCAAAAGTAATTCCTGAAGACATGTCAGTAGTGAAACAAGCCCTGCTATGCCAAAAGGTTGAAGCAGTCCAAGTCTGGATCCAGTCTGGACAAGGTAGACATATAAAAGGATTTCATGTGAAGCTGCACTAATTCAGTTTTACTATTCTGCCAAGAAGCTATCGTAAGCTATCACTACTAAATATCAATAAATAATTACGTGCAAGTACCATAATACGGAATCTGTCAGCAATCATGGTCACTCGCACAGTAAAGAAATTCTTCCTCATGTTCCTTCACGTTTCTGCCCATTGCCTCCTGTTCTATCAGCCTGGCTCCATCCTCTTGACACCCTACCTTCAGATACTTATAGACATTGATGAGGTTCCCTCTCAGTTGCCTCTTCTTGCTTGAGGCAGAACAGGCCCAGCTCCCTCAGCCTTTTGTCATAAGAGAGATGCTCCACTCCCTCGACCAACTTTAGTAGGTCTCTGCTGGACCTGCTCAAGGAGTTCCATGTCTCTCTTGTACAGCATTCCATATGTGTGGCCTCACCAGGGCAGAGTAGAGGGGTGGGATCACCTCCCTCAACCTGCTGGTAATGCTCTTTCTAGTGCATCCCAGGATACCAGTGGCCTTCTTGGCACACTGCTGGCTCATGGACAGCCCGTTGTCCAGTAGGACCCCCAGGTCCTTCTGTCACTTTGGATGACAGCACACGACTTGAAGAACTGGTCGTATTTCACTGCTATGTGGTGGCAGAACATTTCTGCATTTCTCTAGTTTGTGGTGCATCTTTCATTAGTAAAATTTGACATGTGAGTAATGTAAAACACAAGAATTAATCAAGTTCATTACTAGAGGAAGATCAACCCAAATACACACAGAGCCTGAAATATACCAACTCGTATGCCTAAACCACCTTCAAACTGGAATATCTGTCTTTTTATAATGATGTCTGCTCATGCCATTTAACACAAGTACACACTACATAACACACCCTGTGATATACAGAACCTATGTATTTAGCAAGAGGATAACAAATTTAAAAGCCAGGCCCTCTGCCTGACAATGCAAAAGATATGAAAGGAATTAATAACTTTCCAAAATGTAACTAATTAAACCAGAAAGGAGTTATTCTAGAACATCTACATATGAATAGGAACAGCAGTGAATTTGTCTTAGTAAAATTAATCATTGTGTACTAAAGGAAGAGCATTAACAACTGGAACTAAGATTGAAGAGGCAGCAAGAATTTAACTATCATCTGCCTTACAAATATAAGTCAACTACAATCCTCTGCATCACAGAAACCTAAACAAAGCATTAGCCACACTTTTTACATAAAATGTAACTTGCCTGTTGTGAACAGAGGGGGTTTCCTGGATCATGCACGGTATATTATTCTCAAGGTTGTAGTTTAAACTGTTTGTCATGCAGACTGGCTGGGCAGGCCACAAGTCTCCTGTTGGGTAAAGACCTAAAAAAGGAAAGGGGAATGAAACGCAGAGCAACAGGAAGGAGACTCTGCAAACTCTGTCACAATGACACTTTATTCTCAGATCCACAATAAGGAATGTATGCTAGAGAAAAAATCCAGAGTTACTAACCTATTTTTTTTTGTGATAAATGTCCACCTTCAAATCTCAAAATTTCTATTTTTTATAAAACATATATATAAAGATTCGACCTGAGAAACTGGAATTCAACAAAACGGTAAGAAATTCCTACAGAGGAAGGTGGCACCCTTCCACACAGCAGGACAGAGAGCAGGGATGTGATTCCCACTGGCCTCCTTACCCCTACACATCAGTCGGTAAGCACCTCTGAAGTCCAACTACACCAAAACAGTGGCAACAGAGTCAAATTTTTAATAGACTGGAGCCATTTATAACCAAACAATTTGTGAACTCGTATTTAGCCCCTAGGGCAGATATTCATTGTGCTGCTCTTTATGGACTGAATGCCCTGACTACCCACAGATACCTGGTTCCCATCAACTGTGAGAACTGGCAGATGGAGAAAGGAAAAAATCCAAATCAGTAATTTCCATGAAAAAATGGTTGCAAAGTTAGCTCTATTGCATTATTTCATGTGACACATGTTAATACTATTACCATGTAAAAAGTTTAATCAGCATTTATATCCTATCAGACACACGTTAAACCTACATGAGAAGGGATAGTGATGGGTAGGCAGTGCTGTTGCTTAAAGAACTATGTGTGTGTCCTAACCAGCTTTCAAACTCCACCATGTAGCATGATGCCTTTATGAATCCCACTCAAAAAGCTAATATTACTTCCCTTTGAGACACAAACAACGAAAGCTCAAGAGTTTTAACAGCTCAACCCAACCTCATTCATTGCTTTCAAAGAAAGCAAGTCCCAACTGTGGAAATTTAGAGAGAAAAATGGTCATGTTTGTTTTGAGTCATGTTTGAGCTTCACTTTAACACAGCAACTAATGCTCTTGATCTCCCAACTGCATTGCTTTTGGACATAAATCTGTGCAAAACAAGAGGATAAAGAAAATAAAGAATTCCTAGAACATGAGTTGAAAGCTAAATGCAGTCTTCACACAGAGCAGATGCAGCAAAAATTGTCAAGGTTATAAGTAAAAATTATCAAGGTTATAAGCCTTCATTTGCTAACTTTGAACCTAAGTTGTTTAGAAGTTCTAGTAACAACATGTCTATCGAGTTGGTGTACACAAATGTTATTAGCAACATCACTGAAACTGCTTGACAAAATGTGCAAAAACCAGCTTCAGTTTTTAATACTGACCTTTATTTTTGTCAGGATCTGCAGGTATGTCAGTGAAATTGGGACATAAGGTTTCAGGATACTGGGGGATGCTGTTCATGTCTCTGCTGAATTAAAATAAAATTTAATTTTTTAAGTCTAGACACTGTTATGTTTCATAATCCAAAGTATTTCAAAGGAAATACACAGAGATGTAAAAAATATTCTAATGAACATCATGATTCCTGCTGCTTTCCCACTGTCCTGATCATTCTTATTTTTTAATTACCACTGTGCAATTTTTTAAGGTTTTTTTTTCCAATTAAAAGTCAGCTACTTATCACACACGCAAAATTAATAAAATTAATATGTCTTAATTATCCCACTTTTATTATCCAATATCAACCTATTGGAAATTAATTCAACAGCTTATCTCTAAAATTGGAAAACAGGTTATAGTTCATGAAGATCAGTAGGACCTCTCATAATGTTTCAACAAACTCCAGGCAAGTTTACTTTTATGTCCATGAAGACACATAGACACACACTAGCATCAATTTGATATTCATCAAAACCCATCAAAGAAACTCATAAAAATGAATGGAAAGGAAACATTTTCAAGCACCAGAATCCCAAAGGAAAAGGATTAAATTATTTCTCCTAATGAAAACACAAAGTGAAGAATGAGAAGTGAAATGAGGACTCACACTAATTGTAGATTCTATCTCTAATACAGTAAAGAGGTAGAAAGGAATGTAGGGGAGGGAGGAATCAATTTTCATGCTGTATATCCTAGGAGAACATTATTCCCATTAAAAGAATAGCATCAACTTGAAAGTCTCACTCCCACCTTTTTTTCAAAAAAATTACTACTTTAATATAACTAAGTGGAAATATAGTAAGTTGCTTTTCATATACTGAAGATGATCTTCTTCCAACTAGTAAGCAGAATCAGATGATCATAAAAAATGACAACAGGTAGGTATAATTTACCAAACTGAGACACAATTTCAAGTTGGTGGTGTTTCTTTAATGTCTTACAGGTGTAGATTAAAATTTTTTACCTGGTATTGCAGATGTTATGAGACAGATTTAAAGTGATAGGAGTTTCAGATGGAAAATCATTTTGTGAAATATTCTCTCCTAAAGAAAAGAATGACTGTGAAAATCAAAGGTCCTAAAAAAAAGAAGTATGCATAGAATATACATACACACAAATAGATTCATCAATGGTGTTAATTAAGTTTTCTCTCAGACTGGATTATCACTACCTGCATTAATTTCAAAGCATGCTACCTAAGTCCATGTGGTTTAAAATGTATTTTATGACTCAGATGTGATTACCATACTCTTAATGGAGAGGTTCACCTGTTACTATCAAATTGATTTTGAATTTGTATTTACTTATTTTCTTTTTTTTAAAAAGGGCATTATAATTTGAACAAACAGAAAAGTCATATACACAGAATTCGTTATCTTTTAGATCTCAGGTTCAGATACATCATGTCCTATCATTTAGTAATGTAAAGTTTTATACATACACAAATACACATGTAAGTTCCTGCATATTTTTAAATCATTCAAACCATATTTTTTCATGTACTCAAAGCTGGGTTTGCTTGTGTCACTTCAACATTTTAAAATTATGGCAGTGACAGGGTTTACGCTTTCAACTATTTTAATGATATTCAGGCATTCAAAAATTGCAGTAATGAACCACAGCTCCCATTTCTCATAATAGTCAACTGGCACAGGTCTCCTGTCTACTTATGCCTTGAATACGTCTATCCAAACCCCACATCCTCAGATCTGAACTGCTTTCACACATTCTTCATTTGTGCATTTCTTAAATAGCTATAACATTTTAAAAAGAATAATATGATGAAACATAAATTCAAAGGCAGAAATTGCTCTCAGTTCTCCCATCTTTCCACAAAAACTAATTCAGATTCCTCCAGCGAGGAGCCTGATGCTTTCTCTGGAGCCTGACAGGTCATCTTCATTTCCACAAAACTTGTGGTACTTCTTGTCAAGTACAAAATTATTTAAATCTCACCCTCTGTTTCTGAGAGGTGCCCTATAAAAGGCAAGTTATGTGCCCCATGCTGTGGTAGCCCTTTCCATTCAGAAGGAAGGCGAAAACTTTGCCTGCCACTGTGAAGAGAGACTATTTGCAAAACTTACTGGATGGAAGAAAATGCCTGGCAGTAATCATTGGCTTTTTATCTCCGTCTGAACTGCTGGTACTGCTCCAGCTACCCCAGCTCCCACGACTGGCACGAACACTTCCTGATGAACTTCCACAATCAGAGCTTGAATCAGAACAAAACTTCTCCAAAGACTTCTTTTTGGACCGCTGATAAAAGCTTTCTAAAGAAGTTGGGAAAAAAAACCAACCAAAAAACCAACACAACATTTAAGAAAGCTTTGACAGTGAAAAGTCATCTGAAACATAAATTTACACGTATTCTCTGTATTTACTGACAGTAAGAGAGAAAATATTTACTGATAGCCTCTGTAAATATACCAGCCCCTACCACAACGTCCCAGTAAAATATCCCAGTAAAATAAATGCAAGTGAAGATAAAGTGCAGCTACAGGCAACAGGTTGAAAGAGGAAGCACATACTGTCCTTTGAAATATACAGTTAGCACTTTAAACATGAAACATATCCTGGCTATAGGATCATGCACACTAAGAGCAATGACAAAATGTTGCAAGTAATGAATTCATAAGTGATAGATTCTCCTTTCATATTACCTCATCAGAGAGGCAAACGACTATTCTACAGACATTGATATCTTTCATCAGATCTCATCTTCCCAAAAGTCAGGGAAAACAGATGATTAAAATCCTGACAGAAAGGCAGGAAGCAGGCACCCAAGCTAGTGGGGTTTTTAAAAAATGACCTGCCTATTCTAAAACTGGCCTTTGCTATACAGTTGCTTCAGTTAATACCAGCTTTCATTTGAACACACAAGACTGTCAGTCCTACATCAAGAATAGATGGATTATGGCTTCAGACTGACTCATTTTCTGATTTGCATCACCAACTAACCCCCTGGAGAAAGCATGCAGAGCCCATCAGAAATGAGCACGTATTATTTCAGGCACTGTCATCTTAGCATCAGGGTTCAAAAGTGAGAAAAGCACAGGTCTCTCAAGAAAGGAATACAGCTCTAATGCCACAGAATCCATATTGTGTTTCTTTCCCCATTTAAGACAATTAAGATTGCGTACCTGTTTCTCCCTGTATAGACAAGCTCCCAGCTTTTTGGTCTGCTTTACAATTTTCCCCGTTACTCTGAGGACACCAGGCTCTTATTCCAATATTCGCTCTCAGATCCGGCCTTTCAAATTCACTGCACATATGCTTCAACTCACTCTGCTCAGGGACCCTAATACAATCACACCCAAAGAAATATGTTTGCATTTTATATTTGCATTATTCCTTTTCAGGCATTAAACACTTTAACTCACACTCCTATATAGGCAGGATGCAGGGGAAGGAAAAGTTTTGGGAGTCTTATTCCCAACTTTACAGAAACCTAAAAAACCTTTCTCAAAATACAATATTTCGCTACACAGATGACTACTTTTCAGGGGGAGAGGCAAAACACGTGTATATTTAACTTCATTCTCTAATGCACTTGCAATCAGATGTTAGAGGAATAAGCACTAATGTGTAATAAGCACAGTCTAGCTGTACGAATATCCAGATACATGGAAAAATGTGCCCTGTGTTCATTTCACTGGCATAATTATAACTAGAATAAAATCATAATCTGAAGCGATCCTAAGTTTTTGCTAGTAAAACTGAAGTATCTCCATTCAATATTATAATCACAGAGTATTAAGGAAAATTAATAAAAGCCAGCTGTCAAATTTCTATAGAAAGGGAATGGTTCCATCTTAACTCAGAAAGCAGCAAAGGCTGAACTGGTCCAAGGAACAGACACTGAACTTCAGTATTTCACTTCTGGTATTTTATCCATCCTACTTATAAAGGTATGCATGCAGCAAAGATTTACACATGTGCTGACTTCCCACACAATGAATAGTAATTTGTGCATAATGAGTTATAACAGTCCCTTCAGATTTACAATCTCCTTGTTAAGTCCACTGACCTCAACAGGACCGCTTGCAATAAAAATTAAGTCTGTGAAGGCTTTGTAGGATTGTGACCTTAATTCAAAGTGCTGGGGGAGGGGAAGGAGGATGATTTTCTCCTCAGAAGTGTTTCTATTCTAGCAGCAGTTTGTAAATAGTATTTTTTAACAATCCAAATAACTTAAATTTAAAATACATTAAAACAATATTTAAAAGTGATTTACAACTGACATTAAAATGCATTTAAACAATCCTCATGGGGGAAAAAAGTAACTTTCCACTGTGCTCTCCATATTCTTTAGTCTAGGGCTGCTCTAGTCTTTTTAATCATTATGGCAAAAATGCAAGCCATCGTCTCCTTTCTACATATTCCTCTTCCAAAATTACTAGAAGACAACATTCCCCAGTTACTCAATATAGCAGATGATTCTCCTGAAGATGGAATCATTTCAACAATTTTATTTTCCTTTTTTCACTGAAGGGAATACACAACTGGAATTTCTCCACATAATACACAATGGAAAGGAAGCTAACCATCAAACTTCAGAGACAGCACACTCCAGACTATAACAGAGAGCTACCACTGTTATGCAGAATGGAGTGCATATATATAAATACAGATTTACAAGTGGAAATTTTATTTTTTTTCGCTGGTGATACTTAGTACTGCACATTCTTAAAAATAAAGCCTCAGGCAAGGATTGAAGTGTGTTTATTTAAATAGATAAAACAATCCTGCCTAATGTACTATTCAAAACCTGTGGAAACATGACAGTAACTCTGGATTTCGTCATGATTTGGTGAGGCAATACATACCTTGTAGATATATTAACGTTCTTCTTTTTATTTTTTCTAGATGTTCTATTTCTATTCCAATTCATATTTGGTACATTTCCTTCCTTTTTCTCCTGAGGTTTCTTCTTCCTATATGTATCTTCTTGCTAAAGGTAAAAATATGAGCTGAGACAATATGTACATTATAAAATGATTTTAACTTGGTCAATGAACGTCATTGGATTTTTCTAGCTAAATTTCTTTGGACAACATGACCCGACCCAAATGCATAGTTACTTCATGATTTAGTGCCTTTCCACAGCACATCTTCTTTCCAGCACCATGAATTTGATCAGCCTTTCCAAGACTGTCCATCAAGACAGCAAGAGATGACAAGAAAAATTTCTGAATTCCCAAACTTAGCATTTTCCCCTTCACAGTATCTAGCTCTGACTTCCAGGGAAATAAAAAAATGGAGGGAGAAAAAGTAAAGCAGTCAATAAAATTCCCAATGTGCTAAAAACAAAAAACATCTGCCAGATTTATGATCAGTTTGTGTGCAAGTTCAGCAGTAATAAATCCTCCCTCTCCTCAGCAGCTGGAGGGGGCAGGGGAAAGCCTTCATTTGAATTACAACTGAGAAAATTATGGAGTAAGTTACCAACAAATAACAGTAATTTAAAAAAATGCAAGAAACAAACTGAGCACCATCAGCCACACATGGAAAGAAGTTTGTAAAAACAGATCCCAAAATAAGACTAGACCTTGTCTGACATATTTCCCAAGCATGGTTAGCAATTCCTCCTTACACTTTTTTTGCTGTGGGATTCCTATCCAGTAGACAGGATATAAACATAATCCAAATTACTGGGTTTAATAAAGTTCTGATAAAAGTTCTTTTAGTGTTTTAGGCTGCCTGCAACAAAGGTACAGTCTGATGTGTTTATCATACTCAGAAACCAGAGGTGAAACGATCCTTCTCAGCAACTCTGCAATCTGTTAAGGGGCTTCTGCCTGCTGTATTCTCAAATGCAAATTTCTGATGCAAAGCCCTGTATTTGGAGATCAGGTCTGCAACTGAAGCCCAATATGCCCACCTCCCCTCCAGAGAATGTTCCCACATCATTAGTGTGGCTGATAGCTGGCATTAGATTCCAGTACACACGTGCTGCTCTGACAGTAACAATCTCTGGCTCTGATATGGCACATATCACAATATAGAGCTGTTTTAATTTTTACACAAACTGTTCATCATTCTATACAGCAGCATTAATACACAATGGATGCGGGACAGCACATCTGCTTACTTCCTCAGTCATCTGATTTACGGTGTTTCAGATCTGTGACTGTATGTAATAGTCCCTACATACACATACATACCTATATGTGTATGCATATATAAATAAGCAATAAAAAGATAATTTTAAATTTGAAAAGCAGAAAGATCACAATACAAACCTCAGAACAAGTGGTCTCCTCTTTTGCACAGCATGGAGGCTCTTCCTTAGGTCCCTTATTAATCTTTTTCTCTGTGGAAGGCTTTAGGTTGATCTGCCTTTTTAAAGTCTCGCAGCTTTCTGCTTCATTCCTGAGAGGCACTTGCTGGCTATTCCCTACAATCAAACAGTAAAAACAGTTGGCTTGGCATGAGAATGGGCTCCTAATCATAACCATCACCTTTCTTTACAAAGACTTGTGTTGCTTTCCAAAACACTAGGATACTAAGCTCTAGGCTGATGACACCGAAAATTTCAAAATCAAAAGCTAATGCTGTGTAAAAATTCTTAGAGCAGTTGCAAAACGTAGCTTTGTGGTTGGTGTGGTGCTGGTTGGCTCATGTTCATGAGCACACAACTCCTAGCACATGCATAAATTACACAAGCCCCGCTCATCTTATCTGAATTTGAGCTATTTGGGTCTCAGCCATCAATCTGTAAGGTAGAATCTGAAGCTAGAGCATACTGGGCTAAAAAAAAACAAAAAGAAAAAAACCTGCAAGCTGAGTAGGGAGAAGACTTTTTAAGAATGGGTAAATCAAACTAAGGACGGCCTTTACTTGGTGCTTTACGCCTCTGAAGTGCCCTCTGCGTTCACTACGAAGACAAAGGGAAATCATCCTTTTTTAGGATGGGTTCCACATTAAAAGTTCCTTTTCTTGAGAGACTTGTGAGGGAGAATTATTATTTTGGTGTAACAAAGTCCAAAAGGTGAAAGATTCAAGAGGAAGCCTGCCTCAAAAACTAGCTGAGTTGTCCAGTTGAGTCACAGTCCTCATCTGGGCCCTGTCAATGTTGGACAGGACAGCATTAACTTCACCTCTAATCAGTTCCAGGCATCTCAGATATCTACCATACATCTACAGTGATGTGCTACCAAGACTCTTGACTGCTTTGCATGAAAAAATGTCATCACTTATTGAACTGAACTGGTCTTCTCAAATGGGAAAGGCACACCCAAACGTTTTTACCGTTTCCTACCAACAAACTACAACATCCTAGCTCCGAGTCAGACATCCTCTCCCCTCTGGAGCAGGCAGCCATGGTGACTGCAAAAGGAGTGCTTGTGAATGAAACATCAGGCAAGGGAGGTTGACAGAACTCTAAAGAACTCTCTGTTGACCTCCAGCATACAAACCTGCAAGTACCCAAGGTCTTGAACACTCACTATTTGCACAAAACCACATCTGTAACTATAATCAAGATACAAACACTGCAACATCGTACTTTTTAGACTTATTTATCCCATGAAACATCTTGAAACAACTTGAAATACTCACATCCCTGATAGCACAGAGAACCACAACTGCTAATAGACAACAAGGGAGCTTACCTTTAGTGCTTTACCACTGAATACAAGAGACTGGTTACTGTGTCAGGACTCCTGAAACCCTCTCTCAAGGTGGAAGTTTTGTCAATGAAAGTAGGTCTATTATCTCCCAACTGGTTTACGTATAATCATGATTTCCACAGCCTATACTCAAAGCTACTTTCCTGTGCACACAAATACAGTTAAGACATAATTACTGACTCCCACATTCCCCCTCTCTCTCCCCCCATCTGATCTCCTAATTCAAAACAAACAATAAACAACACTGCAGTTTAGGAGCACAGGGTCAAAGTACTCCGTATGTATGAGTGAAACTATCCTGCCTCTACCTGAGACTGCACACTTGTACCCGCTGTATCTCACAGACGACGACACGAGAAGCAACGGGCCCGTGGTAACAACTACATGCGACAGGAGGGCCTGAAATCCTTCTGTGATCGCTCACTCACTGAACTCTGCCACAGCTACAGCAAATGCCAGTTTTCAGCATTCAGCTACTTTGCCGAGTGCCTCAGCAAAGCCGAGCTTCCAGAAGATACATTCTCCTACCCTGCTTTTGACTTCTCCCAGGTGTTCTTTTGCTGCTCTTAAAATTTTGAATTGTGAAGCTAAGAGATAAGACTTCCCAGGCAGCTTATTTTCACACTTTTAAAAAAAGAAAAGATAAAAAATATAGCTATGCAATTACTAAGAGAAACACTGATCTGCAGATTCCTACAAAATGTAAGTTCATAGCATTCTGATGTCAGTTTTTTGTTATTTTAGGTAGTTTCATCAAAGGAGTTCTGCATATCCAGTTCTGAACATCCTTGTTGGTGACTATTAAGCATCGTATTGTCAGTGGACTTGAAAATTGCAAACTGGGATGCTTCTAAATATCTGAAAAGGGCAATTTGTGTCTTATAAGCAGATCTATGATATCAATCATTTTAACTGTTAAAATGCTACAGCACAAGATTGAAATCTGCAAATGAAGCAAATTTATAACTCATGAAACAACTTTCAATGCAAGCTACTTCCTTAGGAGTGTAAACAGATAAATCACAGTGAACGCATCAGAAGTATCATATCTCCTTGTCCCACACAAAAGACAAAATCCTGATCACAGTGAACTCCTCAAAAGATTTCACCTAGTAATTTAGAGTAATAGAATTTGAAAAAAATTACCACTAATTTTCCTAGAAATTTCCTGCAGTTCCGGCTGTTGTTGAGGTGAATTTCTGCACAAGTGACTTTCAGGTAGCTTCTTGGACATCTTCACAGGACAGAACTCCTGTTCTTTGAGCTCAGCTAGATTTTCTGAAGTTTTAAGGTTAGTTTCCTTAGGAAACATACATGTTTGAAGATCTTCCTTCAGATCACACTCTGAAGAAGTATTTTTAATGAGAACTGTATTTTTCAGTGTACTTTCTTCTTTACCCAGAAAGTCTTCTGGAAGAGTTAAATTCTTGTTAACGTTTATGCCATTTGCATACTTCAGAGTTACCCAGTTCTCACTGACAACATCAGTGCAAATGTCCTCTTTTGGTGCTGAGATTTGGTTCTCTGCGATCTGATTCTGCTTCTCATCAGTAGCTGCAATGGCACTGCCAGCTGCTGTGTTTGGTTTCTGCTTACTGTAGTAAACTGAACATTTGTGTTTCTTTTGAGAGTGGCTGTAGGTCGCAGGACTTCTCTTTGCTGCGCTCTGACTTCGGCTGGAAGAAGTGCCTACAGATAGGAAGCCCTTCCCTTTACCTTTATCTGAGGAACTGTAGGAATCCATAAATGTCTTGCAACTTCCCCTGGAGAAGAAATAAGTTATTTGGGGTTATTTTTCTTTATAAAGCTAACATGAATTGCTTTATGAGATATTTTTGTAAGAAACAAAAGGGGGGCATATTCTCAAGCCATGAAATTGCATTAAGTCTTCACTTTATCATACACCTAAGCCCATTCTGATTCAGTGGGAGTTGAGCAAGACTAAGTATGTGCTCAGACATCAAACACACTTACATGCTTCAGTGTAACTGACCACTCAAGAGGGTCAGATTTGTGAATCATCAATGTATTTTCCATTCTTTCCATGGCTGCCACACATGGTATATCCTTTACTTTCATCACATAATTTTTCCTTATGTACTATTGGCAATATACAAGATTAATAAACGCTTGAGTTCTTCAATTTCTTTTGTGTGGAGATAAATATACACCACAACACTGAAAGTTCTCTGAAAAGAGGTTGCTTAGAACACCATCTCCTCTAAACCAGCCTACAGCAATATCACAATACAAACAGACAGAAAGCATCACTCCAAGGTACAAAAGAAGAAAAAAAGTCTTTTTACTTGTAGGAATCAGAGCTGATTACGTCAACAGAGTTGCTGTTCTGCTGTGGTGAAGAATTAGGATTTGGCCTCTGTCTTGATTTCATGAACTCTGCTAGAATATACTGGGCTTGCTGGAAGGCTATCAGAATCACTCCGAGCAGGGACAAACTGCCAAAGAGAACAACAGATACTGATGTCTACAACTTTCAGAAATATTCAGTGAAAGAGTTAAAAAGCTTCTAACAAGATGCACTTTTGAAATATTTTGCTAGTAAATTCTAAGTAAAAAGACAGACAAGAAAACTCAACATAGTTGTGAAAAGTAATAGTTGCAATAGCGTTCCTTTTTTTCCTTATAGCCCTTACTAGTTATTAGGTCTATAAAATAACTCAGTCACAAGCTTTAAAAAAAACTAACAAAGAAGCAGTGCCTTCTAAAAAACCTAGTCATTCATTTAGAGATAATTTAGAAGACTCACTACAAGTCAATGACTATACATTGTAGAAGATACCTATCAGTCTTCTGCATGCCTTCTATTCATTCATGATAGTCATGTCATTATTTTGATATTTATTTAATACTGTCTCTTTCTTTTCCTAGAGAAAATGCTGGCATAAAATGAGCCACAAATGCTACTGTATTTCTGAACTAAAAATGAAGCTGCAAAATATCCTCTTTATACATGGTGTATTAATTGCACCAAAAATAAATGGATCAGAACAAAAATCTTTGTAATTCATCAAACCACCTTTCTCAGTCATGCAGTATAAACTTTGTTAGCAGGAAAACAGAATGAGAAATTCCTGATTTTTCAGATCCCTACAGTCCCTTTTTGTTGCATCTAGAACCACACAATGTGGTCACTGCTATTTCTTCATTTGTGCTCTGTTTTCCGTGTCAAAACAATGCAAGCAGCACCGCAGTGTGCATCAGGATCTCGGATATGCATCAGCACATGTATGTTACCATTGTGACATTCACAGTCACTGCTTCTTGTAGGAATTCAGGGTTGGTGTGATGAAAGCACTGAACATCACCTGTGCCCAACACAGCATTCAGTTCACACTACTCAGTGTGAAAGGTCAGTAAAGGAAGACAAAAAAAGCAGTGTGTGCAGAAGCAGAACCCTTCATTGTTTTACAAAGGTAGTCTTCTTCAAAGCAGTTTAGCATGTGCCAGCAAAGAATCAGCTAACACAATCCCCACCATCTTTCTGGGGTAGCCTGTTTTGCAGTGTGCCTAGCAAAAACTAACCATAAACACAAATAATATTTGACATGTGAAAGGAGAAAAGAAGCAGAAGAAGAAGCAAGTCCTCAAGTAGTTGTCTGAAACTATAAATAAAATTCACGTTAATTTTCCAGGAATACTTAAAAAGAATCTTCAAGCCCACTCAACTCTATTTGTAATGTTCAGATACTAAGATGTTACATGTGTGTCTCTACTGTGGTGGGAGCAAGTCTTCTAGTATGCTGAGAATTCCCATAGGGATATCCTAACCCTTTTTCATTGCAGCCTTAACATGGAAGTTTATCAGGAGGAGCAGCAAGAAATGCTTGCCAACTCCATCACCAGCTACTGTTACCACATCTAAGCTGTCACAGCCAGTTGGCAGGACTCTCAGGAGACAGATGCAATAGAGATTTAAGGTCCTATCATCACAAAAAATCTAACAGAAGGCAAAAGTGCTTGCTGATCTTTCCCTGGCAGGTCCCTTTCAAACTGCAAGGGTCCTGAAAGCATTACCTTACAAAGAGGACAGTGAGCCTCCAGAAAGACTCTTCCCAGCTGGGGCCTGGCACCACGTCTGCACATAGTGGTAATAGATGGTGAGGAAGAGTCACGTTGAGTGTGAAGTGGAACTCCAAATCAGCAGCAGTCACCAGTGTAAGCTCACGAATTACCCAGGAAGACGTAAAGTCAGGAGTGAATCTATTAGGAAAAACAGACAGAACTGGTGTTACTTTTCCATTTTTGGGCTGAATTTAATTTTCTGAAGTCACATTGATACAAAAAGTACAAAATAATTCCTGATTTAATAATATGGAAAAAAAAAAGGCAATGAAATAAATGTCCACTGTCTGCTTAAACTGTGCACGTGGCATTAGCACCTAACAGCAGTTAAGACTTTTAGGTCATCTTCAGTTGGTAATATACGTGCTTTTCTTGTGACTCTTCACAATACTCTCATTACTGTGACTAGTTTTCCTTTTTTCAAGGAGGTGCACATGAACAACTCAGGTTTTACAAAACTCTTTAACAAAAGCACAGTTGTCAAGAGTACAGGCAGCATTATTTCAGAATGGGGCAGGTACTAGGGTACAAAGCTGGAAAGACAGGGAAAGCAGAAGAAAACATCAGATTTGTCTCTTCCTCCACTTCCCTGACCCACCTCATTACTCTATTTGACTGCCACGGGTACTGCTAGAAGGTATGACTTGCCTTTTTAATCAGTAGAGATGATACTTGTTGTATAGGAAACTGAAGTTACTTTAATATAGTAATATCAACTCTACTTATGCTTAAGTCACAGTATCTTTCACTCAAGAGGATTTTAAAAAGAATCAGTTTTAGACTATGTTCAGTGTTGGAAAACATGACTAGATTATGGTCAGGCTACTCGGAACATGCTAGAGAATAACAATCAAATTAAAAATTGTGGCAACTCTTTTGCTTTAATTTATTACTTCATAATGCACTGATAAAAGTATGTATGCTGCTTTTTAGAAATTATGAGTCCTGTAAAGAGACACTATTATATTATCCATTTGTTACTATTACCCCTAGGGAAAGGCTTATGACATTTACATTCACAAGTTTGAGTGTGGGTATGTTACTGCAGCATCATACCCACAAATTTCCACTAAAGTTATTTTGTCAGCAAATTTGTCAGTGCTTACACAATGCTGATCTCTCGTGATGAGTTCTGGGCCAGGAAAAATTCCTGACAGTCTAACACTTCAAATCCATATCCTTGGCAATTGTAACCATTGATTTTCATCGATGAAATTGTTATAGGAAGAGGCCCAATATTCTCTACTTTGAAGTTCTTCGTTATGGATAGAATTTGCTTGCTGTCTTTCAGTTCTTAAAGGAAAAAAAGAGAGCAATCATTTAACAGTGCATAAAAATGACTTTCTTACATTTACAAGTAAATTGCTATTTTTATTTACAATCTAATAAAACACTTAATATAACCTGTTTTGCAGTAGTGTAGTTCTAGAACTTTTAACCATTCTCAGTGAGTGTTTTGTAAAAACAGAATCTACACCCCTCATGACCAAGCTGTTCACCTTTTAACATTCTGTTTACTTAACATTAATGTACCATATCAGTACCACTACAGAGTAATGCAGCCAGCTACAAAACTAGAGACCTGTGTCTTCTTACTCACGTCGTCTGCAGTCCATTAGCGTAGCTTCTGGCACCTTGAATCGAAGAGATCCTCCTGCACCAGGTAGTCTTCCCCCTACTTTAAGCAATTCTTTGGCTCCAAAGCCTTCTACATTGACCACATCCAGAACAGTTAAGTTGTTTCTGCCATAATGTAAAAATCAAGCAATCAGTCACTAAAACACAAATTAAGTTTGCAAAATCATGGCTTTGCTCTCTAGGTGCCAAACCAACAACAGTGTTTCAGTAACAGAGTCAGTGGCCAAAACTGGTCAGGTTTTCCCTAAACAGAGATGGGATCACTCCAGAACCAGTCACTAGTGAATTTCACATAGTGAAGGAACAAGTTTTGTAACCACTGTCACTGGATAATAATTGTGCCACCTAGTAAAAATGGTTTCTTCTTCCATAAACTCTTTTCCTACAAAGATAACCAATGTTTGGGTGCACGTAAGACTCACTGGATCCATAAATCCTATCATTATGGAGTCAAGCTGAAAATAGCAAAGCCATGCAATGTGTTTCTCTCTTAACTCAAAATTACCTCAGTATATTCATATACATTTTATAACCCAATGACCACATATCAAGAAAATAAGACTGTATTTTTTAATGACTGAGACATGAGGCACAAACACACTTTAAGCACTTTCTATAAAATCAGAGGTATTCTGGCTTTCAAATTTTGAGCATTTGTCCATGCTCTGCGATTTTGCAAATTCATTTTACATTGAGTTGTTTGATTCTGACTTAAAACTGAAACGTGGCTTACCTGATTAAAATAAGGGAAGTTACTCTTTTGTAGTCAAGCGGTGTAAAAATTACACCAACTCTTCTGGTTTCCAGTGGCTGTAAACTTAACAAAAGCAGCTCAGAACTGCATTTCTTGCTGATGAAATCCTCTTGATGTGCATTCTGTTAAACAAAAATGCACTTCTTATTCACAGAAACCATGTGTGTTTAAAGATGCCAATAAAGAAAGCACCGTATCGTTACTTAGCACTACATAAGATATTTTTGGCAAGGTGCAGAAACTGCTAACTTGTTATACAAAAGTCTTTCATTTTGACAGCATAAAACATCAGATAAGGTTGTTTATTTGAGCAAAAGTTCATATTACTGCACTTATTATGAGGAATGTATTACTTCATTTTTTTCAAAACAGTTTTTATTTGCTCAGATGGAAAAGAAATTATATAGTGTCTTTCATACTCAAAGAATCCTGAAACACTTCACAGCACAAGAACTGACAGTGTACTGATTGCATAGGGAAATGTGGCAACCATTATACCCTCAGCATATGACTTACAACTTGATTTAAGTGAGAAAGGGACTGTTGGCAAATATGCTGATCATTTGAGTCACTGGAAAGAAGCCAAAGTGAATTCCCTACTGTATTATTGAAAACCAGAACTACCAGAAGTTCACTTAGTCTGGAAATAATGTAAATTTTTGGTTTGTTTGTTTTTGATACCATTGCTTATTCTTTCTGCCACTATAGAAATGAAAATAGCCCTAAAACTTGCTCTTCCAGAACTGGGGGTCTTTTCTTAGAAAGGGGTGATCAGATAGCTATAGCAGTCAAAGCAACCATAAACATTCCAAAACAGGCTCTTGCTTGATTGTTTTTCATTTATGGCTGATTTATTAACAGCTTTTCTGATATTTTTCAGTTCAAAATGTTTTTATTCTTAGTCTATTTTATGAAAAATAACATAAAAAAACTTTCAGAACCTGCATTTAACAAGCAGTATTTATTAAAAGCAAGCCACATACAACATTTGCAAACTTCACCATGTCACTCCCTAAAAAGAAATGCACGCACTCAAACGTGAACCTAACAATTCATTACACATAAAGTGACTAGGGAAATGATAACGAATTGAAAAATTCGAATATTAAGAACTAGTGATTTGTTTAACAAGCCAAGATCCATCTCATATGTGCTGAATACCTATCTAACCATAGATGTTCCCCATAGCTCTTCAAATCTAAAGAAAAACATGTGTTGCACACACTGATGCAAAGATGTACCATTATTTTTCCATTTGGTCAAGAGTATGGTGCATGGGACTGTCGAAACTCAGTCCTACCCACATACTACCTTCTCAGAGTGTGCCTACAGGCAAGGGTTTATGAATTGCTGTCTCCTCTCTTTTACAACAACTCTTACAACTGCTGCCAAAACCGAAAGGTCAGCTTTGATTAGTGCAGCAAACATACTCTTTTCTTTTTATAAGAAATTTCATTAAGGTCTTAAAGCATATGTGCAGAAACATGTATCTACACAGGACATTAAAGATGAGTCTAGAGCATGCCCAAAAAGCAAGGAAAATACATGAATTCCGGGCTTTTGGACAAACCAGAAGTCTAAGAAGAAATTATCTGCATACTCTGGATGGTACTCTGGTCACCAAAATATGCCAACATCCCCGATACAGCATCTTCTCTGTTTCTGTCACCCATGACACATCATCTCAGGGTTTAACCACAGCTCAGCACTGGTGTGACACAGTCAAGTGTTATCACACATATGTAAAAATTAGGCTATGGGAACCAGCAAGAACCATGACATTCCAAACCTGAATCTGGGAGCTGCAATGACACAAAGCTGAAATGTAGAAATCCAGTCTTCTCCTTCATTGAACTACCGGACAGTAGTGTACTGAAAAGATAATCAGCTAGTTCCTGACATCACTGACTCAAAAGCCTAACACTTCATGTTCAACCTGGAGCTAAAAGCTAAGTCTCAACAGAGAATGCAAACAGTGGCCTCCTCAACACGTACACACAGTGTCCAGGCACACATGCACTCCCTTCCTATAGCTTTTGAGTCTGTTTTCAAAACAGACTAAAACTCTGAAAAATAATTAACTGCAAAGATACACACCTAACAATCAAGAAAACACTATGCTTTAAATAGTACCTCGGAACGACTGAAAAGTAGCATAGCTAGGAAAAGCTTTCTCTAGTGTGCCAGACCACTTCTTCTACCAAAAGTAGCCATCTTACCCTGTGAGAACATTCATCCATTAGCCTGAATTCGGTGGTTGTGAAATTAATAGCTTGCACATTTATGCCGAACCTAAATAAACCAAAAGAAAAAAGTTAAGCACTTGAAACCCAGCCTGTCAGAAGTGAATTGACTTATTTTTACATGCTGGCATCCGTTCTAAAATAAAGATTATTTTTACAATTTCATTTTGGCAGACGTGAAATACGGGTCTGCATTTTAACAGAATACACTACAAATCAGTTTTACATGAATTCCACACATTTGGAACACAGACAAATGGCTGGGCATTTTAGATATATCAGTGTACAATATTGTAAATGCTCACAGTCAAGAAATATAATTTTTAAGCCACACAAATACAAACACCCCAAAGCTTTTTCTGCTCACATAACTGTTAAGAAATAATAATCATTAAATCTCATTAATTTACTCAAATATCTCCCTTTCTACTCATGATTTGTTTGGGACAAATTTCTGTTTTCTATCACATAATTTACAAATCAAATTCATGTAAAGTAGTTGATTATTTACCTGAGCACAAATTATAACCATTTGACATGAAGGTATTAAAAACTGACGTACGAGAACCAACAGGTAAAATTTAGGTTATAGAGGACTAATGGACCTCAAGCCACTAAAATGAAAACTCACTTGTCACAACTGTCAATGACACTAGCTTAAAAAGAAACAGTTAATGGATGTGATTTCTTGTAAACCTAGAAGATCTCCAGAAATTAAAATGTGAAAATACAGAGAAAATGTAATTTCAAACCACTAGAAAGAGTCTCTGTGGAAATCACATTTAGTATGCAAACAGATGTAGTTATTAATGTGCATATATATACATACACACACATATATATATGCACATACACATACCTATGTAAAGAAATGAGGTTAAGGAAGCAATTACACAGGAATCTGGACCCCAAATATGCAAGTTACACTTCGGCACATGAGTAAAATCCCACTGTCTTGAACCAAGCAGTCCTACCAACTACATCATTTTCTCTAAGTGTGACAGCCAGGGCTTATTTTGGTGAATTTCAGCTCACCTCACTGTGCCCCTTTATTGCTCATCTAACTCTAATCTAGATTTCTCATTAGATCATCCTAGTTCTAAAACAGGAAGTCCAAAACAATGCAGAAACATTTACTTAGCTGGCCCTAAACATTTATGGTGGGGTTCCTGACTCTGGACCTGAATTTTTCTTCCTGGTTCCTGTGTCCTCTGTAACTTGGATTATTATCTAAGAAAAGGCTAAGAAAAAAATTTTTCGTGGTGGGATGGTTCAGATACCTTCTTCTCAGTGATCAGGCTACAGACCCTGTATAGATACCAACCGGCATTGTGGGGACATGCACATCCCCAATTCTGTAAGTTGTTCACCTCACCTGGGCAGCTTGCACTAAGCCTCAGATCCTAAAAGATGACTAACTACAGATCTGGCAGACAGAAACTTGCTTAAAACATACTCAATTTGTAATTCATCAATGATGAGGTACATTACAAAGTCAAGCACCATACAGGAAGCTGCTCTGAACATGATTATATCTTCTAAAATGAGTCAGAACATTGTCCCCACCTAAGTGACACTTTGAAAAATTAAAAAACTACAATAAGCAACAATCATAAGGCATAGCAAATAGATCTTTTAAAAGGGAAAACAGTATCCTGAGATAGTTTTTTACCATTTGTTCAGCAGACTCAGTGAAGCTTGGGGATCAGGGTAGTAAGAAAGAGGCAGAAGCTGCAACGTAACTGGGAAGGATGAAGGGTTTCTTAGTACGAAATATTTTACCTAAATAGTTTGGAGGGGAAAAGAAAAAGTTAAAAACTACATATTTGAGAACTGGATGGTAAAACAGTTCAGCACTGGTAATATGATCTGCATTTTCAAGGGACTTCAATCTGGCTTCTGTCTTAATGCAGTATAATCATACATGCACAAGACTGCATGGAACAGCAGGACATGTCACCACAATGTCATAATTTGGAAAATCAGCTAAGAGTGCCCGAAGAACTGTGTGTATAAAAATATAGACTGCCCCCGCTCCCCCAACAATCCTTTCATTTGGAGTTTGATTTATGCAGGCAGACATGAACAAAGCTCTTGCACAGAAGAAAGTGCAGTTAGTGAAGTGCCACCCCTTCTCACAGAAGTCTGAGTGCTAGCAGGTTATTATACACATTACTGTAATGACTAACAATTAAATTGGACACATGGAATATTAAGGTAATTCACAATGTGCATATGAAAACTATTTCCATATGACTGGTTCTGGCATAGGGTAGGTTAGTGGAGACCTAAATCTGACAAACAAGAAAGACATAATTGTCAGTGTGGCTGGAAGAGTGCTCTGCAAGTGGTGTATCTCTCATAAATGTTTTACACACTTCTGTTACACAAGGCAGTGGTATGAGGAAGACTTTACTGTAACCACATGCATCATTAATAACAGTACACCCTATCCCTAGTCCTTTGTTCAAATATTTTACCACAAACATGTAACTTATACAATGATGCAAGGAAAACTTTGACAACCACGAACAATTGTTGGATAAGACCTACGTTGCTTTACTCCTCTCCTTGTATTAAAACATTACAACTAGGCAGCTAGAAAACTTACCAAAGAGCCAAAGGGATATAAATCTAGTATCTTAAATTGGATCAAAACACTGATTTACCAGCAGTATGAAAATGCTAAGCAACACCAAACATTAACCACAAACTTTGTTATTTAAACAAGCTAAACATACACAACTCAGAAAACTGTAATAACAACCATCCTCACCATACTACTTTTAACGGCTGTGGCACTGAAGTTGAGTGTAAGGCTGGGCTCTGTAGTCAATCGCGGCAAGAAAAAGGCAAAGGATTCCTCTTCAGGCTTCTTCTGCTGAATAAAGTGAGGCGATCCTAAAATACTTCTCCTGCTTTATTGGTAAAACCAGAAAACTTTGTTAGTTGTTTTCTTTTTTTTATTTTCAGAAAAAGAAAAAAGATGATTTGCCAGGATTTATAATTACCATCAACTTATCTTTCCTTGAAAATGCTCTTTACTAAATAAAGCCCATAAAGCTGTACCCTAGTAGCAGAGAGCCAGTGTAACTTATGTGTATGTACACCAGGGACTAAGTACCCTAGAAGCCATCCAAAGACCCTAATCCTGAAAGGACTGCTATGCAACCTGTTGATGAAGGAGTCATGCAACTCCATAAATGATCTGGTAAAACATGCTTTGACTGCTTTCATGCTAGGTAGCCATGGTGAGGTAACTACAGTCAGAACATTATTTACATTCTAAAGTTCAAGCATCTGAAAAGCTTACTTATGGCTGGCAGTGTCTTGAAATGAAAGCTGGGTGTGTTCTGGAGTGCTCTGAAACTCCAGGTGCTTCAAGACAACTAACTTAAGCGTAGGAAGGTCCAAAATGTTTTCTTCTAATTAAGAATACTTCAGAACAGAAATATTCTTTCTTACAACACTGTACTGGCTTGAATTAAGAACTTCAACAGATTCTGTACAGACCTGCAGGCTTCCCCATGTCTTATTTTACGCCATCTTCCATAAAGGTCACTTGCAAGCTCAGAATCCAGGTCCCAGGCAGAACGGTCGAGAGAGAGACTCTTCTGCCAAAGCAGATTTGCTAAAACGATAACAGATTTTGCTCTTTCCATCAATCTACTTCTGAACATGAGTAATCAGTATCTGCAAAGGGTCCAGACCCAAAAATAAAAACAGCAACCCACTTTTCCCCTTCAAAGTAAGCATATGTGAGAGTATATAAATTACTTTACATATCAGATTTGCTTAAGGAAATACATCTGCAAAACCACAGTAATTGTACATGCAAACAAGAGTATGTGTATTGCACAGGCTTATATGCTCTAGTAAGTCCTTTTTACTGCCACCATTTCTAATGGATGACATTGAAAAGTCATCATGTTATCATATTCTCATTACAAGTCCTGCTACATAAAATGAATTTTCTACAATAAAACTACTGACAGATGCCAAAAAAAGCCGGAGATGAGCTTACCTGAATCAGACTTTCCCAAGTAGCACTGAATATCACAGTGGGCAACTGCTTCAAAATTAAGATCTCCCTGCTGGAAAACCAAAACAAAAACGACTGACCATATGACAAAATAAGAGAACAAATTTCAGTTTCTCAGTGCATAATTTTAATGACTAAAAAAAAAAAAGAATTAAAAATAGAGAACTATAATTCCATCACTGCTTAACTTTGGGGACTTCTCAAGCTACAGAACTGTTTCACAGCGTGGTCTGCTACTTAGCTTTTCTTTCAGGACTAAGGAACAGATTTCTGGCCTGAGAGAGGCACTGCTGCATTTGGGTTTGCAAGGCCTAATAATAAATCAACACAACTGAATACAATACCTTGGACACAGTCGCATATATCTGCAGAGGTATTTCAAATATCACTCCCACATTTGTGGCCAAACAAATACTAGAGAGCACATTCGTTACAGTGTCTTTCACACTGAGCTTCAAAGAAAATACATTCCAGCAGCCTGGAGGTAGAGTCAAAGGTTCATCAAAGTTCAGAATCTAGAAAGAATCAAACAAAAACTGAATTACAATTTATACACCATTTCTGGTGCAAGAGGTACCTTGAAAAATGTAAAATTTCTCTTCCTTCATGTTTTTGCTGTTACTACATGCACATATGTGCCCATAAGTGACCCACACAGTGCACATATGCAAATCTCCTATCAAAATACAAAAAGAGACATTTAGATGTATTCATAAACCAGATTTGCCTGCTTTGAATCAAGCAATTGCGCGAGTAAACTACTGGCTTCGCCTTCTAAACTTCAAAGTTCATCTATGCACTAAAGACTTCTATTATGGCCTATGAAGAAATGCTGAATCCTGAAGAGCACAAACACACATGTAACAGTTCTGAGAACAGAGCAAGAGTCTATAATTTGATGCATCTGTAGCTGCAACTCAAATGAAAGAACAGTTGTTAATAAAACAATACAAAACTAAGCTGGACAGTGAATAATGCCTCACGAGACAGTAAGATCTTCAGGACCTAATAGTTACAGATACCTTTATTTTTAACTGATTCCAACCAGCTCTGAGAACCCAAAGTTCTTCAGAGATTCCATTTTCTATGTCAAAGGTCCCTATCCTTAAATCAGAGACAAAACACTGTATGAAGAAGAAATAAAGCTTACCTTTACTATGTTCTTTGTTTGTCTGGCTATGAAGACTTCATTCAATTCAATGCTGAAGTAAAAATTATTTGTAAACCATATGGACCAAAATCCTGAAATATTATGATGTGGTTCTATATGAAACAATGCTGCAGAAGGATCTACATCAAAATACCTGTAAGTAAATCCAGAAAACAAAATACATCTGCAATAGTCCTTGACCACACATAAGTAGTCCATACAAGACAAGATACTCAGTATTCTTGCATAAAGAAACTCTTTTAAGTTTTTACAGAGAAGAACAAAATTATGTCCTTTTTAATAATTACATAAGAGAGTAAAAATTTACAAAAACCATGTAAAAGAGGTAGGCAAAAACTCTACCCCCTGGTTATGCTACAGTACAACATTGCTTACTGCTTTGTGAAACAGCAGGTTGGATGAAATTGGCAAAAGATGACTGAAGAAAGAAAAGACTTCACATTTTTTCTAAAACTATCCAGCTTCTGCATTACATTAACCAGGTTGCTGGAAATGTTGTCATAGACTAAGCAACATTTATATGATATGAGCTGCTAAGGCGTATCCTTTTCTTCTTGGGATAAAATATGTAACTATTGCTTGACATGTCACAGGCAAATGACACAGTAATAACAGGAAGAAGCCTCTTCACTGACCCTGGAATCATTCAGTGACAAAGCAAGTTAACTTCCTCTCTTAAAAGTACGTTACAATATTTTTATTATAATACCACAGTGAGCGTTAACAAACATACAAAAATCCACTGTCAACCTACCCTTCCATTACAGGACAGGAAAGACAGGCTTTTAGTGTTGTAGTGCCTTCTAATACATTGTTCTTCTTATTGTCAGAATAAAGACTTTCACTGTCACAGGATGCAGCTGGGCAAAGAGCAGACACACAGAATAGATCAGCCAGGACAAAAGCATATCCACAATGATTTTCATGTGAAGATTTGCAAGAACACCATAAAGAGGAACATTTGCTGGTCCAACCCTCACAGAGATGAGCAAACCATTTAATTGCTCGAGTCCTAATTTTCAGAGGTTTCAAGCCTTACTTCAAGAATTTACGAATGCTAAACACCTTCAAAAAACACATACAACAAGGCTGCAAAGAGCAACCCAACCAATTTTAACCACATGTCATTGGCACAGCATTCTTATGTAACAGTGCACACTGCCTCCTTTTAGTAAGTGAAAAACTGCTCTGAAAAAAGAATCATTTAACATAATAGTCTCTTCTTTTTCTTATTTGCCCTTTTTTTGCTAGGAAAAATGTGTCTCAGTGTCACTTTGAAAGCAGCTTGTTTCATAAAAGTTTAAAGTCTGTACACTGCAGTCTAGTGGTCAGAATAGAAAACAGGCTGGAGTCAGGAACACTGAAATGTCAACCTCTGCCACAAACATGTCTGGTCTCAGGCAAACCTCTTCAATGATCGTGCCAAGAAATGTCATAGAAAATGACCACCCAAGCACAATAGCCTTTTAGCAAACGTATGTGAAACAGAAAAAAATGCATATTATAAAAGGATGTTGAGAAAGCATATTCAATAATTATGCTAACATTTTAGCAAATGTTTTCTTCCCCTTCCTCAGAGCCTTTGATCAGCATAAGAGGAAGTATATATATATATATATACAAAAATGGTGGAAACAATTAGCAGAAAGAATTCATGCTCCTTCTCAATAAAGTCCAGACAAATTGATTTTGAGATCTTTCAGGGTCTCTGCTGAAAAAAGCTACCCTTTCATAATCAAATCCTGTTTAATCATATTATCTCTAAATATATGTATCCTGTACCTTTACAAGAAATAGAAGCAACTTTTGTAAAGTTAGTAGATGATGAAGATAGCAGTACTGGCTCAAACTCCACAGGAGGTGTGTCTTTTTGTGACAACTGCCGTATTTCCTGCAAGAAGACAAGACATGATCATCTTTGTAGCAGTAGTACCATTATTAGTATAGCAGCTCCTGTATTAGTCTATCTTCTTGTCAAATTTGCAACCTACCATCTGCCATTTTCTCATATCTTCTAAATCAACACATGAATTTTTATTCAGTTTAACAGCTCTTATGTCATTAAAAAAAAATCCATCACTGAATTACAACTCATCGTCTCAAGGATTTATTAGACATTTGGACATTTTAAAAATTTAGAAGTGTGACATTTGCTACCAGCAAAATCAGTCTGCTACTAGAGAAAGCCAGCGAGTTAATTCCCCAGTCAAATTCGACACCCTAAATTATGACTTCCTGAAGACCACAATTACCTGTATATGCACAAGGTTGTTTCCAGAATGCATAATATGCACGTCTACTGATGAATGACCTGTCCAAAAGAACAAACACCAAGGTAAGTTCACCAAGGATGGAAGCACTCTTGTTTTGTCAGACACTCATATGAGAAGCAATCCTAATTTAAATTTAAAAATCTTTGTGTGACAAGAGAAAGAAAGAAGGATGGTTGGTGCTGAAGTAACTTTCTAAGGGCCAGATTATGAACAGCAGGAGAGAAATTAGTTTTTACTGTTCTGCATCACATCAGCTACACGAGATCCTGGCTCACCTGCTTTAAATAGAAAGCATTCTAAGGAGACAATGTGAACCCAGATTCAGTGCTTTGGGATCAAAACAGGAATGGTCCTATCACCTGGTACAGTAGCAAACTATTGCCTAAAGCAACTGGAGACAGGTATAACACAGCTTTCAACTGCCAATAAAGTGGTACATCTGTACTGGGTAATCACCCTTTGTCACTGGCAAAGCTATGTTCCTGTTCACAGGACATGATGAAGATGTAGAGCACCAAGAAAAGAACAGCAGAACAGAATAAGAGATGACTTTTATACTACAGGCGGTCAGCCAACTTCCAGAAGGAAGAGAACTTGAGTTCTTACCCTTGCTTATGCTTGAATTACATCAGTATATGCAGGTTCACAGTGAGAGGACACTCTCCCAGTTCACCAGCCACTATTTTTAATAATGTGTGTGTTTTGCTCAGCTGTTTGAAAGAAAGACTACAAGTGCCAGCTTCCAAAAGAGGGTTCAAGATGCTAATTATGAGTGAACAGATGCTCCATATACCCAGAGAGCTGTGCAAAGTGCATACTCTTCTTCAACCTTTCCAGCTGGCTAGTTCCCCTGTGCAGACACTCCCTACCTGCTGTCCCTCTCTAGGTGCTGACACATGTTGCACACAGAGGCTAACACAGCATCATATTCCCATCAGTCAGACTTTTCCCTCAAGACTACATTTCTCATTTCATTATTCAAACAGAAGGCAAGCAAGCATTGCTATTTGATATGGTAAAGCCACCATCGGTACTGATGGAGCACAACATGGAACTTCTCACCAACAGCAATTCCAAAGGGCTTACAGGACCAACCTCTGACACAGTGAGGACTTGTAAGTGCACCACATTTAACAGAAAACAGCCCTAAAAGCATACTTCCAGTACTTTAACCATTGAAAGTGTTCAGGGCGAGCACCCTTGACACAAGAGACGTGAACAATTTTCTACCAGCATCAGAATAAATGTACATCCACAACTCAATACAGCAAAGCACTGGCATCTCACCAGCAAGGAACCTTGGTTTACAGTGGGTATTTCAGTTTCAGCTGTGAAATATCACATCACAGAACAGGCACAAGGGAAATAGTATATATTGCACATATTGTTTTGTGACTAGGTTTTGAAAGGCATTTTGCAAAAGACAAAAAGATGTTAATTTTTAACAAATATGTTAAAAAAATATTATTTTAATCTGGATTCTTAAGCAGTTCCTTCTTCTCCAATCATTAAGTAAAACTTGCAGTCTAAAAAAAAGCTATTCTAACAGACTGCAAAGCTCTGTGATAATTTAAAATCCCCTGGATTTAGAGGATTTGCAGCATAAAGAAACTGCAAGGAGTTGATTGTTTTGCCTGTGGAATTCTAGCTTACAAGAAGAAATGATGTGGGCATCTGTATTACTTCATTACCCTACTTTCCAAAACGGCCACTATTCCCAGTACTATAAGAACCATTCTGCATTCACAGTCCCATTATGGTCAATTTAATTAATGAGAAATCAGAAATGCAGTTGTAGAAATCGAAGGACCATGTCATCCTTCTATACTACTTAAGCAGATGCATAAGCGTGGAGGATTGAAGAATGAAAACAGATATAAAAGATGAAACAGATAAAAGAAAGAAAAATGACAAAAAACAGATACAAGAATGATAAAAGATGAAACAGATAAAAGATGAAACAGATAAAAGAATGAAACAGATATAGTTTACAACTTTGCAACTGTTACCTTCATGAAGAGAACTGTGTTTAAGGTAACTCTACACAAATTCTCTGACAAGTTATGTTTAACTGAACTGATTTGGTTTCCCTCACTCATGAAATTAAGCTGTAACTGAATTTTATTCAATTTAGCACATCAAATTACAATTTAAGTATAAAACCAAGCTGTATTACAATTAAGAGGCATATTTAGGACTTACCTGAGGTCTTTGTTTTTTCCATTGCTACATAAACAACAAAAAGATTCTCCAGTAAGTATTGTCTGTGCTCCACAAAATCTTGCTGGGCATTTTCCACTCTTACTGTTAAGCTCATTTCTAGCAGCATTGGGTCATCAGACATAAAACAGCAACTCTGAAGTGAGACAAGGGATATGGGGTGTGTGTGATGGGGGATAGAACAGAAAAAAATCATTACAGTAAGGTATCTTGAGAAATTAATCAAAGGTATTATCTAATAGACAAGGTTTCCAGCACCAAAATGCTGGCAAAACAGGAGTAATTAGGATCTCTGCTAAAATCTGAGAAGAAACCAAACACAGTGCAAGTACAGACAGCACAGCAAAAACAAAGACAAAAACAACTAAAAAGGACACCGAACCTTGAGAGAATGCAAATTCATAAACTGTCTTAGTCAGTCTCACCTCAGGGACTGCAAAACAGTTTCCTTTGTTAAATCCTCTGCCTTCAATAAAATGTGCCATAAACAGACTGATGCATGTGTCTTAATGGTAGGAAGACAGTTCATGTTCACTGGTCTGTTTATAGTTAATTTTTCCAAATCCTGTGTTTATTGTCTCCATTTCTCACTGAAGTAATTTTAAAAAAACAAACATACATGTACATTTCTTAATAGAAAACACTGTCGTCTGGCTAGAATACTTCAGATAAATACAAGTAGGATCTTATTTCTATCTGTAAAGAGTGGCTGCTGTTAACACAGCTGAGTCCTAGCAACTACAAAGACACAGACAACATTTCACACAAAAAATTAAAGCCAACAAAGCAAAACAAAACTAGACAATCAACAGTGAATAACATAAATTGATTCTGCATCACACCACAAAGGTTGCTAAACCCAAGCTCCAATGCCCTACCAAGAGGACTAATTTGCTTAGGACGTGGAGGAGTAGAGAACTGGCACATGAAGTGCTCTCAGAAGTGCAGCAAAACACCTTCAGCTAATCTGAAGTGCAGCAAGGAAGTACAGCAGGAGCCAGGAAGTGCCTGGGAATGGGATGCCAGCTCACTGCTCACACAGCATCAAAGAAAACCTCAGCACTTGAAATGGCTGCCAGGAGCAGGAGAGGAGGCTGCCATGGAGACTGGAGTACAGGCACAGTGTTGGGAAGCTCAGATCAAAGAGCAGGCAGCTGCACTCCATGCAACCTCAAATGTTCAGGTGTACCTATGCACTATTCAATGCAAGAACCAAACATGAAGAGGAACAGCATAGGACAGCTGCCACGTGCAGTGTACAGAAATACAGCTACGGAGTCTGGGCCTCAGTGCTTTTGGAGGGGGCATCTCTGCTAACATACTCGCCCCTCCTCATGGCCCAGGTCCATGGCCTCCTCCAGGGACCCCCAACATGGACCAGCCAGCCCAGGCTTCAGCCCCTCAGTTCACTGATCACTTCTCACTGTGAACCAGACATTCGTGAAACATTTCCGGAGAAAAGAAATTACAGGGATCTAATCAGTTTTGTGCCCTATGTAAGTAATACAACACTCACACATTAGAACACTTAGCCTGTTGGATTGGTATTGGTTTGGTTCTTTGGACGTTTATGGAGTATATGGTATCTTTTTTCATCTCCCTCTCTCCAAAGATTTTAGTGTGACATGTGTCACATTTATTTGGTATCCCAGGATACAGTTTTATAAAAGCACAATTCCCCTTTGAGACACTGAAAACTACATTGTTGCTAAAACTTCTAGAGCTCTAGAAAGCATCCCTCTAAGCTTGGCTTAAAATAAGAAGACCTAAATAGATATAAAATAATAATAAAACATACCTTAACTAACTGATATGTGTCATTAGGTAAACTGCATTCAAGGTGAACCCGTAAGAGAGTAGCATTCATAGTTTCTGCCTGTAAGAAAGAAAATTGAAGAAAACATCAAGCACATTGCTTCAAATGATATCACATAAATCTGATTCATATACCATATATTATAAAGATAATAGACTGCTTCCATGCATACATAACAGAGCAATGTAAGGAATTTTTAAAAATGAATATGACTACTCTATACAGTAGACCATCAATCAGTCTCCAAATTTCAGGACTCTATCAGTATCTATTTACTTATCGAAGTATTATTACACATGATCATTCAATATTTATAGAGCATCTGCATGAGAATTTAAATAAACTTTCATATGTCAAAAACCTGTATTCAACAGACCCTTTCTGTATAATATAAAAGCTTATTTCCTTGTTTTCTGTGTATTTTCTTTGTTGACTGGATACTGAAACACAGCTGCCAGGCCAAGAACATAATAATTCTTGGACATGGTCTGATACACAGGCTTCATGCCAAAATGGACAGACAGAAAATACTTGTTTCACCTTTTTATTGATTGTGTTGCCTTTTTATTGACTGGAATGGGAAAATAAAATAAAATAAAAGATGACATTGACTTTGCTACCTTGTAAAGCACTCATAAATCTAATGGGGCAACACCACCAACAAAGCTAAATGTAGTTCATGAAAGCTATCTGCAAAATCTGCAGTGTCAAATTATTTGCACAAACTGCTCAGCCAGTATGTCTTGATTCTAAATCAAACAAAAAGTTACAAAAACAAACAAACAAAAACCAGAATCAGAATGACAGATCTATCAGTGCCTTAATTACAGCAAAATTTCCATCTAATTTTGAAACCGATGTGGAACCCCCACCCTCTGTTTCTCTTGTGATACTGAACTAAATATCTCAATAGGTATCTGCAGGTTAAAGTTTTTGGAGGTGTTGATGAAACTGACTTCTAAACAATTTTAATAATTTGATACTGAAAAGGAAAACCGAAGAAACTTTTGAAAGTTTCTAGCACCCTATTTCGTACCTCCCTAGGACAGGAAGAAGGGGGCAGACAGGGGGCATCTGAGCAGCAAAGTTTACCACAAGCGTGGCATTTCACAGGGTCCAGTTTTATAAAAGCACTGGAAAAATGAAGCCAACATCTGCATTGCCTATTTAATAGGATTTCATACCAAAATGACTGAAGCTTCACACAAGAGGGCGGTGTAACCCCTGCAAAGGTGGTTAGCAGTGACTCAAACTCTGTCCCCAACAACCTGAACCCCTGCAACCTCCTTTCTTTTTCACAGATGCTTTTGTCCTCATCAAATTCTGAGAGCAGAAAAAAACCCCATTTGATTCCAAAAAATGCACCACTTCCTAACCTCTCACAGTCACGGCTGCTAGTGGAGTTTTAACGAGGCAGTAAGGTTACAACTTTGAGGGTCACCTCAGATAAACCTTTAAGCTCAGACTTCCATTATGAGTGCTTCTTGAGAGAATACTACTGCTTCCATTGTCCTAAATAACGATTTGTTAGTCCTTATTCAATGCTACTGTAGTTTAAAGTAGTTTAAGACCCCCACATCACCATCAAAAAAAAAAAAAAAAAATCAAGTACATTATATTTTTCCAGCCTTTGTTTTCTTGACCTGGCATAGATCTAACATAGAAAGTTGCTAATGTAAAACATACAGAGGGGAAAAAAATGCTATTGGGGTATATTTGATGCTGATCTGTTTTCTATGAGAAATTTTTACTTATTTGTTAAGCTATCTTCAGAAAAGGAAATGGGTTTGCATTTCTCTAAGGCAGACAATAGACATGTAACTGTCATGCCCACTATCTTAAAACACCAACAGGATGGCTCTGAGTTAACCCTAAAGAGAAGATAAAGCATCTGAGAAGAAAACACTGTCAGAAGCAGAGTTTCCAAGAAAATAAACCCAGGACCACATCCACATCTCCCAGCAGTGCAAGCACTCTGTTTACACTGTAAATATCACTGCTAATGCATCAGAGCAGAGAGCTGAGTTATGCAGTGAATGCTTGTACCAGATGCAAATTGAAAAGGAATGTCACAGGAGGGAAAAGTTAAAGCGTTGCAAACCAGTACAACCTCTGCCATTTCATTACCTGGTGCCTCTATTCCGTATCAGGTACGCAGGCACACACAACTCTGCACCCACAAATGCTATATGAACTGAATAGAGACAACTGATAGAAGCCACACAAATTAAATTCTTGCCAGTTTTGGTAAGTTCTCACACTTAAATTTTAAAGAAACAGAGGCCTCTGTCAATAAAACCCTAAAAATCTGAACCATCCATCTGATTTGCAAGAAGCCCTACTTCTGACAAAGGTCTAGGATTCTCGCTGGGGGAAAGTACAGCCGGCAGTTACTTAGGAAATAATTCATCCATCAAGGAGATGTCAATCAGACATGGCTCTATAAAAGATTTCTGGATATATTCCTGCATCATTATCAGGACTGTAAAGTTCAAGCCACTTCCTAGAGTTTGGGTACAGTATCGTTAAAAAACAACAAACACTGAACAAGCCTGCTCTTCCTCCTGTAGGTCAATCCTTCAAAGTTTCTGTCCTGGACAGTCACAGACCCTAAAGTGGTATTTCCACTCTGAACAGTGTTAATAAGCTGTCCCTGCAAAAATGATTCAGCAGAGTTTCATCAGTGTTTTGCAGGCAGTTATCAGGATGGCACACCAAAAAAACACTACTGTCCAACTACCTTCTTTCTCCACACCCAAGCACCACACTTGCATGTTTGCTTCTCTGACCCTCTGCCCACCAGCCCAAAACACAGCTTAACAAGTGCTCGACTCCTGCCAGTACTTGCAGTATTTCCCAAGTCATCAGTTCACAAACTTCGAACTCCTCTGGGAAGTCAGCAAAGAGACGCCTGTCCCTCCTGTGATAAGGCCCTCTACGCTGCATGTCACTCCTCCATTGACATTTACACCATTTTGAACATACTGAGGCAGTGATGTAGCTGCTGTTAGTGCCATCCAAATACTAAACAATGGCAAAAACCAGGCAACTAGAGCAAAGACTGCACCTAGAAGCTGGATAAACAAAGATGACCTATATGGGCTCCACCATCTGTTATGGCTTAGTGCTAACTAGCCCCTGCTGAATGGCCACGTGGACATATTAAAACATTCAGTGTTGGACACAGCTCTTCTTTCCTCCCAACAAGTGAGCCAGGAGACCAGAAAACCTGGGATCCAGGACCACAGCCAGAGCACTCCAAGCAAGAGTAATTCCTCAATTACAGCACAGCAAAATTACGCCCAGAGAACTGAGTCAACGCTTTCTCACAACTCATGTCCTGCAACAAGACTAGTGCCAGGTGGTATCATGCCGCAGAACACGACCTCAAGCTTGTACTCCCCACAAATAAAGCATAGGATAATGCTTGTTACTCTACAGTAAGGAAAATGTCAAATGTTCCCCAAAACTTCACTACTCAGGGATTCAGACTGAATTGTAAACCAGCATGCCTACAACTTTCAGATACCTGACAAAAACCCATTGAGCTAGTTTCGTCAGCACAACTGAGAGAATAGCCCAGCAGAGGAGCTGGGACAAGAACAAGTGCAAACAGTTTAAATGTCAAAGACTGTCTCATAAAAGCAGGTGATCACAGAAACCAATTTCTCTCTTGCAGCCACTGGTACTCAGATTTTTTATTAATGTTCCTTGCATCCCAACAACCTGGGGTCAAAAAGCTCCTATGGCTAAGCAGATTTAGGTTCCATCTCCACTCAAAACATATACTGTACCAGTGTGTGTGATGCCTGGACGTTTTGAATGTGTGGAAGCAGTAAGTAGGCATTTGCTAGCTGCACTTTAGGTTCTTCTGGAGAAGACATCAGAGTTCCTGTTCCAAAAACCTGGTGTTAAAAAAAAAGGTCATTACATCAACATCTAGTATTTCACTTATAGCAGCAACTTACAAAACTATTTTGCTAATAATAACAATCTTCCCAAGAAACAGATCAGTTTTTCACATTAGGTTCTTTCAAAAGACAATTTATAGACATAAAGTTCCAATGCAGAAAGTAACCATACACATAAATAGCACTTTAGAATCTTCACTCATTCAGGCACTATTACAAAGACACACACCAGCAGAGTATCAGGTTATCCCCAAAAGAAAGTACCTAAATACTCCTTCAGGCAATTACAATACATATATCACCATCTACCTTAAAAACTGAGTAAAATAATTTCTGATCATTTTGGTTTTCAAAGTCTGCAATTTTCAGAACACTGTAAGATTTTTAAGTTGTATGGTTTTACTGCATTTATATTTTGCTCCACCAAGATTAGTTTATGAGAATGAGATGCGCGATAACTGGGGGGGTGCATGTGGAGCCAGAGACATTGAGGAGGGGGGCATCATCAGAGGTTAAGAAAATTACTTGTGGTTTTTCACATGTATGCAAAGATTTATTATTTTTTAATAGAAAAATCCCACATCTTTTTAATTAAGAGGATAATAAAATGCATTCTATGTTCACTGAAGATCTCTGACTACAGATATAAAATACCAGATGAGAGGGAATATGGCTTTTTTTTAATGGAGGTATTTACAAAGTACATTTTACTACAATGGTAACTCATCTCCATGTGAATGATTCTTCTGTACATACTCTTGTATAAATGCACTAGAGACATCAAACATTTCAAGACTTTGGGGCTCTCAAAAGCACTGTAACTGTGCATCAAACACTTGAGTTTGCCTGATTTTGAAACTCTTAAACCTAATGCAAGTTGAAATCAATGGCAGCTACTTCCTCTGTTTCAGGTCACTGGTGAAAATGTCCATGAAAACCAGTCTGCTACTGATTTTTGCCTCAGCCCAATAGATGGCACTGACAACTGCTTCCCTACAACTTGTTGAAAAGGCCCTAGCTGAGCTGACCAGGCAATAAATGCTCAGGAGTGAGCACAAGGAGAGGAGGGATGTCAAAAAGAAAAGGTCAATCACTTTATAATGCACTTTTTCCTCATCCTTAATGAAATGTTCCTGTCAAATGTGGCATTTCCTCTAATAAATACTAGATAAATGTAAAGTTTGTATTACAAAACATGTATTTCAATTAAACTTACCTAAGCTTCAATTTAAGGAGCTTTGTTTTCCAGCACAGTATCAAAGTATGAAGACGAAATAGCTAAATGATTGATTAAAGTTCATCTTGTTTTATAAATCACTCTATTCAGAGTTAAAATTTTTCTTTAACAAATTAATAAAAGCCAAGAATTTGGAGTATATAATGTCCCTCATAAAATTTTTAAAAAGCCAAAGACCTGCTGGAGTTCACTAGTTAATTAGAAAATAGACAGCTTTAATGCACAACCATTACTTCTACTTTCATGTTTCAAGGGCCTAAATTTCTCACCCTGTGCTACATCTCTAATGTGTTTACATAAAATCCTGCAGAGTAGCTGAAAAGCACCTAAAATATTTTCTAATGGGCTTTTCATAACAAATGCATTCCAGTACAGTGCAGTCTAGACTGCAGTAGTATATGAAACCAACTAGACAATGATCTTGTAGGTATGCACATACACTTCATTTTACAACCACAAGTAGCCCCACTAACAGTAGCAATTTTAACCATATACATGTACATGATCAGGAGACTAGCATGATCTGGTAAAAGAGATGTATTGTTGATATTACCCCACCTGATTTGTATCAGGAATTCAACAAATTTTGACAGTCTCTAAAAATATGAAACTCACTTTATAAAACACAAGTAAATCCAAAACTCAAGCTAAAAACAAGACTGGTTACCTGACATGAAAGTACTCCATGAGATGAGGTATTTATAAATAATGAGCTTTCAATACTGCCTTCTTCTGTCGGCAGGAAGAGTACTCTGAAAGACACCTTTCCCATCGCTGGAATCACCTGCAGAGATCACAAAGAAGCTTGCTTGCTTGGTGCCAGTGATCACACACCCACCACTCAGTCACACGGCCCAGTGGATATTTCCACACACACCCCCCTATCTGTAGATCTCACTAAGCAGAACTTCAGTGCTGAGAAGTTTCACCTGTCCACAACCCTCAACTCTCACCACAGAGAAGAACTGAAACCATGCAGTAGCTTGCCAAATAATGGCTGGAGTTTCTCAGCTAGCTCGGGCCTCATTGGTCAAGGCTTCTTTTTGTGTAAGTTGTTAACCATGCATTACCAACAGCCTCTGCATGCACAAAAACACTTCCCCACATACAGATGGCTATTACAAAGTGAATCAATTCCCCTGTGATACACAGTCAAGTGAGTTAAAGCTGAACTTAGGCAACACCATTAGTAACCAGAGAGTCTAACTGAAAAAACAATGACATTTATGTCTGCACAGTAATAACCACTCACCCATAGTAAAAGCACAAATCAGATGAAAACCTAATAAAACCCCTTTGTGCATCAGCAGAGGATAAAATCTGGGCTTCATCAAACCGAGATCACAGCAATTCATTTTTAACATGCATTATATTGTTATACATTGTTTAAAAAATCAGTTGAAATAATGGTCTTAGATTATAAAGGCAATTATGGTCATAATTGCAATATGAAATGCATAAAACATTTCACTGTAGGTTTTTCTGAGGAATATGCAAGACCATTCAAAAGACTGAAAATTCAAGGCTGTAGAACACCCACATGGCCTGTGGATCACTGTATAATGCTGCTCAGAATAGAACGAGATTTAAACAGCCTCTCTAACACTGAAAAATTCTTCTCTTCCTCTGTTACTGTCAAACACATTTCCTACTGTAGGTTTTGGATGTCTCATCCCATACCAGTCTAAGTAGAAGTGAGCAAAAAAAACCACTAGCAAAACAGAGAAAGAGTTGGAGGTCCTACAAAAAAGCACGAAGAAAAAACACAGAATGAAGAGCTTGTGCCAAAGGAAGTACGAAGGCTTGGCACTTGGCCACTACATAGTTTCCAAAAGTACATCAACACTCACCCGGCTATGAGCAGGAGACACATGAAACTGTCTAGTAGCTGTAAACACTGAATTGACTACAACATCTCTATCTCTACTAGGATTGTAGGCATGTAGCATTTTAGCTCTGGGTAACCCCAATAACCTAAAGTAGGGGGAAAAAAAATATAAATATATTATTCACATTATAAGCACAGGCAATGTATGAAAAAAAGCAACAAACACAAACCACTCTCAAAGGTGTTCATCTGCAACAATTACCTAGCTGTAACTTATCTCTGGAAACATGTTGAATAAATTTTGCCTTTAGTGTACAAAGGCAAATATGTAACACTGGGACATGAGAGGTGCACTTAGACAAAACTCATTGGAGTCTCTGGGAGCTTAAGGAAAAAATAACCCTTACAAAGCACAAAGTTTTGAATAAAAAAGGTTTATATAACTAAGCCTTATTTTGTCAGCTAAAGCAATGATTCTCTTAAGGCTTTTGTTTAAGCTAGTACATCCTAAAACCCAACATCTCAGACATTCCTCCAGTGCATCCTCTAAAGCATTCCTTTAACTCACAAGGGGACTGTGTTTCTTTTTGGTTAGCAACAGACCATAAGTTGATTATCATTTAAGAATAATTTTCTAAAGTTTTCTTAAAAGAGACCTAAGAAAAAAATCTCATGTATTCCATCATTATGGTTTGCCCAGGACTTTCTGGATTTCATTTTTAGAAGTTAAAGGAAACAAGCTCTCTCTCCACTAGGAAGGCAATCTTTCAAAAAAATTAACAATCAGCATGAAGTAATGATTTCACATCCATGCAGATTCCCCTGAAATATACCCAGAACACATTACAGTTCCCTACTACCTTTTCCTCCTTCTTAGAACTATGTTGATTTTAACTTACAAAGCAGTGCAAGGCAAGAAAAGCGGTTCCAACTCCATGGCAATTACTTACTACTTCTCTTTTTTTCAGAGGATGCATGACCTCAGCTAAGGCTCTTTACCCAAATGGAGCTCAGTATAGCTGTTCCTCCACACTTCATTATTAACTAAAATAACAATAATATAAGATACTCACTGCATTCCAAAATGCAGAACTGATGGGTGAAAATGTAAGGCCTTCCCACTTGGAGGCATCTTTGTTGGGAAGCTGAAAAGAACGGAAAAGAAGCACAATTAATATTTAGTGGGCATGATGCTACACTTTGCAGGAAAGGAATATACAGTACAGACTCTTAACTCTTTATGTTCTGAACACAGTATTTCCAAAACTTTTCATCCATTCCTCTCACTGCTGGAAGACTGACCATTTAATAAAGGAAAGCGCATGCTAATCAAAAGTGCAGTTTGAGAAGTGTCTCATTATAGAGGCAGTGCTGGCTTGGACAACCTCCCTTCCTTGCACATACTTCCCTAGTCACAGTGATACACCTGTTTATGGGGCTGTGCAGTAAACTATGGAGGGAAAACAACTAAAAAGAGTCCTGGGGAATGAAAACTACATCAGCATGGAGCAGATCCCCAGTCTTCATTTCTTCTATGCAAAAAAGAGTAAGAAATACTGTGAAACACATACACCATCATCTTTCCTTTGCCCTAGGAAAATTCACAATAAAGTTTCCATCAGTTCTACCACATTTTTAGCTTATTTCAACATCAGTTGACACCCTATAATATGGAAATCCCAGGACATCTTCACCATTTTATCAATTAAAACATGTCCTCCACAAGTCCCAACAACCACATTGGTAAAAAAAAAGCCCTGCACTTGTTCATTACATCTACAGACCCAGTGCTACAGTGTTAGAAACTTTCCCAGAAGCAGTCTGCACGTTGCCTAGGCAGAACCAGTTTCATCTTTACTGGATGATGCTAATAAGCATCCTAGTAAGGATGAGTCTGGGAAGGGAGAGATGGACTATGGTCTCACTAGTCATCCTGTTGCTTTGCATAATGTGTGGTAGTACAGTTAATTGGTTCCAAATTTTAAAATGTAGTTCTGTAACATTACACCTATAATATACATTAGTGTGTATACAATTCTGCTGCTGTATTCCAAAGCAAAAATCATAATTTATTACCAGTCAGGAAAAATCATAATTTATTATTATGAACGCCGACAGCTTCTATGAAAACATACTCATACAAGGGAGAAAATTCCCTTGCTGCTATAGCAGGAGGAATGCAATATCCAGGTAGCATTCCTGAGGAGCTGCTACTGAGAGTCTCCTTCCAACCACCTTGTCTCTGCTGCAGTCAGCTCTTGTTCCGTTCCTAGAAACACCGCAGCAATCAGCAACTCCTTCCCCTTCCAAAAATCAGCCTCAAGGACATACCCAGAAGGAAAGTCTGAGTACCGTTGTAAACACACACAAATTAAAATTACTACTATAGTAAAAGCCACAGACATTTGGGGAAGGCACATTTCTTAAAGGTCCTCAGATAATTTTCATACATGCACACACATACACAGCAGAATAAAAGTTAAGCCACCAATTTATGCACTACAGTACAATCTTGAACCCCACCACCACTTAATTTTCTAGTACCTTACAGGTTCTGCTAAAATACCTTTTCCCACCAGAAAAATCCTTGCTGAGAACAGCAAGAATCTGAGTGCCTCTCTTTGCCAATTCATGTAACTGGCAGAGGCTCTTCAAGACTTACTAACCTTCCTTCTAGAGAGCTCTAGAGCTTTTCCTCTCAACCCTCGCTCTCTGCAATAGGTACCAAATGCACCAACTGGGTGCAAAATCCAGCTGTGGGTGCAGGAAACTGCATTTCATTTGGTTTGGGTGAACACGGCCACACTGTAGCACTAGGTCTCAAAAATGCACTGTACTATTGTTCAGCCAACGCTATACTAGTCAGAAAATGACAAAAGCCTGTGAGAGCAGCAGAAGGAAGATCCCAAGGCTGCCATTCACCCCTTCTGGAGAAGGCAGCCTGGACTTGGAATGGCTGAAGCTAAGCCTCAGCTAACAAACTCTGTGGGTTCTGAGCTGGCTCCTGAGCACGGAGATAACTTCGGAGCATTCCAGCACACTGCTTGCCCAGGAATGGTCCCATGGTTATAAGACATTCAGCTTGTGCTCTGCACCCCACAAAAGCTGCCAAATTGTTTCAAGCCCCAGCCTGGCCCCAAAAGCAGAACAGCCACATTCCTATGGCAGTATGCCCATCACCCAGCAGCTGTCCAGCTCCAGGGCATCTGCACCGCTTATCAGTGGCCCCAAAGCACTGACAAAACATAACTTGAGAGCTGAGTTTCTTCAACAGCAGGACTAGTGGAAAGAGATCTACCACTGTTTTGGGTCGGGGGTTTTTCCCTCAAGGGAGAAGATGACATGTTGGAATAGTGGGAACGGGCAGGGGAACATTCTGCTCACCACACTTTGAACAACTAGGATGCATTTTGAAAGGCACCGCTATAGAGAGAAAGAGGCAGGCCCATCTACATCAGAAGTGCACTTCTCCAGTGTGTTACTGCAAGTCTCTTAAAGGCAGATGGAAGCTGGCAGAACACCATTCTGCATCCCTGTGCTCCAAACACAATTCAGCACATTCAGTTCTCTGTGGGGGACCTGACATAGAAATAAACTAAGGCAACTTATTAAGACATTTAAATTTTAAAGTCAGTTTTTCATAAAAACATATTTTTTTAAGGATCTCACTTCACCAACAGATTCATCTCAAGTTATGCCAAAAATTACTCTTTTGGTTACAGATGACATGTCCAAAAAAGTACATGGATTGTTTCATGAGAATGTTACAGGCCTGGGAATGACACAAATATCTGCTTAAGAATGGAAGTCTTGAAACAACAAATGTGGAGAAACAGACCTCTTCCTAACAGAAAGAAACTGGTTTCCAATAACTCTTTCATTGCTATTAAAATCAGCTAACATTCCATTAACCATGCCACTTCACAAAGCTGGACTCCATACTCCATGGCCTCTCTTTTTTTTGGCAGACCAGTTGAACAACATCTTCTGAATGACAGATTTTGATAGAGAACTTCAATTCCAACATTTCAGAGAACATTTTTAAGCACAAGCGAACTGGAGGGAAACAGGAGAAAGAAACAGAAAAGGGGAAGGAAATTCTTGGCAATTATTTTGAATACTCAGTGCTAATAGCCTTTTGTATCAAAAACCTCATTTAACTGGTGCTGTTATCACTTGCCAGTCCAACAATTCAATGCCTTTCCTCCTCTCCATCCACATAACATATTTAAAAATCTGGCCCATCCATTTCCAGGGAAAAAAAAAAAGAGTAAGAACAACTGAAACACTGAGCTGTGAGAGAGGGCACCATACGGTCACCTAGAGCACGAGGAAGATCTGGGGGAAGGTTCTGGTAGGGAAGGAGAGGGTAAGCCCATGAAACCTGCAGCTCCAGCTCATCACTCCAATTCACAGAAAACACCCAGCAGGGAGGGACAAATCTTGAGTGGGCACACAACCCCCAGCACCAGGAACACCTGCTGGGGAGAAAAGTGGATGTGGAGCAGAAAAAAAGGGGCTGGAGGGGAAGGTGAGATGAGGAAGAGGGGTGACACCAGGGGAGAAAAGCAGGATGGAGGAATGCAAGCACCCTCAACCACCTGTGGAAGCAGAGAAACATATAACTCCAGGGCAGCAATTTCAGAGGGTTTTGTTCTTGTTTTTTAAAAGGTACATGAGCTGTAAAATGTGAAGCCATCACATTCCCTCCACTGAGAAGCTCCAGAGGTGCTTATCTGTAGGGAAAAGGGCAGCTGAGAACATGGAGAGGTTCCAGCCTTTTACAATGTTTCCTGCTCCAGGAAAGAACATTTTGGTGTCCTGTTGATGTGGGACTAACAAAAGGGGATGCTAATACACGGATGCTGAGAGCACTGTGAAATATACCACTGAAATTGTTTGCCCTTGCTTCTTTCAGATCCATTAGTGTTCAAGGTGTTAAGTAAAAATAGGTGAACAACCAGGTCAGTATGATTTTATGTATTCATTTACAATCCGAAACTCTAAAATTTTTATGCAATGTATATTACAAACATTTGTTTGAAGTAAGCAAAATCCTTTTATTTCCCCCAAAGTTCAACAGAAACAGGTCATCCTTCATAGCAGATTTATTCATACTTTACTGGCCAAAACCACAAGACAAATATTTATCCTAAAAATCCAAAAAAAAGACAATCTATTCTGAATAAATTGCTGGGGTTTGCATTGGCATATTTTTGTTCTGCTCTTTTTTAATGAAACTTTAAAACTGAGTTGATTAATCTAATTATACACATAAAACACTCAATCTGCAGAATAAACTGCATTTGACCAGGAGTGAAGGACATTTCCTCGAAGCAAGTTGATCCAAATATTCCTTTTTCTTCTATTAGCTCCTTTAAGTCTTCCTTGTATCTTTATTTCTTCACTTTAATTGATTACTTTATATTATCTTAGCATGCATATTATCCGATGATTCATATAGCAGCGTCTGTAGTTGAGAATAATCATAATTGCTACTTGGTGCTCTCTCTTCTTCCTTCCTTTTTGCACCCTTTGTTCACAGCAGATGATGAAATAGCAAGCTGGGGGAAGGCATTTTATTGTCGAGTTTTTTGCTTTATGGCTGCAGGGTTTTCTTGGAAGCAGCAGGCAAAAAGGATTGGATTCTTAAACACCCAAGAAGTCCTTTTTGAACGAATCTGTTTAGGCAGTACTGTTTTATTTTTCAGTATACTGATAAAAGTAAAATGTGACTTATGCTCAGCATTTTGGCACTTCATACCACCAGTGTAGCAATGTTAATGAACCCACAAGATGAGGTTTTGAGATACAAAAGTGTGCATGTATTGTACAGGAAAGCACAATTCATTTATGTAAACTGAAGCAGAATAGGAAATTTAAACCCCCTAATTTAAAGACTAATTTTAGATTCATTCCTCTAGACTACACCTGATAAAAAAAAGCAGAATGGAACACGTACGGAAACAACCAAATCCAAATACTTTTAATCATTCTGATTACAGCTGATGAAAAGAAATTATTTTGACAAATGAAAACGTTATTAAGAGGAATATGACATAAAACAGAAAAAGCAGCTGAACCAAAGTCTTCTGCAGAACTGATGCAAAGTTTTGTGTATCCCATGCCTAGTCCCTCTCTTCTCTCAACCTTCCCTTTACCAAAGGCAGTAGAAGAACCAAGCAGTATTAAGAAGGTTAAACTGCAGCTCCTAAAAGACATACAGTAGTTTTGAAAGAGATTATGAAATTGCTTGGAAATACAAAATTAAAACTTCAGTTTACCATCAAGGCAACTCTGCCAAAACCAGAAAAGGAATAGTTTTAAACTGTGATTTTTTTTGTAACCAAATTTATCTTCCTTCCTACAGGCAGAAAGAGTTCTCAGAAACCAGAAACTAGTTCAGCTTGCAACAACTCTACAGACCTCATGGGCAAGCTATACATGGTGTGTCCCTGTAGGGCTCTGGCACTTGGAGAAGTGCAGTCATGCTTGCCACCTCAGCTCGAGAGACCTGCAGGACTTCTCCTGCTGCCCCATACTGACCTGTGACAACACATGAACCACTCAGTCCTTCTAGATTTTTTTTTTTATTTTTTAAAGAAAAAGAATGACCAGCAGGCAAAAGAACACAAACATGAATTTCAAACACTGAAAAACTAGAAGGAAAAAAGTATCCTTATTTTTAGCACTGCATTGTTTAGGGAAGAGGGGGAGGACTGACTCACTGCTTCTGAATGCTTGGGATTCACAACCCATTGTGAGGAATTCTCTTACATGCTTTACCAGAGAGCTGTGCTGCTTCTGGAAGAAATTCTTTATTGTGAGGGTGGTGAGGCACTGGAACAGGTTGCCCACAGAAGTTGTGGATGCCCCATCCCTGGAAGTGCTCACAGCCAAGCTGGTCAGAGGCTCTGAGCAATCTGGTCTAGTGGAAGCTGTCCCTGTCCATGACAGGGGAGTTGGAACCGGATTGAGGTCCCTTCCAACCCAAACCACTCTATGATTCTGGAAGAAGGTTGGTCATCTTTATTTCCTCTGAACTGCTACTACTGTGTACATCAGGGACTGAATCCTAGACTCTGGAAAGCAGGAAAGGCCAAAACAGTGTGACCCATCAACGAGCAAGGGCACACATGCTTGCTATTCTGCATGTTTTGGCTACAGGAAAATAGAAAAGGGGAGCTAAATAAAAAAAAAAAAAAAAAAAAAAAACAAAAACAAACAAACCAAAACACACACAAAAAAAGCCCCAAACTAAAACAAAACAAACAAACAAACAAAAAAAAAAAACAGAAACAAACCAAACAACCCCAACAGTGAAATGGATATGACAGCCTCTCTAAAAGCAAATCCCATGATTTCTGGCCAAAGTCACAATTTAAAGAGGAAGACAGGTCTAGCAATGTTATTATTTTCTTTCTTTTTTTAAACTATTATTTTTTAAACTTCTGAAGCAGCATATAGCCAAGACCTGCTCACAAGAGTTTCAATGAGCTTACTTAGTTTATTTCCCAAGGTAGTGAAATAAAGAGGTAGGTACACCTAGCTCAGTGTGTAAAGCACAAACCATTCTCTGTTACTTCAACTTGGCCCCTTGTGCATTGCTCTCCTCCAGCAACTCGAGCAGCCCCCTCTGCTCCATTACTCTAGCCCTGGTGTTTCCACTGCTGTAAGTTGTCTTCCCGGGCAACCTTCTCTCCTCTCGCTGCCTGTGCTCCCTTTACCCACCAAATTCTGCAATAACATTTACACAAACCACTGGCAGAATTCACAGAACCTAAGCCAGCAGTGCGTCAGTTTTATTTATTACAAAATGGCAATCATCAACCTTATAGTATCTCACAGTACAGCCCTTAAATCTCACATTTCTCAATGGGATGTAAATGGAAAGACAGATTAAAAAACCTGATTTTTCTCCCTATCCTCACACCCAGTCTCCTTGAAAAATGTCCAAAGAAGTTAAATGCAGACCACAATAAAAATGAGATTAAGGCTTATGAAGAAACCTAGTGGAGATGATGAGCAGTGAGGCACAAAGTTCTACAGCAAGCATCCTGGTGAAAAGAAAAGGTTTTCTTCTCCAGCTGCACCTGTGGTTTGTATTTTAGTAGCACAAGCAGCACAGTAAAGCATGTTTAACAGCAGAACGGAATTATTCCCTCCCATAAATAAGTCCTCAACTTCTGAAATAACTGCAATCTGTAGTAAACTAAGACATTAATTCACAATGACTTGAGTTCATTTGGAATTCTTTTCTGAAACCTCTTATTTCGAAATTCTTTAGCCTCCCAAATTTCAAGCAATAACCAACACTCTCTAGAGATGGTCCAGGGGGATCATGTATATTGTGGGCATCTTGGACAGACAGTACCTAAGTTATTTGTTTTGGATGAGTGTACAGGGCCTGCTAGATCAAAATGCACACCAAACATATTTTCCTCTGAAGCATCTCTACCACTGCCAGCAAATCCCAAATATCCTGGCAAGCAGAACATCTACCTTCATTTTACTTTTGGCTTCGTATAATTCAACAATTGCCTTTTCATTCTGCAATATTCCATAGGTGAACTATAAGTACTTAGAGTAAAACCTTTAGCTCACATTTCTCTTTTTTAAGCTTCTTTACAATTTATCTTTTTTTAAGAAGTCAGCAATCTTCTGTTAGATTTGAAATTTCAGAAACAATACAGTTTACACTTTTCTTTTAAGTTCTTCCCAAGACAAATTAAAAGAGCCACTTGCCTAATAGAAACACACAGTTTTGGCTCCATCAGAAGTCTTGGTATTCTTGACATTTTATATTTATTTAATTACCAGGTCCTGGACCTATGGGGTTGTGAGAAAATACTGCATTTCATGTCTTTTTAAAGAATGCTTCTAGCCCATGACTATGCAAAATAAAAACCCAAATCCCGAAGGCAGCTCATGCTATTTCTTTTCTTTTCTAAACCTCAAAACTTTATAGCCAAATTCACTTTTTTCAGCAATTTACTTATCCTGTAGTTGCCAAACCCTCCAAAAAAACCCCCAAGAACATTTAAATTGCCTGCAAAACACAAGTTTGTTCTTCAAAAGCTGCCACTAAGATCACGAATAGTTGCTGCAATGTTAATTTTTACCTATCTTACTCAATTCATTAGCATTAAGCAAGGCACTCAAACCTGAAGCACCCTGGCCTATTTAATACGTGCAAATAAATGGCTGCTTTCTGAAGAACACTGCTCAACTTCCACAACTCAAAATCCCTTCAAGAGAAGCTATGAGACTCCACATCTCTGAAAGATCACTCTGTCTAGCCAAACTCTGGCCCACAGTCTCTAAACCGAAAACGAAACATTTTCAAATGAGATGTGCTGCTCACAACCTTTTTCAGACCCTTTGAAAACATGAATCCTACAGAAAGAGTACAAGGAGAAGGACCTAGAGAAAAGGCTTCCATGGTGTCAACATGCTGCCTTCTCCAGCTAAAAACAAAGCACTAACTGTAAGACTTATCCTGAAATACCATGAAATTTAAATCACCAGTCCCTACCCACAGTTTTCAAAGCCTTTTATTGAAAGTAGTTCAAAATTCATAGCATGGCCTCATGAAAGAGGCAGGATAAAAGAACCTTAAAAAAGTCAGAAGATAGGCCACAAAACCACCCACCTTCTACCTAACAAGAACACAAGTATGTTTACTTACTAGGCAGCTAAGTCCGTATTTCTGTCCTTGCAATGGCAAAATGACATCAGAAAATTTTAGTGGCAAGGGCAGTTTTTAAGCATAGTCCTGTACTAACATAATTAGGAATTGAACAAAGGAAGAGGTAGATATTTCAGAAGAAACAAATACCAATTCTATCACACCTGCCACAACTAAATTAATTTCCATGAAAGTAACAATGAACATGTTTGCTGTTCCTGCAGCATGTCTACAGGATACCAGTATAGAAGGAAGACATCCACGTGAAAACAGACTTCACCTTTTTAAAGCAGCAATTGCAATTCTGTTTTCACCAATTAAAGTAAAAATTCATTTCATCAAGCACACCCAATTTTACTCAAAAATTGTCCCCATGACGAAGAGCAAAGGGCCAACTTCTGTCAAGTCAGCAGCAACCCTCCTTCAAGTGTTTCACATGTCAGAGAGACTAATGCTTTGGCTGGGGAAATCTGGCTCCTGCCTTGAGAAAAGAGGGAGGCACAGACAGGAAGCACTGTGGGGCTGCAAAGCTCATGGCAATAGGAAGTTACATTCTTGTCAAATATCATTGCACCCAACCATTTCCTTTTTCTCCTACCAGCCACAGTCAAAAACTTCTATCTTGACAGAAACCATTTTAAGTTAGGGCACTTCAGCAAAATGCATGAAACAGCTCTGTGGTCATTGATACGCTTGACCTGCTTAATAATTAAGAGTGATAATCTTTCTACAGCAATTAAGAGTAATAATCTTCCCATGGGAGCTGCCTTTTTCTGTTTTTACATTAATCCAAGCCTTTTAGTTTCTTTTTATAATGAAAGAGTAAAGGCCTGTAGGGCAGTGAAGGCACGTATTTGCTTCGTAGTTCTTAACAGCCCATAGGAAACCTTTACACTGAACCCATTAAGTACTAAAAAAAACCCACTATCCTTCCTCGCGCCTCCCCACCACCACTACCATCCAGGAAAACTAAGAAGAACACTAACTAAAAAGAAAGCTAAGCAAATATAAGAAAACTCAGACCTAGAACTTTAAAAAGTAGTAACTTCTGCTTTTAATTTATTTCCTTAGGCGTGGACAGTCTGGACAGTGCACCTGATACCAGCTACAAAAAGTACATCTGACACAACAGTGGAAAACATCAGTCTGGACTCTGCATTTTTTTCTGGTTTGTGAATTTCAGCCCAAATTTTTAAAAACAAAGTATAATCTTTGAGCTTCAACCTTTATGAATAGTAATTTACCCATGAGGATCCAATACTATGCCTTGTTTAAGCCAGTCTATGAAAACAAGCAACCAATACAAGCTCAGTATGGAAAACTGAACAAGTTATTTCCACAGCACTTTAACAGACAGCCTCAAACGTTACAAATGCAAAAAAGCAAACACTACAATATATAGTTTCAATGCATTGGGCAGTAATTTATTCTACAAAATGATAAGATGCTAGCAAAGTATGTCTCAAAAACTTAGAACCATGCACCACTGACAAAATCCTTTTCCCAAACATTTGCTTGAGTAACACACCAAGATCAGCTTTCTCACTGCTATGTTTCAGTTTTATAAGGAGAAAAATTAGTGCCAAATTTATTAAAAAAACTTAATTATCTCCTCTAGCAAATGAAACTCATACAAGACTTTGTAAAGCATGTCCAAACTATGACAAATAGATTTCTAAAAAACACCTGATTTTTCATGTCACTGAAAAGCATTTTCATAAGCCATACCATATGAACGTGAAATTATGATGCCAATAAAAATGTAAGGAGAAGAAGAACGCTACACTTTTCTTAAAGGTACTTTAAGCATGGTGCTGCAAGGTGAAGCTATGGTTACACAGCTGTCCTACATACAGCAGGGAAACAGAAGTTGCTCCCTCGTATCCCATGGGCCACTACCAAATCTTAAGGATGAAAAGTTAAAGATAAGTCACTAGCCAAATAGCAACACTGAAAAAGTAGCTTTGACCCCAAATCAACACCTCCATCTTACAGGAGCATCACTCTCTTGTTCTTGTTTTCCACCTCTCTCAGTTGGGATGTATTATAACCTCTTTAGTCCCCCTCCAAATGTTTTGGTGTCACTTGACAAAGCTTTTTGTTCTGGTGCTGTAACCTACTGGATCGATGTCATTTTACATATGTGATGTGTGGTATATTTTTTTTAAACAGGACATAAAATACAGAAACTTTTTCTTATGAAGAACCTCTTAAAAACAGCAATAAAAAAATTGCAGACTACTTTTATTGTTCACTCACATTTTATTAACTGACAGCACTGTTCATTTCCACCCTCATCTATATGCTTCAACAGTCATATAAACCTACTCTCAAACTAAGAGCTTTTTTTCCCAGCTCCCCATACAAAACTCCAGTTCTACTTCAAAGTAGATCCCCTCCTGCAGGAAGGAAAAGAAAGGGAGAATCCTCCTCCACAACATCAGATCATTTCCACATTTTCTCCTAGAGCCAGTAAACCCCCATGGTGACAGGGCACCATGCAGACAGCCTTCAAAATTCCCCCAGCTGCCCCTTTTGAAAAGAACAGCTTGCTGAGCTCGCCTGTCTTGTGTCACTTGGTGCTCTGGGTTCTGGTGTGCAAAATGGAAAGACGGCTTAGTGCTACTAATAAAAGCAAGCACACTCAAAGTGTATATTTCTGACCTACTCCTCAGTACTCCTGTATATTTATAATTTGCTAGATTATGCTGTTAAAGGAAACAGATATGAAAAAATTTATACCAGAAAATTCAAACTGGTAAAAATACAAAAAAAATTAGCATTAGCAGGATTAGTAGTTACAATGCTTATCACAGAAATTACTGGGTCCTTAATAAACATCTGGGATCTGTTGAAGGCAATGCACAGCATATGCTCTAGCCCGTTTCTTCTGACATACAAAATGCTGCAATATTCTGCTATTATACAATGCAGAACCATATGAAACACACCCTGTTTCACAGGCTTATTAACAAAATGTCTACCACCAACGAAACCTCAGGTGTGTTATGGTTCTGAATTCCAGCAAGGAGAACCTAGAGCCCACAAGTTAAAATTTGCTTCCTTCAGCAGGATAGCTGGTGGGAAATGGAAGAGTAGGAAAATTAGCTGAAAAAAACAGCAGGAAGTCAGCTTTTGATTATTTTATATGAGTTTTAAAAAGTGCTTGCAATCAAGTACAATAGTAAGACTCTAGCTCCCCTAGATTCTTGCATTTCCTCCTTTATTTCAAAGCTAAGGTAATCAGAGTTCACCAACTTGAAATTCTCACCTGTGAAACCAAAGGCAAAGAATCAGTAATGCTATTTTTAGTTTCTTGACAAGCCTCAAACCAGACATCTGTTTCCACTGCAAGAAAGGGTGCACCCTGCTTCTGCATGCTCCACTTGGGGTTTCTCAAGCTGCCTACGAGAGGAAAAGCTCCTTCAGACAGGCCAAAGCTCTCTCTACAGCCCAAAACTGTACTTAACTGATCCTGGCCATACATCTCTCAACTCTTCTTCCTCTGCAAGATAAGCAAAGTAATGTCACTATCCTGCATGGGAACCTGCACAAAGTCCCACTGAAGCCAGCGGGCCTCCTCATGGGCAGAGGGGCAGCTGGGGTGGGCCAAGGAGCAGGACCAACACAAACCACTTTGCCCCTTCTTATGGGCACAGTTGGATATACTGACAGACAAGCACATCTGACCTAAGAGCATGACAGAAAGCTTGGCGAGTGCATCCAGCCTCTGAACAGGCTGTCACTCCACAGCAATATTTTACACTAAAAAAGGAGCAATGAGGCTTTGTAAGACAGATATTCAATCATGTCAACATGGAAGATGTGGCTTTTGGAAGGAGTATGGCAAAAAGAGGGAATAAAGAAACTTGAGAGGCTGCCCCAAACCACAGCCAGCAGTAAGTAACACATGGATTTGCAGCTACCACAAGGTCACATTTTTGACACCTCATCATACCTTTCTACAGCTTGCAAGATTTCAGTGGGTAGAGGGAAAATACAAAAGGTGTGAGTGTTCCAACCAAGAGTCACTGTCCCCAACCTAGTACATGCACCCAAACAATCTAACCTCCAAACCAGGCCTCACAACAAAATCACGGAAGACATGGGGCAATCTGCAGTTCTCCAAGTCCCAAACAAGCTCCCTCAATTTGGGAACAAAAGCAAAGGTTCCTATCTTAAAATTTGGAAGTGTACGCTCTATATAGCTGGGTACTGCCCTGCCTTCCCTGCACAGCAAACGTTTCAGTAATTGTTCAAGGAACAAAACGTTGACCAAAACACAGCCCACCGCTTCAACGACCAGAAAGCATGAATAATTGTTTTTATTTACAAGGAGAGAAAAAAAAATCCAAGCAAGACTGAAAGCATGAGGACCAGGACAGAAGTGCGTGTTTGTTTTAAAGTGACTACCCGCATCTGCGGGATCAGCCACATTATCCCAGCAACACTGAGAATGCTCACAATGGCCAGAAATGTCCCCTTTTCAAAAGGGCAGTTTAAACGCTGCAGAAACTGGGTCAGCAACAGGCCACAGAAATACCTAAGCAGGCAGCAGGCACCTCGTGAGTTGTAGGCAGCAGGCTTGCAGCAAAGACCTCAAATAAAAGACAGAACACACCAAGACAGAAATCAGACAATAGCTATTGAAGAAAGGCAGTTAATAGCAACAAAGCACGTAAAGCACGGGTCAAGGAGTCGGTCAAGTACAGGCCCTTCAACTCCCTACCCTTCTCCAGTTGCCAGGAATCAAGATTTAGACACAAAGCAGAGACGCACATGGCACACAGCACCAGCAGGCAGGCACAAAAACTAAGCAGACATGTTACATCCACAAAAGAGTAAGGGACTGCAAAACTTATTCTACAATATTACATTCTTCCCAAGGGCAGCACAGTGCTTCTTATTCTTCCAGTCTTATTAAAAAGAAGTTAAAACATGAATGACACAATTTATGCTTCTATATGGTTAGCATATTCATCATCTCTGTGTTCAAGTCTTTACTGTTTGTATGTTTATTGATGTGCAGACACCTTAATTTTAAAATGCCAACCCACAACTGCAATCCACATATATTACGTAGGCAAAATCTAAGAAGTGACCTACAATGTCACTAGTGAGGTCTGACTTGCTGACTGCTCAATACCCTGCATAATAGCTGACACCAAATGAGTGTGCAGCACATGTCTGACAGCCACAGTGGGGAGACTTGATTCTCTTGATTCTGTTTTGCATGGACCCTTAAAACCATTTGACATGAACGGAGGTGGTGGTTACCCAAGGCACAAGCAGTTATGAATCAGTCACTCCCTCCTTTCTCTCATTTCACTTCCCTTTTGCTATTGTGTATCCTTCATGGTTAGACTGAAATCTGCTGTTTTCCCTTATCAGTTTGGCCAACCACTTGAAAGGAGCAAGCTCTCATTTGCTCCCTAGCTGCCAGTACCTTTGTTCACTTTGTAGTTTTATTAGGGATCCTCTTTTTTTGCCTTTTTTTAATCTCTTCACAACCTTTAATTTTTTCACTTGTTACCATACACTTTAACCACCCTCACTTCTCTTGCAATTATATCCCGTCCTTCCCCTGCTGACAAATTCTAGCCCAGACAGGTTCAGCATCGCATCCGAGCAGTTTCCTGCACCACATTAGGCAAGATGTCTCACCAGCATGATGTGCAACTCACCGGCTGCACAGCCTCTCTCCCACCAGCCAGGCCACTGTGCGTGCATGGCAGCGTCCCGTTTCAGCTGGGTTTTGCCTTATCCAACATGCTGCTCTGAGCTGTAGTAAGAGGCATGAGACTAAAGAGAAGAGCCCTGTGCACCAAAGCAGACACAATCTGTTAAGCAGCAGCTCCTGGAGAAAGGTCTGGTGGTTGCAGAGTACCTTTGCTTCTGCAGCAGAAAGTCCTGAGGTATTCAAAGATGCAGCCACAGCTTCTGCCCCAGAATAATACAAACTTGAGGTTGGGTGTCTCAAGTCTCTGAACTTATGTGAAAACCTGAACAAAGAGGGCAAGAGCAGGCCAGGCAGATCAGAAATGCTGGGGATTTGAAAAGGCTGCCACAGGTTCACCTGTCACCTTGCCCCCTGCAAGGGGAAGGTGCACACAACCACAGGAAGCAGCGGAGGCAGGAGAGCTTGGGGAGACATGAGCACTCCCTCACCCTGGACTCTGAAATTAGAAACCTATCATTCCCCCTTCCTGTGAAGGACTAGGAAAAACAGGCTGCTCTCGGGAGGGCAATTCAAAGCAACCAAATTAAACACCTTGACCATTCTCTGATGAAACATCTTTCTCACTGCACAAGGATCGAAAGATGACCAGTCTTCCTTCCAGCATCTAAAGCACTGTCCTGAAATTGCTCCTCTTCCACCACCCAGTTGGCCCCATAGAAGAGACCAGATACTGGCAGTGGGAATGGATCCTGCCTATCACAATGGGCCACTTCCAGGTCATTGGTGCAGGTGAACCTTGCCTGGCTGCTGTAGTTACATCTCTTCTGTTGCTTTGAAACACAGTTTTTATCATGACCAGTGCCATACCCTCCACATTCACCTGATTTCAGGCAAGCGATGGGCAACACACAAATGCCATGATGGTATTGTAAGCATATGGGATACTTACAATACTGCAAAATAGTCTTTATAGCCTCAGTAACATCATTGGTTTCTCCACTTAGCCACTACCTTGCTCTCTCCTCAGATGTACAGCCACTCAGGGTCTGGCTGGGACAAGGGTTCAGTGAGCCCAGAGGGGATGAAAAGGGGAACAAACAGCACTCAGCGCAACCTTGCAGTGTAGTTTGTTGTGAGACAAACACTGCTGAGCACCAGCCAGACAGTGGGCACTTTTTGAGGGGAAAGAAAACCACCTCTCCTCCTGCCACATCCTGCAGCAAAACCCCACTGCTTCTCCACCCAGACATTTAATATCAAGGCACCAGTGTAACCATTGCACTGGGCAGCACTCATTTACAGTGACAGCATTGCTACTCCAAAATGTTCAGGATTTGCAGCTACTGTGTGGTGCAGCAGCCGACCTGCTGTGGCATTACTTCAGCCAGGATCTGGTGCGTGATGCCCAGACTGCACCAACACTGGGAGTGTCCAGCTCTGTGCATGATGATAGTCACTTGCCAGTAACTTTGGCAGAATCCAAAGGTGAAGAGAGAAACCTTTTATATTTCAGTTTTGAACACTTCTAATAATTCTTCATAGACTGTCCCTACTTTTCAAGTAGAGAGAAAACAACTTCACACAGTAACTTCTGCATTAACTACTGCAAAGGCAATCAAATCTTTCAGAATGACATCTAGTATCTACAACTCTAAAATTTCATGCAATGTACATCTTCATACTCTAAGCAGTGTCTCACTAGCAGCAGTCAAGAGTGTAATTACTTTAAACTTTAACATTAGTTTTTATTTTTTACCAAATGTAACCAACCTTTTTATTAAAGAACCACTACAATTTATCCTCCAAGAAAATAAAACTACTGTATTGTCAGATAATTCAGTAGAATTCAACTACTTTTGCTGTTATTCTACAACTCTCCCAGGATTCAGCTCTGTTGGGCAATGACAACAGCTAACACTACAGTGTATGTGAAGATGATGGGTTTTAAATGGGGGGAATGTCCCCATAGACCACACCTGTTTATGAAACAGCCAGCCTGTAACAGAGGAGTAATTGACAGCTTCTACATATTCTTACCCAGAAAAGCCTTGAGAACACCGTGCACTTTGGCACTCCGACAGAAGCAGTGAGGAAGTCTGAGAGCCTAAAAAGTCCGGCACACGTGCGTTTTCAACTGCTTGTGGAAACTGCACCTCTCATCCAAGTGCACTACAGCCATGAAGTTAAAAGGCAGCACAATACGCAGGAATGTCAAGACCTTGGAAACCCTACAAAGGATCCTCCTCACAAATAATATAAAAATAAGCACGCATCTGTTTTTTCTCTCTCTGGTGCTAAACACATCATACTGTCAACTCTGAAAGAAGTGTGCAGGAGGCAATAACAGCCCTTGCAGTGTCTCAAAGCCAAGCCCTAGAGCTTCTAGAAATCTGAGAGTCTGTGTGACAATTTCTTTTTGGATCCTCTCCTGGGATCCACAAAAGCTTTTCAAGCATATACCCAGCACACCTGATTAGGAGAAGCCCTCCAGTAATTCAGGAGGGAAAACAGGGCTGTAAGAACATGGCAGCATTCACAGGTCACAAAGTACAACAAAGAACAGTAAACAGAGAGATTATTAACTTTCCATTAGATCAGGTATCAGCATTCACACAATTAAAAAAAGCTGGGAAATTTCCCTCAGGAGATAAACAGAAATGTGCTACCAACAAGGCAGACAGTAGCAGAAACCAAGATAAACAGATTAAAAACTGTTTCTTTACCTCTATCTACTTTGTAAAGCTGAGACTGCCTATTTAATTTGAAGTTAACTTTTTTTTTTTGAGAGGTGGAGAGATATATAACAACAGAATTATGCTTCAGTCTCTCAAAGAAAATAACCAGGACCCAGAGAAAACATTAAAATAAGGAACTGCAGTTTTAAAAACTGAAAAGCAATATGCAATGATTTATATATGCAAAAGAGTCAGCAAATATCTATATCAGAATGATTTTGGCTTAAGGTCAGTTTCTTCTTTCATATATATGTGTATATATACACATATATATGTGTGTATATATATATATATATATAAAATTCAGGTTTCTGAAAGTCTTAGGAAGAATTTTGATGTATGTCAAATTATCATCCTATTGATAAAAGTGTCTCCAAAGGCCAGACCAGTTTCAAATCTTAGTACTACAAAGGAACTGAGTTCTTCCATAATGCATGCTCAGTTACATGACTGCATTTGGCACCATCACATTGGCTGAAAGAAGTTTTAGGCTTAAAAAATATTGTTTTCTCCATTTCTCATGTCTCCTTACGGAGTATGCTATTGCAAGCAAACATTTTAACAGAACTTTTTCTCTCTCATAAAATCCAATTTCTATCTGAAACACAACAAAACCATAAACCAGAGTCAGCACAAACCATGCTTTCAACAGCACTGAACATGATACATCATCCTAACTTTCTCATTTTTACTTCCGAGTCCTTACAGCTTCTTCACATGTCTTCACAAAGTTTTGAAGTAGAAGCTGGCTTTTATCAGGCAGTAACTAAAAGCATTATTTTGCACTTCAATTTTCTTGATTTCACCATCAAGAATGTTCTGGTATGCAGGTGGGTGAGATGGTAAACCACTAACTACAACTCACTGAGTACCGCAACAGTATCTTGAAACAGACATAATCTGAAGCAGCGGCTCATCAGAACATGAGAACTTCAGCAAAAACAAGAAGAGAGGGCTACTTCTCACCCTCCTCTTGGAAAATATTTTTCCTTCTCGCTTCTTTTCCTCATAATTCTGAGCAAAAAAGCTTTTTCACAGTGATTGCTTTTGACTGAGAAATTTCCATGTTTAAAATTTATATAAAATCCAACTGTTCTACAGAAAGCAAGGTCTGTTTCATACACACAAAATATCCTGAGTTATCCTCATCTAATTATATTTCCATTGTTATTTCTAAAAGTTATTAAGACACACATGCCCACACATACAAAAAACCCTCAGCTTTATTTGTACACCACTTTGGGGCCAGGTGGTGGAGAGGAAGATAAGGTGACTATCAACACCACCAGCTTGGCCCTCTATCTTCCTTATCTCAGTTGGCAGCCTGGACATAACACAGAATGGTGGACCCCTGAGAAGACTAGCAGACACCTAAATTATTCATACTGCCCATGTGTTTCTCCCAGGCGATTAGCTTATTTGATGAAAGCAAACTCTTCTACAAATATAAAGCAAATATTTGCAGTGAGAATTCAGAACTCTGCAAAAGAGCTAATACACACTGTCCTCAAGTGCAAGTATAATATTTGATGTATATTGTTCCCCTCCCTGAAATGGACAGGACCATTTTGTCTTGATGAAGACGGGAGTTATTCATTTTGCAATAATCACCAAAAAGAAAAAATCTCTTCCCAAAGCAGCTACCAAAGACAGTGGATACAGAATGGTATTTAAGACAATGTAACTAAGATGTTTTTTAAAACTCAGGCTTGAATTCATAACTAATATTGAAGTGGTACTGATGAGCTATTTGCTTTGTTTCCCTGTCCATGTTTTTACTTGTGTTACTATGGCAAAAACCAAAACTACTGAAAAGGCTCTTTCACCTACTTGCCCACAAGTCATGCACTCAGAGCCACTGCAAGGGCATGAGCACAGCTCTCTCAGAGCACATTTCCTGGTCAAATAAAAATACAAAAGACATTAAAAGCTACATTTGTGTTACCTTTGAGCCTCTAGAAAGATAAGAAGCAGGTAACTGCATTGTCTATCACTCTTTATTACTCTGCATTAGATAGCTTTCAGGTAAATTTTATGCTGTGCTTATAATAATCAAACCAGAGTGCTGGGGTTGATCATTCGGAAGTGGACTCCATGCAAATTCCTAGAAGTGAGCAAACTGTTGTTTTGGTTTTTTTCTATTTTGTCACAATTTGCCAATCTGCAACACCGGAAAAACTATGAAGCTAAATTCTTACAGGGTGTCAATTTTCAGACTGCTGACACTGGATGTCTACCCTTTAACTGCAAAATGGTAAAATTAAAATTACTGCAAATTAAGTTCTCTTAAGGGTAACCAAGAAACAGCTATTATGGTGGTAAAAATAATTTATTAATAATAAATGTATAGACATAAAGCTAAATCTTTTGTGGTCCACTGCCCACAAATCAGAAGGAGATTAACAGACATCTGAAATCCATTATTAATGTATTAAAATGAAAAAGTATAAGAAGAAAGTTCCTATTCTGAACTATTTATATTACAGAAGCAGCAAGTACAGGCTAAGGGTACATTAAGTTTACAAATGGACATGGACAAACATGCCACGGCAGCTGTTTACTTTTGTTTTACTTTCTTTTTTTTTTTCCCCTCTTCTCTAAGCATACAAATGTGTCTCAAACACAATGCAGGTTAAGTTTAACAAGAAAAATGCCATGTTCCAGAGCAGACTTGCACAGCCCTCACAGCATGCGACTGCCTGGCATTAAGAGCTCACCTTCCCCATGTGTTTGCTGCATGACTATACCAACAGACTGTGCCACCAGATCTGTCTCTGCTCCTGCACAGCTCTTTAACCAGGACTGAAACAAACACAGAATGGGAAGAAATCATATGCCCCGTCTCACTTGTTCAGATTAGGATTGTCTTGACGCTCAAGGCCACGCATTCTGGGTGGGCTCTGTCCCAAAGCTCAGCCTATGGGGAATTTACCAAGAGCCCCCAAAAAATAAAATCATGCACAACAAATGATGTATGTGTGTGTGCACTGGCTTTCAATTTTCCACAAAGTGGCAGGCTGTGTGATTTGCCATACCATCCACCCAAACCCCACCAACTGCTTCCACAGCTATCCATCACACCAGTGTAAATGCCTTACGCTTCTTCTACTCAACAGCCACTGACAAAGGCGTTACTCCTAACATATAACAAGATGCTCTTCCTCTCAGCCCCACACTTTTGAGGGCTAACTTGCTCTTCTATCTCACCAACAGTGAGCAGAGCAGCAGATTTGGCTGGGCTCCTCCATAGCTCCTCCTGCACTGCAGTAGATAAGGGGGCAGAGTCAGCCCTGGCACAAGTATCACCACGCAACCACCTCTCCAAAAGCAGGCAAAAAGGCAGGGACAGGAAGAGAGGGGACTGAGACACTGAGGAAAGAGTAAAAAGATGCCATGAGGTCCGGACAAGGTTGGGCCTCCCTGGGAGCAATTTGGGACAAGCAGAACAGAGATGACATCCTGCAGGTGACACAGGGCTCTGGTGTCTGGTCCAGCACCCATCCCACACAGTGGGATGTAGATACCAAGGGAGCACTTCCATGCACATTTTCAGCTGATGCTGCCACAGTTGCCAAAGAGGAAACTAATCAGAGAGAGATCACAGGTAAATGTTAACCTGGGGAAAAAAAAAAAAAAAAAGAGGTGATTCTAATCCAGAGAACTGGTAGGGCTGCACAAGTCAGGGGACAGCACCAGACAACAGAAAAGGCAAGAGAGCCTCTTCCTCTTGCAGTACAGAAACTACAACTGTTCCAGGCATGGCCTGGGCAGAACTTAAAAATAAAGTAGAGATGCCATAAAAAAGTACACAAGAGATCTGCAGAAGATAGAGAGAACAGAGTGAAGAAATTATTAACAGAAGAAAAGAGAAGATAGATACAGGACACCAAAACGTGAAGCTGAGTTTACTTGTCTATTTAAAACTAGTCACTACATGTGAGAAAGTTTTTTCCTGTAGCACATATCCACAAACACAATTCACATACACTAATCCCGGTGCAAACAATGACCTCACAGCCCCAGCTGGGAGGAGACAGCCACCGCCTGCTATTTTTACCAGTATAGGAACTGGTGTTTCCATAGAAGTCTGTGTGGCTTTTCAAGGCACCATGAGCCATATCAAAGCAAAGGCACCAATCTGCAACTACCACACCAAGATTGTCTTAATTTCTCAAAGTCAAATTGCCATCCTTAGATGGGAAAGTCCATTTTAGGTAGCATATGAGCCCACAGATCAAAGAGTCTCTGGTCCAGTCATGAGCATCTTCCAGTCCCAGAGGGCTCACAACAGTGAGGAAAATAGATTCCAGCAGGGTTTGTTCAATACAAACAGACAAGATTGTGATGATGGGAAATCCAACAGTTACTAAATGTGGCCATGCATCACCTTTAAAATATTTCAGTCAAGGTCACGCAGGACCTATGCTGAGGACAGAAGTTTGACAGCTCTTTGCAAAACACTGCAGGACTGTCTCATTTGCCATTAACTCCTGATCACAGAAAGCCACAGCATCAGATCCTCAGTTTGGTGTGAAACACAGCACAGCTGGCCTAGGCCACTGCTCTCATTTATTAAATGTCTGAAAGCAATTTAGAAATAAATAAACAATAGCTGAAACCTTTGTTAGCACACGGCACTGCCATGCAATGTCTCAGGGAAAAAAACAAAACATTTTTTACCCCCTGTACCAGCAGGTCAAGCAACATAATTTTGTAAAAGGACCGGTATTTTGGACGAAGCAATGCACACAAGGGCACAGCTGTCCCTAACAACATTTAATACGAAGTTCAGCAAGGCAAAGTTCATCAGTGAATCAACTGCCACACATAAAACAGAGATAAACAATTAAAGCAGCAGGAGTTCAGCCTGGCACTCTGCCTGTGCCCAGCAGAAGTGTAAGAAAGGAGAGGAAGAGTGACACTGATAGCTCCTTCCAAAACAATCGCTTTCTTCATCTACAAGAGAACCTCCAACTTCGTTGACCTCTTCGCAGTTCTCTTCAGCAAGCTTTTTTTAGTCCAATTTCACATCATCCTCTGCGTTCCCTACAGGTGTTTCTTTAGGGATTTTTCACCCAAGCATAACAGGTAGGTATGTGTAACTTGTTTTCACTCACTTACTTCTAAGATTATGTAAAGTAAATTTAATTTCTTTAGGCATCCAGGAAAAATTAAAATTAGTAGTCTCTTGGTGATCTAGTGAAATTGCAACTGGGACACAACAGCCATGACGTATCAACTAAAAACATAAGGTAACCAATATTGAAGAAGCTTTTGGTACAAACCACTGAAAACACATATTCTGTGCATACTGTAGAAATGTGTTACCTTATGCAAGTAAATTAATAGGTATTAAAAAGCTTTTTCCCAAGAAAAGCAGCTTTTTGTTTTCTTTTTTAATACACACATGGATTTCTGCTTTTTTTGTAAAACAAAAAAATTAAAAACTATTAAAAACTTAATAAAAACAGCTTTCATTATTACAAGTTAGAATCAAGCATATATCCTTGGAAAAGTCCTCATGTAATTTTTAAAATGCTTTTGGGAATAAGCTTAATGACAATCTAAATGATCAACAGTACTCCATAAAAGCTTAGGTTGAAAATATTGTTTTAAGATGGTTCCTTTCAGACAGTTCAAGCACTCACTGACACTCACAAAACTACTTTTCAGCTTTTCATTTTGAAACACTTTGTCAATGAATACTCAGCTTGATCTTAATAAAAGATGTTTTAAAAATAAACACAACATAAAGCCATGTTTTTTTTAATATTCAGACATTTCTTCTTGCACAAAATCAATTTTTCTTTTTCTCAGTAAGAAAAAGCGGAAGGAAAAAGAAAATCTGATTGATCCTAACATATTTTTCAATCTTTCTTTTCCTGTTTTAGCCACCACCCAAGCTAGTTATCTAGTACACAGGCATACCACCAGTCTCATGCCATTACTTTCCAAGAATTGGACTGTCAAAAATTATGGCACTAAGACCACAGGCTTTTTGGAAGGATGAGTCAGTTCTGAAGTGTCTTAATAGTCCATCCATGGTTCCAGACCTCATTTGTGCCTCTTGACTGGAGATGAAGTTGTGGCCAAGGAGGAAATGCAATGTATGACCTCACAACGTGAAGCAGGCTCATTCTCCCCCTGCCACTCTGGATTTTTCCTGAAGCAAGCATTATAACTACATCTCTTAAGTATCCAACTACATCTCGTAAGTACGCACTAAACCCCTAGTAATTTTGCAGTCTGTGCACCTTAACTGCTTTGCTGTCTCTCAAGCAACCAGTAAGCTACTCTGTCGGCTACCTTTACCTTCAATTTCTCTTCCACGTCTGGAGCACTATTTCACAGACACAGCAAAAAAGACAGGATTAGGAGTAATTCCATCAGGCAATCAGAAGAGGTCAAAGTGCCAGGCATCAGCTGTCACTCCCAGGCTGCACTGACACCCCAGCAGGAACCCACTGGGAGCCGATACCATCTACTGCCCCAAGCAGCTCCAGTCCAGAGGGTCAAACGCTCTCCAATGATCAAAGGCAAAGGCTCGACAGAAATGCTTGACTGAGCTAACTGCATCACACTCATAATTTTCCTAGGAGTTGATAGCTATCTTCTCAAAGCAAAATATGCCCTGTCACAGGCAAAGGCTGCAAAATGTTCTCTTACTAGCTAATTACCTATCATACTCCTAGTATTCTATTGGCTTTCCTTTCTCATAGACAACTACTACGCATCACACAGTAAGAAATGTGCTCCCCATCTTGAGCACATCAGTTTATTCTGATGCAAATGTTGTTTTATGTGTCAGCTGGGAAACTGGATCCTCAAAGGCCTTTCTCCAGAAGTCCTCAAAACCCAAATATTAACTATGTCATATATGTGAAATTATTGTTTTTTTTAGTCCAGTGACTACTTCCTTGAAGAAGAAAGCTAAAAATTTTGATAGAATCATTTGTGCACATCACCTAACGGTACAGTCCCTTCATTTGTATCAGACTTCATTTGACTCATTATGGTGCTTTAGAAAGCATCCAAATCTTCAAAATTTGCTACTGCCAGTTGTGGCAAGCAAAATCACCAGGATGAAGGGGGAAAAAAAACCCAAAACAACAAAATTACAAACACAACAACAAAAACCTCTTCTTGTCAACACCTATCATTGACAAAGCTGTTCTGGAAGGCATCTCTTTACTGCTGACTTTCAAACGTAACAAGAAGTTTTTTATGAAACTTGAAGCTTTTTAATAGGCTAGTCTAAATACACGTAGTTTTAGTTCTGTCAAAGTCTGTGGCCTGAAACAGTATATCCAGCAACTCAAGTATCTACTGTGCTGCATTTCTTATTCAAAGTCTGATCCAGAGTGACACAAAACACTAGAAAGCAACATGTGGTAGCTTCCAAGCAATCAGAAAGGTAGGAGTCATAGGCTGGAAATTAAGGAGTTAATAATGATCTTTTTCTCACTCAGGGAAGCTGCAAACCCACATACCTCCAAATCAATAGTTTCTCATTCACCTCCCAAATAGCTCTTCACAGAAGTTGATATTTTGATAACGTCTTTTACCTCCATGCAAATTTCTCTATTTGTTAAAGCTAAACCTAAGGCAGAAATAATGAGACTATATCCGTCTTCCCCATGCACTTGCCACAAGGACAAGAGCAAACCAAGAAGCCCACCCCAAAAGGAAGATCTTGTGATGTCCATGCACAGGACGTCAGTTAAAAGACTGTTGATACCTTACTGGTTTTGGTTTTTTTTCTTAAAGTAGGTTAGCAAGCTCCCAAGAGAGCCCACTAACCTAGAATTAAAAACTGAATAAAACAATGCTTTGGGAAGAGACTTTCTCTTTTATGCCTCAAGATTATGAACTCTTCATACTTCCTTCAGCTCTGGGGAAATTTCTGATTGCTCTATCGCCTTTAATTTCTGCTCATATCCTTACTTTAAGGTGCTTTGCTTCCAGGGACTTCACATCAAATTACAGTAGCTTTAGCTGATTTCCCCATGGCATGCTGTCAGACAGTGAGATGAAGATGCTGCAAGCTTCAGGTTTTGCTGCTACAGGAAAAGGAAATCCCCATGATTTCACCATGCAGTAATATAAGCCAAGGGAATAAAAACTAATCTGGAAATAAACTAATAAATTCTACTCCTTCTAAGGTACCTTTGTTGGGTCTTCTTCATGAAGTCTACACTCTAACATTCCTTCAGTATACAGAGCACACTCAGGTCAGTGTTTACATACAGCAGCAAACCAAAGCAGTTAAAAAGATGCACCCAAGCCAGTGTCTGTTTAGGCAAGTTTCCTGAAGCATTTCAGTATGACAACAGAAGGATGTTTCCATCCATGCAAGTGAACTTTATAAACGTTACCTTCAGAAAGAAAGTTCATTATTGAAAATGAATAATTACTGGAAAAATCTTTAAGCACCTGAATGACCAAAAAAAAACCCAATTAAACCACTTTTTCCTATCTAACTCTCAAGAACTAATTATCTTTCAATAATATTTTTATTATTGCCATAGTAGCCAGTTACTCCATCCACCTCCAGAGAAAAATAGGTAAGTGGAGATTTTTTTTTCCCACCTAAACTACATCTCTCTGCCTACTAACAAAAATCTCAGAAACCACCTTAAGCACAACTTTAGAGACTGCTGCCTTCTGACTTCCTCTCAATAAAGCAAGCATGCAGGTAATAAAGAAAGGTACAGACTGAAAAATTTATGTCAAAATCATAGCAGTTTCCAGCTGAAAAAATTAGAAAGTTCTGTATTTGTGCAGGGAAATGCCAGCTTTCAATAGTTTACCACTCTTTTCACGAGAGGAGGCAGAAAAAAACCCTATGCAGGTGGGAACTGGGGGACATAGGCAAGCACAAGTAATCAGCACCAGCTGTCAGAGATCACAGTAATTCTCACATCCTGTTTCTATACCATCTTTGTAATTCCCACGGAGATGAGGCACAGGAGCCTTAATGTGATGCAGGGTTCAGATGATAAGGCTCTCAATGGGGCAAAAAGGGGAAAAGCCACGCAAAGAAGCACTGCAATGCAGGACAGACCCATCATAACTAGCCCGTTCCCGCCCCCCAGGTTTACTCCTTCTGCCAGCTCTCAGCAAACCTTGTGTTTTATCAGATCTATTTGCTCTCAAACCTAAGCTAAGGGCAAAGACTGGAGATAAATGAGAAAAGCATTTCTGGCTAACTGCAGTCATCAGAGAACAGTGCTGTTACGTGTGTTTATTTTAAGTCTTGTGATCTTTCTGGCTGGCATGGCACTGAAAGCTGTACCCACATTAACACATACCAAAGGAAGGAAGTGTTTCACTGGTAGATGTCCAAGCATTTTAACCTGGACGCTCAGTGGCAGCAAAATGTGTATTTAAAAAATAAGCTGTGATGCTATTTACCAAACCCTTCAAAACAGAGAAGGCCTGACATTAACAGAAACAGCAGAGTTGAGGCTACAGTTCTTAAGAGCTTTATTATTTATCCGATTTCAAGACATAAGGCAGGATATTTATTGTTCCACAGCAACACATCAATAAGCCTTTGGCTTTAAGTCTCCTTTACCTCTTTCCCCGCCTCGGTACAAATTAACACTCCAAGACTATATACATTCACAAATTTTGTAATGGAAAACTGTCCCCTGCTTTAAAGAAATCAATTACAAAATATACAATAAAGTAGAATTAAACACATTTTTTTTAAGTGAAAGCAATGAGAAGCAAATTCATCTTAGAGACAGAATTAAGAGAAAGAGATGAAAGAGGGTATTTCAGTCTTGCATACATTGAGCACTATTTTTTGGTTTTGCTAACAAATCAATATTAACATTAAGTTGAGAAAATCAAAGGTCAGAAGAAAAAAAATCTACTTAACAGGCAGGAGAAAAAGTAATTTTTAGTAGTCTGCCCAATTACACTTTGGTAATTCCTAAACTCAAAATCAAAATGAGCTTCAATACTCTTGTTTTCACTTGAGTTTTGCTTACCTTTGCTCTTGCGGATGCTCTTCCACATCCTCCTCCGAATCAGCCTGACAAACAGAGAAAATACTATGTAAGAATCTCAGAATTGTGACATGCTACGTTATCATTTTTAACTCCTTCAGAGAATGGATTCTCATATGACTCCCTTGCAAAACAAATTCAGAATGTAAAATTCCTACAGCGATTCTTTTATGATTCAAGTAAGGTGGTCGCTGGACATCCCATTTGAAGTTTCAGCTCATTTTGCCAAGACAAAAGGTGTCCTAACATGGTTGTTCTGCTGTTTTTTCCCAAATGCTGATTGAACAGACTCATTTTCCATTTATGCAAATGCATCTATACAAAATCTGCTCACATACAGATTTTCAATCTAAAACCAACAAGTGTCCTCAAACTACAGGGAGCCTAGCTCCTCCACTTTCTAATTATCTGTCGCCAGCAGTAAATTTCATTAGCCAGTACCTGAGGAAATAGGATGCAGAATGCCTTCAAATGCAGATCACCTGTTAATGTCAAAGGCAAAGTACCACATTCCAACGGGCACAGCAAGGTCCCAAAGCTAGATCTTATCACTGATTAGCAGCAACTGATAAGCAGCACATACAGAAATCATAAGAGACCACAAGCTTTGAACACATCATCTTAGCTCAGTTGCTGGACTCAGGTAATTTTCAAGACATGCAGCTGAACTGTGCCAGCTTGCAGTTTACCATGAACCACTTTGAGCTGTCTACAGAAATGAACTCAAGTGTTGGTTCAATGAGCTCCCTGCAGGAAATCCATTTAAAACAAGGAGGTAGCTGCTCTGAACTGGCCAAGATCTCCAGGAAAGCTTTAGGTACAACTCGAAGTGTGTTACAGCCCCTGAACCCCCGCTGATGAAACCAGGGATAACTTTAAGGGAGATTAACATTTTTCAGGAAGAGGTCACAGTCATCCTGCCAGGAGCAGCTGGTGAGTTTTCCCAGCTTCTTCAGGTGATGGTTCCACAAGATACAAGCTACAGACCTCAGCAATTGAAAGGCAGGGGAAAAAAAACCCTTTTAAAATTAAAAGAGTGTACTTTCCACCACCCTTCCTACACGTTTCCCACCAAAGCATTTCATGGAACAGGCCCCAAGCCACCAGCTTTAACTCCACCTCCTATTTTCACTACATACTGGAAAAAAAAATAAGCTGTAAACAGTAAACATCTTTCTACAATCTTCAGAAAGTAGATCAGGCAGCCCTCTCTGTCTACTGAATGGGACAGCCAGCAGGATTTCTGAAGACCTGAACTGCATAAGGGGGAGAAAAATTACAACCACACTAAGGCAGTAAATATGGTTAATATTAATATTAAAATTAACATTACTGTGGCTAAAAAAAATGACCTTATGGCTAATATTAACACAGATCTTGCCAAAGGCTACCAAATGCATCTGCACTTCCATCTTTTGTCACAAGCAGCTCATAGAAGACAAGTAGCACAGCCTCTACCATACCATAACCAAATCTGGAACAAGACTGACAGGGAAGTACAAGTTAATTTGAGGACTTGACAATCTCTCTGTACGCCTGCCCAGAGGTTGGAGACACCACATTAATTGTCCAGGATCTGCAGCACATCACAACACTTCAGCACACTCCTATCTAGAGGTCCTAATACCTGGCCCTCATGAAGACCTTGCTAAGCCTTGCTGTTAGACTCTACCAGTATGGCACAATACAAACCCGGCATGTTCTCCAGCTTCTCCAAGATCCTTTCCTACTTCTAGGACCTCAGTACAATACCAAGCAGAACTAGAGGACTCCTCACCCACCTCTTCCAGAAACAGCTTCTCTGCCACAGCGGGCTGGCAAGCTATCCTCATTTTAAATGGCTTTACTCCTCCTTTAAATGGCTTACAATCTGCCAGGCATCAGAAACCTGGATCTGTGTCATTACATAGTGCTCACTCTTAACACTAGCCACCTTACCATTTCTCCTCTTTGCTTTTTCCCAAGCAACAATGAGGTAAACCTTCCTAATCTACAGTGTAGCCATGGAACAAAATCTCAATTGTGCAAGAAGAAAAAAATTTTTTAAATCACCCTCGACTCTGAGCACATAGAGACCCATGTCCAGCTTTCTATCTTCACTCCTCTACATGCCACAGGCTATATGTATGCTTACACTGAGGATTAAAAAAAAAAAAAAAACAACACAGAAAAAAAAGCAAGCTTTCTCAGACTACAGGGGGATAGGAGGAAGGGACCACCTCCTGAAGATAAAATGTAGGTCTCAGCAGTCTATCTATGATAGGAAAAAAATCCCCTTCCTCCAAACCCCATCCTGAATACGGGCAGGTGCTTATCTTGTGCTAGAAAGCCCCTGCAAGCGCCCCTCTTGTGTCACACAAGTCACAAGTGCCTGGGCTGACAGCTTCTGCATAATCTGCATGGCCAACCAGCCCCAGGTCCTATCAGCACCACCCAGAAGCTCAGCTGGAAATCTGGAGGAGCCTTTTAACAGCCCAAAGAGGAACACAATTCCCACCCCAAGTTTGTCTCAGGCTTACACACAAATTGTGTGCCTTCAGACAAACCCTGCTTTGAAGTAGGTGACTCTGTACATTTAATTTGTGCATAGCTGATGGGATGCACCTCCGTTAATGACATACTGCAGTGCCGCGTATCTCAGATGCACATGTAAGATCAAGGTCTTCATCAGCTTTCGAAACCAGTACAACAATTAACCTTATTAGCCCCTGAGCTGCACTGAAGAACAGGAACTGAAGACAAGTCGCTACTACTGGGAAGAAGGAAAAAATAATAAAACAATCTTTCAGAACCAAGCAGAATCTTGGAAGTGACAACCCAGGCAGCAGCTCGGTATTTGCCCAGTATCTATAACAAGTATGATACAGTAAATATTGCAGTATCTTTCTCCAAAATTCAAATACCTGAAACACTGTCACAGTAAACTGAAACAGTCATTGTAATCTCCTTAGTATCTGCAAGCAAACTGAAACATTCACAAGGTGTTCCTCTAATGAAAGATCTCTCTCATCTCCTACATGCAACAATGCAGGAGCAATAGAAAACCCATCACATCAGTCAGACATGGCACTGACACCAAAATATATGTTGCTTTTGATGACTTACTGTCATTTTCAATCGCGATAACAAGAACCACAACTTAACCTTCATTACCTCATTTTAAAGTAGTTCCTCCCTCGAAAATGAAGGGGCTGAAAGCACTGAATGTCCTGCTCTGCAGGTACTCAAACTGCCTGCCCCTGCCTTCAGATGCTCACAGTAACCACCTACATGGTTTCTGACAGACAGAAACACTCAACTATGACTCTCCAATACCTCTTTCAAGTGGTGTCCATCATGAACAACAAGTGGCATTTGTGCTTCTCCTGTCATACACTCATGGAGATGACAGGTCAGATACCCTTACTGTGCTTTTCCTTGTTCTCTTTCCTCTCCTTTTTGGAAAAAAAAAAAAAATAACTAACTGCCTTTCAGCTTTGCAGTGAAGTGCTACAACCTGGCTCTTTATATTTAGAGCTTTTTCAGCCTTAAATGGTGAAGGGCTTGGGTGTCAAGTCTCACATGAAGGAGCTTTTCTCCCAAACATTTTAGTTAAGTAAGCATTAAAAAGTTACAAACAAACATGCAAAACCACAAAATTACAAGGAGTCCGAATAAAAACCACAACTGCTCTAATCAAGCCTCTCGCACTTGAGATTTTCCATGTCAAAATCCCACTCGTTTTCCATGCATCTCCCAACCATCAGAGCAGGCAAGTCTTTATATTTTTCCACACTAAAGACAAATGACAGGGGGGAAAAAAAAAAAAAGAAAAATCCAGCTGCCCGTCCCAGGGATGTTTGCTGTAAAAAGGAGGTTAAGGCCAAGGAGGAGAAGAGCAAGGTACGTGGGTGCTCTGTGGTTACCCCATACTTCACACCACCTTCAACAAGAAAGAAGAACTGGGCACAAGGGAATGCAGACAGCACATCTGACTGGGAAAACCAGCTGGTCTCAGAGCTAAAAAGGGAACCCAGGAAAAAACATTAAAATGCTGGAGGAAGCTGCAGACCAGTGGAAGACTGTCAGCAGGCTAGATACAGCCAGCTCCCCCTCAGCTCCAGCACACAAGCCCACGCACACCCTCACCAACTGCAATGCTCCAGGCACCCTTCGGGCTCAGCTGCGGAGCAAGAGCAGTAGGTGAGCCATCCCCAAACAGCTCTGCAGGCTTCAGAGGAAGCTGAAATCAAATGATCACAAGCATGAGAGGGAAAAAAAAGAAAAAGCACAAATACACGTTAAGAGGGAAGCTGGGAGGGGGCACACGAGAAGCAGAAACAATGAAAGGCAAGCAAGAGGAAACAGAAGGTAGAACGACCAACCGGGGTGGAGGCACGGGGGCCCTGGGCGGCTGCGCTCCAGCATGCAAATTCATGCAGCTCACGTAGACAAAGCGATGCTGTGAAAGGCCTAGAAAGCAACTACAAATATTAAAACGCTTTGTTTCCCTCCCTCGCCCCTTAACACGATGTCTTTATTCACTACATGCTCTTGGAACAAAAGCATGTGCAGGCAACCGGATGGCTGAATGGGTTACCAATCCATCCAACTTTCATCCCCAAATTCTGCAGGCAGCAAGGAATGCTCAAAACTGCTCTGTCACAGGCAGGCAGCTGATGATGCATGGAAAATAAGATAATAGTGTAAAGCCATGACAGAAAGAGAAAAACATCCATCAGACAGCATTGGTAACCCGCCAGAAACAGGCAAAAGGGCTGGCAGACAGGGCAACCTAATCCATATTCCTGCTGAGAGTGGTGGGAGGGAGGTGCTTTAGGAGAAGAATATGCATGGTTCCTTCGCTGAATTTTTCACTTCTGCAGGCAAAATCCTCACTCGCCTGTGCCAAACTCCTTCCAAAAGGGAATGGGAAGAACTAAATCAAGGGGTCAGGACATTTCCCATTCCCAGTCTTGCCCAAGACCTGTCTTCAAACACACGAATGAAGCAACCCTTGGATACTCCCTACCAAACAACATTTATTATCCACTCAAAAGCAAGGACATTCTTCCTCTTACCAGACCCTCACCATTGCATCACCATTGCTGTGATACATGAACAGTGGGCAACAAGCCTCATCAAGGGTTTAACTAAGAAAGTCTGCTCCTGCAAGGAAGAGGATAAGGACAACCTCCTTGTAGCAGTAAGTCAGACCATTTTTTTTAGTGGAATGTGGAGACCAACAAGCAATAAACCTCTTGCAAGTTTAGGCATCCCTCTAACAAAGAAAGGGCAACCAGAAGTTAACAGACAATGCGATTTTCCATATCTCAGGAGCTGATGCTGGCTTCTCTGCTGATGCCCCTCACTAACCCAGAACGGTGACCGAGGAGGACAAGGATGCTGAAGCACCTTCAGGACCTCACAGGCACAGCAGGGGATCATGGCTGGGTGAGCAGCCCTTGACTCCTCAGGCCCCCAGAGAAGAGCCGTGACCAGTCACTGCAGATCAGTGCCACCACTCCATGAAAGCAGTGTTGAAAGGGTCCCTTGCCAAATCTGCAGAGACAAAGGGAGGCCTCCTTTCCTCCTCCCCACAACAACTGGAAAAGGTGGTTTCAAATGTGGCCACAGGACCCACGTCCAACAAGCGCTGGGTAAAGCCCAAGCCCACGCGGTAACAGAAAATCAGGCATCAGGGCTGGGCCTGTAACCAAATTTTGATCTTAAAACCTGTTTGAGGAACCCAGGCCCTTCTGCTTCAGCTTGAGAAGCCACCGATGCATCAGATGGTGCTGCAGACCTCAAGCTCAGAGGGGAAGCCCATGCAAAAGAGACAATGCACCGCTAATACACAGAGACTGGCTTAACTGGCTTTTAACATCTACCTTTTATTTCAGCAAGCCTATCACAATTTTTACTTCTCACTCTGTCACAGCTGAAGCCAGAAGATCTGCTTTCTTTCCTGCACACCTAACGTAGCATCCACAGAAATGGTGGAGGAGCAGCAGCCTCAGCTTGGTCTTCGACTGCTGCAAGGACTTAGAGAGACCATATGTTCAACCATGCCAAGTTAACAGGTCATTCACGCCTGGTTTTCCTTTAGCTGAGCTAAAGCTTATTTTTATGAGGATGCTCAAGAACAAAGTGTTTTCCAAGAGGACCTAATCTCCTCAGGAAGTAAACATCACGTCATCATCACTCAGTTGCAGCTTCACTATGAGAAGTGACTATAAATGACTACATTACACGATTCTACATCTAATGCATCTTAATGTCTTCAAGGTAAAGAACCCAGAAGCAAAAGGTCGAGTTCCTTAAGCATCTCTAGGCACAGTGACTCTACACCTTCCTTTAGCTACTACATCTGCACCAGGCAAATTCTGAACAGTGCAATATATGTATTTTATAAAATTATTGAGACATACAGCAGCTAATACTTTCATAACACGACAGTATAAAATGCTGAGCCCCGGTAAGCAGCATCGATTGTTAGCTGGCTGAGGAAAGAAACAGCACTTCTGCTATTTTTCCTTACATTTGCGGTTATCATCAGCTGAGCGCTAAACAGAGAATTATATATTGGCTTAAGACAAATAAGTTACCCTCTTTTGCCCCTCATATAAGATGATGTCCCTAAGGACTGCTCCTTCCCGTTTATGAGCCTGGTGCCTTGAAGTCTAGAAGGCCCAGCTCAACATATGGCAGAGTCCGTCAGTGCGAGTTAAATGACTGCCTCAAATACCATTAACTCCAGACCCCGCTTCCAGCGCCACTCCTCGCTCACCAGCCCCGCCGGGCATTGTACTATATTTGTCCCTCTCGCCAACACAGAATGTATCAAATCTTGATAGTTTCCAAGGAAAACGGCTAAAGAGAAAAAAATGCGCTAGGGCGAGAGGAACGGCACCATAAATGATGTGTCATTTCGGGGGGTAAAATGGCTTCACCTGAACAGGCCTAAGATATAAACATGTGCATATTCACGATAGTCACATCTAGTGCGTTCCGAGCACAAACGCCCTAGTTATTAAAAAAAAATAAAGATACAGAGGGGAAAAAAAAAACACAAACCAAAACAGAAAATAAATGAAGCCGAACAACCACGCCGATGGCGCGGGGTGGGGGGGCCGCGGGGACGGGGCTGCGCCGTGACAGCAGCAGGCGAGGCCGCCCCCGCCCCGCCAGCCCCGTGCCCGCCCCCCGGGCCCCAACACCCCCGGCACAGCCCCGCATGGGCCCCCGGACCCACCACCGTCCCCACCCCCCGCGCCCCCTCACCTGGGCGGGCAGCAGGAGCTCCCCGTCCTCGGCCTGCCACAGCTCCACCACGCCGGGGATGGGCTCGATGGCTGCGGGGACAGAGAGAGAGAAACTGCGGATGGGCGGGGGGCGAGCGGCCGAAGCCCGCAGGCGGCGGCTCGGGGCTCCCCGCGCCGGGGCGGGCCGGGCACCGCGGGGCCGGCAGGAAGGGAATTGAGGAGGGGGGGGCAGGGGTGAGCCACGTCCCGGCTCCCTTTGTGTCCCCGGGCTGCCACCGCGGCAGCCGCCCGAGGGACGGCGGCGGGGGCGGCGGCCCCGCTCGCCAGCCCGGAGCGGGCAGCGCCGGCACCCCCCCGCCCCGCCTCACCCCGCCGGCGCCCTCACCTTGTCCCTGCGCCTCCCCGGGGCGAAAGCAGGGCAGGAGGACGTGGAAGACGCCGAGCAGGAGGTTCATGGCCGCGGCCGCGCGGCAGTAGCCGCCGTGCTGCGGGAAGCGCAGCCCCGCCATGCCGAGCCGCGCCGAGCTGCGGCTGGGGCGGGGCGGGCGGGCGGCGGGGGTGGCTCCGCGGGCACCGGGCACCGCCCCCGCCCGCAGCGCGGCTGCGCCCGCCCCGCCCCGCCCGCAGCGCCGCGCACATGGCGCGGCAGCATCATTCCCGCCCCTCCGAGCCGCGCTGCCGGGGGCGCCCGAGCCACTCCCCCCCACACACTGCCCGCAAAGCAAGAGGGACATGCGGGAGGCGTCGTGGAAATGCGATGCCAAATCGCTCTTGTTACCGCGACCGTGCAGTCGGACCGCGAACCCCCCAGTCTCCCGCCCGCCGACCCTTAGTGCCCGTGCCGGGTGTCACCTCGCCAGGGCTCGGCGCTCCCCGTGATTTTTAGGGGAAAAAAAGCATGAAAAGAGAGAAGGGAGAAAACCGTGACGCAGTACGAAGGGGGGAGGGAGAGCGCAGCTGGGAAGAGAGGGGTGAGGGGAAAAAAGACAACCAAAGTCTCCCAGATCTGGTGGCCCTAGTGCAGATGACACAGAACTGTTAGGGTTGGAAGGGCCTTCTGGAGATCATCTAGTCCAACCCCCCCGCTAAGGCAGGGTCAACTAGAGCAGGTGACACAGGAACGCATCCTGGTGGGTCTTAAATGTTTCGAGAGAGGAAGACTCCACAATCTCCCTGGGCAGCCTGTTCCAGTGCTCTGCCACCAATAAGGTGTTAACCAAAGGGTTAATTTGTCTTTCCTTGGCAGCGCTGTGTGTTGGAGGATAGCTGCTGCTGTTCAAATCCATTTTGGTTTTAAGCAACTGTTATGGTGCCTGTTGGGTCTCTCAGGGAATCACAGGGTGTTTATAAAACAGAAGTGTAGAATAGATCCCAGAGATAGCTGTGTGGGTCATGCAGTTTACACGTGCATCTCACGCAGCCTTCTAATCGTATTTTAAAGCACTTGTCTCTTTTGTTCAAAAAAACATAAACCCTCAAATGCTTCAATTACAGGAAACAACAGTAGTTAAATTAGTTCTGCAAACCTTGAGGAGAAAAAGAAAGCAAATACTCTGCTAACAAGCTTTTCACAACCCCAAAATGGTGTCTGGTTCTCTCCTTACCAATCGCTCATAGTAACTCACACAAACACTGGCAACATGGGGCTTGCTCACCAAAGGCTCATAAATAAAGCCAAATAAATGACAAACCCCATTTTTAGCCCTGAACTGAGACAACGCATTTGGGACCTTGGTCCCCATTAGCAGTGGGTCAGCTGCGCAATGCCCTCTCTGCTCAGTGGTTGTAAAAGCTTTTCACACCCAGAGGCCATCCAGATTTGACTGCAGGTGTGGATGGGTCTCCACAATCATAGTGATGACCCCTTCCCTAAAGGAGAATTTGGCACTCAATGTTGCACAACAGCCCACATATAGCAATGTAGCCTTGTCTCCTGCTCACATCCTCCTCTTGCTTTCTTCTCTTTTCTCCTTTTTTCTGCTCTCTGCCAGTTAGATGGGTCTTTTGTTTTCCACCCTGTCCCCCCATCTCTAATCTCATTGCATGGGCTTTCCCACATGTGGGCAGAACACCGTGGCACCCCTCTGCCTCTGCCCCAGAGCACCCTGGGGCTTGCAGAGAAACAGAGCCTTTCAAAATAGGAATGGTTGGATCTTTCTCTGTCTACAAACATGCATCTATGCTTGGACAGGTGCTTAAATAGCTGCTTTAGAGAAAAAGAGGATTATAATGGCATAAACTCTGTATGACAACCCCACTCAAGGGCTGTGTGGCACCATAAACATGCTGTGCATTCAACAGGGAACTGTTCTTATCACTGCTGCAACTGGTCCCAGTTCGAATACCATTAGAGCTGTAGACTGGCATTATTTTAACTTATTAGCTTTTTCTTGCCAAGTTTTTAAAAAGCAATACCAGCATGAGCTGATGATTATTTGCCTGTCTGAGTCTAAAAGTCAACTGCATTTTAGGGTGTCTGGCTGGTCATAGGTAGCACTTTAGAGGGAAACTCTCCTAGACAGTCTTGGTTTAGCTAAGCAGGTTTAAAAATGTTAGGCGAGAGAAGTGGTCTAAACTGCAGTCCAGGCTGGGACAAGGTTCACCTGGGAGACAGTTCCCCCTTCCCCATGGAAAGGGGCATGTTCACAGCTTTGGAAAGGGCTGGGCAGCAGGGGGAATGAGGCGTTCTGCAGCCATGGTAGAGGCATCTCAACTAAACGGCACAGCTGAACACTTTGCTTTCTGAAGGCTTTTACAGATGCAACAGGCAGGACTGGGAGGAAATCAGGGCCATAATGCAGACGTTGCAATCAGATGGGCAGATACATGTTGTGTAAGAGACATCAGATGGGAGCAAGCAACCTAATTACATTCCTGCTCTTGTGCCTCTGTGCATCTCTTTACCAGCAAAAAATGCCTGGGACTGTTCTTTATATGTGAGATGAAATGAAACATACCTACTGCTATATACATGGAAATGCTCCTCAGCCAGCCCCAGGTAAACCTGGAGAGCTGTCACCAACCACTGAAAGCACAGGGGAGAACAGGTCAGGGACGATGCTGGGTGGGCAGAACAGGAGGGAAGCAGAGGGTGAAGCTTTTCCTCTCAGGTAAGGCTCTATTCTTCTGCCCCATTCTTCTCTCAGCCATGCTCAGTGGGTGCCGGCCCCACACTCCCCCAGGCAGGCTTTGCCTCTCTCTACAGCATGACAGGGGCTGTGTTGCTCCTCCTCACCCACAGCACTGCCTGCAGTGAGCTGGCATGTGAAATGCAACCCTGCTCTCTGCTCACATCGTCTTTAAGCAGCTTGGGCATTCCTAACAACACATCTCTCACCGTCTGGTTACGCGCACATCAGCACCACCACCACCAGCTTTCCAACTGCATCCGACCTACATTTGCCATCTTCTCGCTGCCACAGCTCCATTTTACTTAGAGCAACCTCACTCCTCTAGTCTCACTGCAGACCTGTACTGGTGAGAAGGAGCTTGGTGCGCAGGGGGAAACAAAGTCTGTCAGCATGTCCCTGCTGGCCCTCTTTGATGGGCTACCACGGTAATCTTCTGTTCCTCAGAAGTTACTGACTAGTTCAGAGCCCCACTCAACCTGGAAAAGCAAACAACCGCTAAAATATTTGGATGAAGAACTTGTCAGATAACGCACTGGGAGGGCATGGTCCCGCACGTCAACCTGGTGTGGACTGTGCAGAACCCCCAGATACCTGCAAATATGCCAGTGGTCTTCCAAAGCTCACGGACCTATTGATGATGCTGTTTTCCAGCTAGAGAAGATTCTTTTGAGGCTGTACACATACTTACTATTCATGCAAAACAAATCCCTGTGCTGTCATACTTTAAAATCTTTGACTTGTTTTTTCAGCACTAGGATGTGCTGCTGAAATATTTATTTTTATTGTTTGCCTTGCCCTTGAACTACAAGGAAAAGGAGCTGAGTTTTACCTACAGCAGTCTGGAGATACTGCTGTAAACTTCTGCAAATCATAAAGCACACAGAAATTAATCCAGCCCTAAATGCCATTACAAATCCCCATTACTTGCAGCATGGGAATAGCTATTTGCCTTTCAAAAAAGATGTGAGACTTCACAGAAACACTAGGCAAAAGTAATTTCTGGGGGAACTGAGCCCAGCAGAAGCCTTCCTAGTTGAAATATGCAATCATTTCATTTGCAGTCATGTATTGCACTATATGCAGTCAATGCTTAATGTTAAGTCATCTATTTAGATGTTTCCATTAGATGCAGTTTGAGAGCTGGTCTGCACCAAAGGTGATATATTTTTATAAAAGCCTCAGGGAAGTGGTCAGCTTGCTCTGGAGTGTTACCTTCGCTTTGCCATCCCCAGCTGGGAAATCGGCAGTGACAAGCCCAGTTGGTATGAGCTGGAATGTGCCCATCCTGGCGTCTGCATCAGGCTCCAGTGGAGCTCAGGGCCTCTCCTCACCCTCATCAGTGGCCTCCCTCCCTTGCCAGGTTCTGCTTTATCAGCCCCATGGCTGTACGTACCCACACCCACCCCACACACCCAGGGCCAGCCTTATCAGCAAGTGCAGCTTGCTACAAATCCCAAAGAGAGATGGAGAGGGGATTAACGCCTTCACTTGGGTCATCTCCTTGCCCAGCTAGCTCATTCTTCACCAAAGGGGCAGCCTTTCCTCAAACACCCACTGCCAGGTGACCAGACAGATCACCAGGGGCTCAGTCCCACCCCAGCCTCTGCCATAGGACTATGTGTTCCCCAAAGAGCAGCTCATGGGTGAAAAAAAGGGGAGGGGAAAAAAAAATTAGTGAGAGAGGACCTGGCAGGGTACAGCCGTAAACGTCTGTGCTCAGTTCCCTCTGTGACGACTGAAGATAAGCAGCCCTCCCTTTTCTCCCTGGCATTTGCCCCGCTGCCTTGCTTAGCCAGACAGTGTTCTGGGAGCAGGGACTCTCCTTCCATCTCAGTGTTTGTGTAACTCCTGGCGGAGCAGGGCTGCAATCTCTGTTGGGGCCCCTCTGCATCATTAGAATAATAAAACATTTCGGGAACAAGAGTTTCTCTCATCCTCCTGGTGACAATTACCATCATGCGCTCCCCCACTGCATCCCCCCATTCCTAGCAAAGATTTTTAGCAAAGATGGTGAGTGCAGCTCGAGCTGGGCTGAGCCTAATTCTTTAAAAGACTAATTCGGCCTGATAAGAGTGTCTGGGACAAAGCCCGCCCTGGCAGCGTAATTAAAGAAGTACAAATTGTTTCTAAAACCACACACTGGCAGAATTTTTACAATTAATGACCAGTTGTCACTGTTGGGGCTTGTCAGGGAGGAATCGCTCTCGTCTTAACTCGCCCAATCTGGGTCAGCAGCCCATCCATCGCCTCTCTGAGGACGGGAAAGCGAACAGGCAGCGGCACTGCCCCAATAAGCTGTTAACGACACCGTACTCATTACCGCGGATAACAAACATCAAGCTCTTGTTTCCAAGCAGAATTTTTGCCAGCTCTCTTTGACTTTCTAGGCTGTGATTTAACACAGACAGAAAAATAGGGTACTTACCTGGCCTACTTTTTTCCTTTGCTGCCTTCTCATGCATTTTTCATTGAAAAAATCTGCATGGTAAAACAAGCATCTTCGCTTGTTTTATGATCACACAGAAGACCTGATGAATGTAGGACAATATTAAGTTATTATAATGATGCAGTTTATGAAAGATTGACAAGAAAAATAATATGGTTAGGCAATCTATTTTAAAAAAGCCACTTGCTCTGGAATCTCAAGTATACATATATATATATCCCAAACTCCTCTGTGTACTAAAGAAAGGATAGTAAACATTTTTATTTTAAAAAGCAATGTTACCATTGTGGTATCAATCAAATGCTAGGTAATTAAAAAAATATGCTGACATGCTCTGTCCTTTCCTTGCCCTGCTCTGCCTACATTTTTTAGCACATACAGTGCATCCACTTGAAAGCGTGGTGGATCCTTGCACACAGCGGGATTTTGCAGTCTCCTGCGGGACCCACCATGTTACAATAGCGTTCAAAGCTTTATAAGCTTCATTTAGTTTCAGCAAGCCTGTTGGAGCATTGTCTGTGCTTAAAGAGGCATTTAAAACTAAAGCGAAGCTTTGAAAGCTTCAGAGACAATGATGCTGGACTCCCTAAACCCATGAGTTCACTGCACGGTTTGAAGTGATGGCATCATGTAGAAAACATGACACGCTGCTCTGAGAGCCTGGCAGCACCTAGGCATGAAAAAGTAGGGGAGCAGAAAATCTGGGGCACACATGGAGTTTCTATTGCTGAAGGTCATGCCTGGACCAAGGGGAAGAAAAGCATCCCTAATTTTTTCCTGCCTTTGAGATTTTTACCCATGCATATTTATTCTCTCATTCTGGAATGATTTCTAAGCCATTGCTAAGTGTGTTCCTAAGCTGTTATGAATAAAAGAAAACAACGGTAGGAACGTGCACAATAAAAACAAGGGGTGATACAGCAGCCATGCCTCCAGGAGAGGTCCAGCTTCTGCGACTCTCCCGTCCTGCGGCACCGCGCCGGTGTAAGTGGTTTGCACATCCCTGGACTGAGCAAAAGGCAACATTTAATGCAGAACTACACTACCTACGAGCTAAGGGAAAGAGCAGCAAAACAGGCATCAGTAAAACTGCTTTCCCGACAGGTACTAATTTTTCAATGTACAACCCCACCTGTCACTGTTTCTAGGCAAGGGCATGTAATTTGTAAAACCACAGTGCTAAACTGCATCAGTAAGTAAGATCTCAATGCAAGAGGAAAACATTCCCTTGACTCCCAAAAATAAGCGTCGACCCTACCCATGTCACCTCACTCGGGCAGTGAAGGGTCACATGCATCCTCCAGCTGCAGTGGCACAAATTTCTTCTCCTGCCTCATAGGGCTTCCCTGGCAAAACCCCTGGTGCTCAGCCACTGGCAGCAACCTCTGCACCACCACGGAGAATGACAAGGAGAGGGAGACCCACACAAAAATCGGAATGATCCACGTAAAACAGGACCCTATGGATCAAGTCAGGTACAGGATGCCCACAAGTAGATTGACAGGACAGTCTGTAGCAATAGATACCAGCTTTGTAAAAAGCCATGGTGCCTGAATGAGTTTAGAAATAAAACAGTGAAACAGGATTTCACAGCATGACAAATGCTGTCCAGTAGAAGCTGGGCACACCTTGGCAGCACTTGGAGAGTCATGTCATGTCTCACAGGCTGCATCTCATTCATAAGACCACAGTATTTCATCGGGGCGCAGCTGCTGGCAAAGCTCAATGGACTGGAAAAGGAGATGGCATGAGCCATGGCAGAGTTACCATGTGGCTTGATTTTCAACTTCAATAGCTATGGAAGGTTTTAATGGGGGTAAAATGTAATCTTATTTAACCTCACTCCTCAGTCTGGAGGAGCCCTTTTTCACTGCAACTGAAAATAATGAAAATAAACTAGTTGGAGTCATGTAGGAAATTTTAGCCCAAAGGGTTAAAGCCTGGTCAAAGTAGAAAGCAACCAGAATCAGTTTAGTACCACAATATGTCAGAAGAAAGCTTGGCTGTCAGGGATGCAGTAGTTCCACATGTGTGCAGTTGTTCTTGAGGGAGGAAGATGCTCTGATAACATTGAAAAACACAGCATGGAAGTAAAAAACATTTCAAAATACACCCAAATTGGAAACACTACTGTTAGAGGCTGACTAAAACACAGTAAAATATTGTTGTAGCTCTTTTTTTTAAGTCCTGGAGTGTTACTATAACAAAAATAAACATGCTGATAACATATTAGAGAACAGCAATGCCAAACTCCTGGAGGAGCAAATGGCAAATTTGCCCAAACCACGATTCCAAGCTGGCTGCGCAGCCCAGATCCGATGTTAATGGGTCACAGATGTTCTCCTGCAACAAAAAGAAGTTGAATGTGTTTATTTCTTTCATGGTACAGGCCAGAGGGCAGTTAGGGGAGTAATTGGAAAGTTGCAGTTACTTGATCAAATAACCCGTTTGAAAAAAAGATGTTGCTGTGCAAAATTATCCTTCCCCCCTCCCCGCCACCTCCCTGCCAGTTTTGACAGCATATAAGAGTTTCACTTCCATCTGAAACTGAGGGGAAAATTTAGGTAACCTAGAAAAACAACGTAATGTGCACAGTTTGTGAAGTACCAGGGATTTTTCATGCCACAGCCTTAAGGCCACCTCTTGTTTTACACCCTCAAAGAGCCCAGGGGGCTGGCCACTGCCCACTTCAGTGCCAGGGCATCAAGATGCACAGGCAGGTCAGGCTCTCCAGCTGGAGCCAGGCTCCCTGGAGCTGCCAAGAGGAGGCATCACCTCTGGGCACAACCGTACTACTCACTCACCTCTTTGCAGACAACTCATGTGGCTGCAGCCATCAGTTTCTCACCGAATGCCCTTCCCCAGCACCTCGCTCTTCCAGCAAATAAGTGAGAGGGTAATCCTTTAGGGAAAAGCCACAGTATTACAAGGAAGAAAATAAATCCCTTCCTGAGGACAAGGAATGCTATTACAAAGCTGCCTTGACTACCCCAAAGCATTGGCATTTGATAGTACTCAGGGCTGGTTTTAATGGGGGAGGAGGAGGGGCACTGCCTTGCACCCAGGCTGCATGGGGAGCAGGGGTGTGGGTGACAGGATAAGTTAGAGTAGTACAATTCATCTGACATGGAGACAGGAAGGGTGATGGTTCCCAAGTTCAACTCACAGCATCAACAACAGTCCTTTCTGGATACCTATACCACATAGAGCAGAAAAATCCTAGGCAAGAGTTGAGTATGTCATGGCAGTTCTGCAGATACAGGGTACTCTACAGGGCCACAGCTCCATCACCACTGAAGTAAAACATTGTGTGTGAATATGGGACGCTTCTTCCAGGGGTGACAGGTATGGGTGCCCAGTTACAAACAACCATTCCTCAAAGGACACAAAAACATATGGGAACTGCCCACTCCACTGACCTGAAAGTGAGTGGTACCCACAGACAGCTCAGCTAAGGAAGGGTGGGGAAGTAACGCCTTGCCCTGGGACAGAAGCCACTTCACTGCCCTCATCTGAAATGGTCTGATTGCTGAAGGAGTCTCTGCAGAAGCCCTTGCCATGTGGCAGATCCCAGAGCACTGTGTGGAGCAGGGAGGCCCAGGCTGCCCTGGGAAGAGCCCAAAGAGCAATTTTTTTCTTTTCCTCCTATAGTCAGGGATCAGCCTTGATATTTATGACTTTCTAATCCACTTTCAAATGCTGCCTAGAAAAGCATTGCAGAAAAATCAGGTGATTTGGACATCTTGAAGACTTACTTCCCAGAAAGCAATTTTAGGCTTGTTCATTTCTTTTCACAGAACATCTGCAATTCCCTCTAACTGTAATTGCCATCATTGTCTTTTGAAAATGACAGACACTGTACAGCCTCCTTCCAAATAATTGCAGATACTTTCAGTTCCTTAGGGGAGCATATTTTTGATGCACGAGTCTTCACCTCACAGCACCTTTGCCCTTTCCCCAGGGATGTGCATGCGTTCAGCTGCTGTACCGACATCCCAGGGGCTGTGGCCCTTTGCTCACCAGCTATTCCCAGTGGCATGGCACTCACAGCTGGACAGGAAGCGGTACAGCTCCAGCACAGCCTGGATGAGAAGCTGTGCACATCATCAGCCACAGGAGCCGGATGCCTAATTCTCTGCATGCTGTGCGAAAAATATACTCTGCCAGGTGCCTGAAGGCTATGCAGGTTGCTTTTCCAAACCTGTTGTATATATTGAGTGGCACTCAAATGAAATGCAACTGTGGAGCTGTTCTAAAGGGCTTGATAAAATATCAGACAAGGGGACCTCTGAAAACAACACATCTGCCCTAGGAAATACATTTTGGTTATTGTAATGAATTGCATTTTTACATCCAAAATCTGTTTAGTTTCCAGGAAGAAACCAGAAGATGGCTAACATGAAATACTTCCGTGGATTCTGACAAAACAGCTATCTCGTGGGTGGATAAATGCAGAAGGATCTGGAATTTCTTTAGGATACTGGAAACAGCCCTACTAATAGGTTGAAAATAATAAGTTGTGTTTCCATGTAAAACTGTTAGCCTTTTAACATTCAACACTCCAGCTTTGCTCTTGGCTTTCTGAAGCTGAGATTATTCCTTACGCTGCTGACTACACACTTGCACTTACATGTTTTCTTATTTTTTGGCTCAGTGGAGCAAGCAGTCAGCTTTTCCCTCATTCCTGAGGGATATCAGGTTACAACGAATGTTGTTCTGCTATTATATACTTACCCAGTGGCGTATTAAAAATGCATATTTTCCATTTGATTTTTCTCCTTGCCAGAGTTGCGTTTAAGGCCACTTTTCTTCTCCCACTTGCTAGGTACTGTTAACAAGCTACGAGCTTATTCCCAGATGTAAAAAGGCAGGCAACAATACATGCCCTGTTTAACCCCAGCTGGGGATATAGTCCCTGCACCAGTTCATTTAAACTAAGGAAATTCCCAGTGCATCCCTGCAGCTAAACTATTTTTAAGCGTATTAATTTTTTGAGGAGTAGGAGAGAGACAGGCATATGTAGGCTGCCTGGTGATGCCACAGTGTCCTGCAGCTGTGTGCACTCCTGCCCTGCCAAGGCACAGCACACGGTCCCCTTGCAAGTCCCAGAGGGTCTCAAGTTCCTACTAGTGGATGCTGTGTCTCCACTCTGCCCTGCCCTTGGGCACGTAGGATTCAGCTGGCATGTGTGAGGCCATGGATGAGTACCACTGCTGAAGCTCTGGGGGATGTTGAGGGTCCTGTCACTCTCAGTTTTCTTCCAACTTGGATATCTATTCAGTTATTAAAATTAAGTAGCAAATTCAAAATAAAACCAGCCAGAAATGCAGTGCAAGCTTATTAGAGCTGTGTCCGGAGGTCTGTGGAGCCACCTGTCTTTTCCTTGCTCACCACTGACATTGCTCAGTTTAGCAGCTTCATCTCAGCCCCATAAAAAAAACAAACCAGGATAGAATCCCACTTAATAGGCTCGATTCCCCACCAGCATTATCCAGCACTGCTCCAGCAGCCTGCCTGCAGCACCATGCAGCTGCCCAAAGCCCGTATCTGACGTAAGGAGAAGCCCAAATGCCACAAGGCCAACATCTGCTCATGTTTTGTCTCTGGGTGCTTCATGCTATGGAGAGGTTGTTCATCAATCACACGGTCTCAGGTCAAGGTACTGCAAACCCATTTTCAAGCGCATGGGGGTAACCCCGGTACCTTGTTCTCAGTCTCCAAACTCTTCAGGTCCAGGAGCACATACGTGTGCACTCATCAGTACAATAAAAAAAAAAACCCAAACCTTAGCAACTGACTTTTTTTCTTGTTTACAATTAGGTTAAAGACTTTGAATCATTAAGTATAACTGATGCTAATAATATTCTTTTATAGATATGCTAGAAACTGTTAGTATAGGAATCTCGAGAGGCAATTTAATCACTACCATGATTCCCCGAAACACCAAGAACAGGGATGTAACTGTTTTTCCTACAGCAAAAAAGGGTGAAAGGTTCACCCTGAAAATACATTTGTGGTCCGGTAATTGCCATGTGTAAACAGAATGAACTAGAGGACTACAGAGACAGACAGGGACAGTAAATCATACGGATGTAAACCCATGTTACCACTCAAGCTAAAAATACTGCTTAAAGGAATTATATTGTCTATTTGCTCTTAATTGAGCATATAAAGAAGCAAATCACTACTCAATGCAGATTTCTGAATTGGAGCCTCACTACTTGGATTTGTCTGTGGCTGTACTATTATGGATGATCAAAACCAATTAAATCTATTCATTGAGTAATCACCTCACCAAAAGAAAATAAAAAAAAAAAAAAAAAAAGAAAAAAAAGAAAAAACTGATAAGTCAAAAAAGTCAAAAAGTCATAGAAGAAAATGTTCTGAAATTTTTTATATGTTTATATCCTAGTATGATGTGCAATAGCAAGGAGAACAGGCTGATATTTCTAAAAGGTCAATTTTTTGTTCAAGTAACCAGAAAAACATGAAGTAACATGAAAAAACCAGAATCATACAGCCCCCATGACTCAGAGTTCTAGGAACCAGAGGTAAGAGTTTGCATGGACATACTCTTAACTCAACCTACAAAAGGATACATCTAGGTTTTATGCCAACTCATCAGTCTTCAGCAGGAGAGCTAGACTATCTTTCTTTGCTTTATCCAAATCTAAGCATCCAATTCCATCCATTTGGGAAAAAATCAGAAGATTTTCTTTATTATATTTAGCATGATGAGCATGTGAAAACAGAAGATGCTTCATTCAACTTTCTCAAGGAAAAGAATGCAAACTCACCTCTAAATCTCCTGGGAAACCCTCACATTCCAATCAAGAAAACAAGGGAAGAAAGCATAATGGACTAAACTTGAAACTTGATTTGTTTAATTTTCTGTTTTAAATTGTTGAAAATTATGCAGTCACTCTTCAAAAGCATTAAATGCGGATGAGACCAATTCTCAAACTGAAAAAAGGACATGAGACTTCTGTGAATTCCAAAAACAGTTATTCAGAGAAAAAAATAATCTGCTTTAAAGCTGGTCTCTGTTGAGACCTCAGATCCTATACAAGGTATTTTGGGCTCTGAAAACAGTAGTATGCAAAATGATATTCATCTACTTTGAGTATTCCTGCTGTATCCAGAACCAGGCTCAATTGCTCCTACAGTAAAGGATGATTTACAATTCTGCTGTCTTTAACAGCAGAAAGCTTAAGTGAAAAAAACCTCACAAAATCTCCCTTATTTACTTTAATTCGTCCAATAACCACAGGGAAGAAACCTGAGACTAACTCAGACAGATTCTTAGGCTCCCAGTGATTTCAGAAGGACTTGGACTCCTGAAAAACTCTGAAGAGACACAGATGCCCCAATGCCTCGCACAGCATTTAGCACGACTGTACTCTAAACCCCTAGGGATGTCCAGGCAGATGTTGAAAAATGCTCAATAACCTGCTTGGGGGCCAGAAGCAAAAGAGACTGTATTGTGCTTAAAGCATGCCAGGAAAACTTCTGTTGAGAAACTGCACTGTGGAGTAAGATCTTTCCCTTACTGTGCAGGTAACACGGAGGTATAAGTAAAATGTAATTAATTTCCAGAAAAAAAAATTAGCAATACTTTTTATGATGCTCATGGAAAGATATGCTCAGGCTGGTCCCTTCCAGAGGCTAGGCTGAAATGCAACTGTGCTTCAAGTGGCATTTGACTGAAGCACATTTTTCCACAAAAGCTCTTCAGAGTCTTGAAGCCGCCTGATGCTGCAGAGCGAGCTCCTTTTCTTCCACAGCAGGCTAAAGCTGCATCTCACATCTCACTTTGACAGGCGACAGCTGTTTCTGCAGCAAGACATTACAAAATATGTAGAGTTCGAGGCTTGTTCGCAGAGTCTCTGCATGACTAATCTCTGAGCAATCACAAGTTTTCCTCGAGAGAAGCTCCACACTGTACTACAGATTACTGGGCTCTGCTTTGGCATCAAGTGCTCTGGCTGAAACGCATCCTGGGGCCCAGCTGTAAAATGAAATGAGCAGTGAGGGAAAGGCCAGAAGCATGATATCCAGCAGCATCTTGCATTGCACTGCCTCCCAGACCCGCTGCAAAGAGCACTCCAGCAAAGTTATTCTGTTTTGATAAAAATCAGGTGCAATTCAAGAAGTTTTAGCCAAAAGATAAGATGGAAGCCACACGCCAAGGAATTCTGGAGCATGAATCTTACAGATTTTTATCCCTGAAGTGAAAAGTAGTGATTTAAACTCAAAAGGCAGAAAGGAGGGGGAGAAGGAAATTGTGGGCGTGAAACCCTGGTCACACTTGGTGGAGATGAATGAAGATAAGAATCCTGATTCCCTAGAGTTGAGCAGGGTTCAAGCAAAAAGGGAATTTTACTAGGTTGAGCAGAGGGATTCCTAAAAAGGAAATAATTTTCCTCCTTCTCATCAAAAAAAGATTGTTCCAGTGACAGTTACCATGGAAACCGATTTTGAGAATAACAAGAAAGCATCTATGGTACAGAGCTTATTTTAAAGGACAGTGAACCATCAGCATCCCATTCCCCTAACTGGACTGATAACCTGACCAGATGACCCAAAGAACAAAAATAACACATTTTAAAGCGGCATGGAATGGCGATGCTAAATGGAACAGTCACAGCTTCCTATTGCTGTGCTTTTATGACCTTCAAAGCTATGGACATGGGACTCAAAAGCTTCTCCCAGGACACAGCTTTAGCCAGGCTGACTGGCACCGCATCTCTCAGCATGCAAAAGCCAGAGACAGGTGAGCACCTCTGCTTGAGTTAGTTCATTCAGGCTGTCATTTTCTTTTGTGTCATTCAGTTTTACTACGAAGGAGTTGGTTTTTCCCCTGGCAGTCTGAAAATTCACAGCTGTCAAATGCAAAGGAACACGTGACTGGCCAAAGTGAGGAGGGCAGCCCTCCTGGTCATTACAGTGCCTTTGCACTCAGGTTATTTTGCTTCTTCCTGTAGTTGCCACACGGACAAGGCAAACAGAAATGCCTGCTACCCCAAGGCAGCAGAGGTAGGAGGGACTCCTAGGATGTCTCTCAACACATAATGTTAAAACGTTCAGAGTAGAAGTCATGAGGTTTTTTCCTTCCACTCATCTTCAGTCTTTGCTCTGTTTTGCATCTACTTTCTAATTTTATTGCTTCTCCTTGAACTATGAAGGCTGAGGGATAGGAGGCTGCACACAGACTTCAAAAGAGAAATACACAGACATGGGCTCTAAAATAAAGGGAATAATGTTCTACTAGCACTGCCACAAATATGTGTCACACAAGGCTATCAAGACCTTTTCAGCTTTCCAGATACGAGGCCGTTCTCTGCACACCAGTAACGGAGGAGCAGTATCTCTGCTCACAGCCACCCACAGCACTGGGAGAAGAACCTCGCAGCCCAAACTCCTGGGGCCAGTCTCTAACGGCTCAAACCCAAGATAAGATGACACCTGTCAGGTGGAGCAAAGACAAGTGGCAAACCCTGGGCTTTTGCAGGATGTGAGCACAGAAGTGGATGAGAAAATATATTAACTTAATCAGATTTGGATACTTTTTGAAGTACTCAGAAATCAAGCAAGCTGTAAGGACTTCACTGCAGAAATATTTCTTTTTCAAGGAGACTGATTCTGCTCAGAAGGTTCTTTCTCTGCTGGCTTCTTGGCAAAATTTCTCTCATTTTAGTAAAAGCTAAGGCCCTGTGACCCTCCATCATTGCTGTCATTCATACCAGAGGTGACAGAACTGTGCAATTAGCATTGGTGTGGTGAACAAAACTAAAGCTCCTGAAATATGAACCCTGAAAAACACCACATATCAAGTAGATAGCTTGACATCAAATGGTTTCTTTCAGTAACTCTATAGTACACCTGCAAGCCTAGTCCTCTGAATTTTAATTGTAAATTATTGTTTACACTACTGCATACTAATTTATGATGCAAAATCACTTGCATCAGAGTACAACTACGCTCCACTCACTTGCAAAGATAAGCATTTGTCAGGGTAAATCTGTCAAAAATAAAGCTGTCTGGAAGAGCAGAGAGGGAAACTGCTATCAAAAGTGGATCTAAGCATAGGTCTTGCTTGTGCTTTTTAAGCAGTGAACTGTCCTCCCTCTGGCCTTAATTCAGGATGGAGACATGCTAAGCAATAATAGTAACAATAAAAAGGAAAAAAACTTTACAAAAACGTGTCACTATTGTTTTCTATCTGGTTCCTACCAAAAGCTGGATGATGCAGCTGGTGGGTTGGTATAGGAAATATTTGCACAGCAACTTTTCATTAATGCTGCCATTGAGGTGCAGCCTTGAAGGAAGGTGACATGATCAAAGGTGTCCAGGGAAAGAGGTGGATCCCTGTAAGACACTGCTTCAGTATGCAAGTGGTAACTCAGGCCCTTCTCACTTCAAACACAACTTCTTCCTCCACTGGCTTTCTCTAGAAGCCACAATTTTAAACAACTTTTCCTTTTGAGGTTCAGCTGCAGCACAGCTGAGGTTCATCATCTTACCTGAAAAAAGGTGCCCCTTGGACTGCTTACAGGATTTACTTTAGCACTGGTTGCCAACAGATCAGTAAGTTTTTCTGAAAGAGAAGGATGGAGTGTATTTTAAAATGAAGTTTTGCATGTAGAAAGGCTCATTGTTTCTCAGAATAACTTGGGTTTTAATCAAAAACTGGAAACAGAAAATTACCCAGCAGGTTTTGCTTGAAAACTGTTCTTTATAAATACTTCAGCAGTTATTGTTTTTAATAAGGAAAATTTTTCTGATTAGGTTTGGTAGCAATTGAATGACCACATTATCCATAGCATAAAGACTGTTCATTCATTTCTGGGGCATTATAAAGCTTCTCAAGTGACCCTGAAAAGTTCAGTGGTGGTGTTCACAGATGTTTTTGCCCTCTAGCCTTCTTGACGTGCAACCTTCTGTACATACAGTTTAAAAAGACAATTCTAACGTATAGATGCTCGCCTTCCTGTATGCCTGCGCACTGGAAGGTGAGTGTGCTGACAGGCATGTCAGCAAGAGGAGGAGTAAGACAGACAACCATCTGTACAGACTGTAGTGCGCTGCTTGTTCAGCCTACATAGTTTCTGTAAGCAGATCTGAAAGCAAAATGACAGTGGAGGGGTGGAAGATAAAATGCAAATAGGACAAGGAGAAAAAGAAGATGAAGAGAAAGGCTATCTGCTGTGAAGGCAGACCCCTTAAGCACAAGAATACTTAGGCACTGTGTCTAGATGGCAGCTAACTGCAAATGGAAGAACCCAGTCACATGTGTGACACTGAGGATTAGTTGAGGACTTCGCTTGTTGAAGCCCCGTTCCTTCCCACTGAAATGATGCACATCGTTCCATCTCAGCTCCAGCAATGCTGCCTCACATGTACTCCATCACCAGCAGGCACCAAATGCTTCCTGGTCTTTTACAGTCATCTTTGACATCTTTCCTTCCTCTTCCTGCCCTCAGCATGCTCTGCCCCTTCTAGAGTTCCTAAACTGGCATGTGGGAAAAGGAAAGCCTGTATTTATCAAGCAGCCAGCCAAGCAGAACAGATAAACTGTGAGCTCGTACCACAGCCCCTCAAGAGAAAATCTGGATGAAATCGCTGGGTAATTTAAGAACACTGGGAAGGAAAAGGAGGAGATAAATGACAGAAAACATGACTGTACAAACCTCACCTCTGCAAGAAACAAGGTAAAGATAAGCACCAGTCACATCACCCAACTAGTGGATATATGCCTGGGTGACAGAAGGACTGTAAGTAGCTCTTGCATCAAAGTTCTTAATCACCATCACAAGCTGGGTTTCTTTTCCCCTTATTCTCCCAATAAGTTTCAGTTCCAGCTTTGCCACGTGATCACAACATCACTGTGACATTTGCGTCAGAGCCTGGATTCTCCCTTTTAAAACACCCCCAACAGTAATGACATTTCAGATGATGCATTAATGAAAGGCTTAGCACCCGATTTATGTCAAAACGTAAACCTTTGTGACTGTTAACATTTAACATTCTGCAAGCACCACAAAGGGAGTCCTAGAGTTCATGTTTGGTGTTGTATGAAGCGTGCAGATGGCTAGTTAAAAGAAAAGCCAAGGAAGAATGGGCTGTTTCAGGGCAGACATAGTCAGCAAAATTTCTTTAAACCAGTAATGTTTCCCAGCAGATCAAGTAGAAACAAATATTTTCTCTTGTGTCTAGGTTGCTTCACAGTGGCTAATCAGCATCAGTCCCAAAGAGCAGGCAACACTTCAGCCTGGTACTGTAGAGATAAACTCCTCAAGAGATTATTTTGAAAAGCTAGACCTGATACTGTTCCTGTCAGAGCTACAGACTCTGCTAAAAACAACAGCCTTTGATTTTCCCACTTTGCACTAGTAGCTGCTTTAATTATAAAACTGAATTGTAGTAAGGGCCTGACCTCCTGACTTAGCTCTAGCAGTTGAAAATATTTACCTTACATGGGCAAAAAAACCTATAGGGCAGAAGAAAAAAAAAAAAAAAGAAAAAAGAGGAAGACATATACATAAAATAGCTGTGACATAACCACAAGAATAACAGTAGAAGCGAGCATTTAAACTCCATCATTTTCATGTTAGATTCTTTAGAAATATTCCAGATTCTACCTCAGGAAAACTCTGAAGAAACAAATTGGGACACAAGATCAGGTTGAGTGTTTTCATTTTTGCTATAGCCTAATAGCCAAAAACATATCAGGAGAAGGAAAATAATTTTAACTGTTACTGACTTTTAACTCAGCAGAAAACAAAAGTCTCAGCTTCCCTTAAAAATTAAAGTGAACACACATCTCAAACCACACAGTCCTACGTGGTTTCATACTGCGGGATTTAGTAGTTTACTCCATATCTTTTTAAGAAGAAAAGCTTCCAAAAGTGGGCAGATACAGCAGTCTGAAAGTGTCTTGGAATATTCAAGACATACAAATTGCCTCTTTTTGTCTCAGAAAGGATCTGGCTTTGCTTTTCATGTTGAAATTCATCTACACTAAAAATACAGAATCATGAGAAAGGTAGCACAAAATAAATCTATTCCACTAGAGGAACAAAGCATCAGTTTCTGACAATGCACCACCTTTTCCCTTCCTCTCTGTAGCTTAGAAATTTCGGTTCTGGCTGTTCCAAAACTGTGTCCTTACAGAAGCAGACATATTCTCTGCCGGGCTTGCTAACCAACACCAGCAGTAGGAGACAGGAGCAGAAAACAGAGTGCAACTGCATGTCTATATTCTATGGTGTACTTATAAAACAAACCCAAAACTCTACAGAAAATTATATTATTAGAAATGCCTTGCACTTTAACTGCTTAATTTTTGTGTCCAAAGCAAAAGGACTGTGTTTGGCATTTTAAAGGTACTGCTCATGCTCGCTGAATGTACTATCTCTAAGCAAATCTATCTCAACTACAGTTATTTAAATGATATTTATTATATTTAATGGTTTTATTACAGTCTCATGCGGGCTGACTGCAGTATCTCTAAGCAAATCTATCTCAAGTACAGTTATTTAGATCATATTTAATGGTTTTATTATAGTCCACAATGCTTTTACTGTACAAACAGGAAGCCACAATATTGCAGCTAAACTTACATAGCTGGTCATCTTCATTTCCTTCTTGAATTTGGAAAGTAGCCAAAGCAGTAAAATCAGTAAGAAACCCTCATCCCTACAGGTACCAGAGGAAGTCTTGATGTACTAGCCACTACAGGCCACAAATTACGTGAGGCTCCTTGACAAGTAGAAGGTCGGCCACATGAAAGTGATTCTAAGAAGCAGAAAACATCAATAAGTTAATGTGCTCAATGTTCCTTCATACAGACAAGCCTTTTGAGTCATCATCATCTCCAGTGTATGGCAGTTATGCGCTCTCAAACACAGATGTGTCAAAGAGCTTCTGACACCTGTTAGGCGGTACAGAACAGTCACAGAAAAGCCCAGGTGTTTAGCCAAACAAACAAAAAAAAATCACCGGAGATGTACTACCAAAAAAAAAACAAAACAAAAAACTCGTTCTTTGCTGTTTCCCAGCACAAAATCCAGGAGCAAGAACAACCGCCCAAGCTGCACGTGCACCGATACTTTGGTTTGGCACCGCCACGTAGCTTTGCTGCACAGCACCCCCTTCACAGGGCAGACACCAGGCCTGGCAAGGAGCACTGCACCCAGCTCAGCACCACCGCCTTGCGTGACGCCTTTATCAGTCAGCAGGTGTGTTAAGTGCCTAACACCCTGTATGTTAAATACTGGACTTATTAGGAATAAAATCTTTCCAAACACATAAAAGGAAACATCTCCTTTGCAATTTTAAGCACAGTGACATTTTACTATGTGCCAGGCATCACATACATTTTCCTTAGGCAACAGGTAACTTGCTACGCTATGTCTTTGAGAGGAAAATCTTCCACTTACTATCTTCCCAATAACTTTGCTGTCTTCATAGACACGAGATGACAATTGCCAGGGGCATAGCTGAAATCCTTGGATTTTAACATGCGCTGAGCTGAGCTGATAGGAAACTTTTTAATTGGAAAGGTCACAGGAGACAGATTTCTGGGCGTATCTCCAGCTAAATGTCACCTTTTCAGCAATGCTCTCATCAGAGGTTACATAAAAGGGAGACAGAGACTTTTCAGTGATACACACATCTACCTTGCAGCAGGCCTGCCTGCCTCCTAAGGGTAAAGGTTTTATCCTCCAGGGATGTACAGCAGAAATGCTGTCTTACAATCCACAGCTGTGGAAGGTAAAGACCAGTCTGTAGTTTCCACCTGTCTTTCTATAGCCACGTACTGACCAGAACTAGAAACCAGAAGTTGATACAAAGCGAGGAGCCTGTGAAATTTCACCAAACAAAAATAAGACGCTCTGAAATCTGTTATTATTTTGGTTAGCTGCTTTTTTCGCCTGAAATTGAAAAATGCGCATAAACCCAAAGGTGCTTGATTTTGAACAGCAAATTGAATTCAGTCTCTCACATCACAAATAAGCATCCTAAATCTCGCTGCACTGGTCTGAATAGACGGGTACTCTTCAGTCTCCCTTCTGTGCAGTTATACTCTTGACCAGAGCTTTCTCAGTGTCAAATCCAATATATTTGCTGGAACAGATTCAGCTCTGATGATGCCCAACAACCAAAATTTTGTCACTAAACATACAAGTAGTTCTAGCAACACAATAAAAAACAACCTGAAATCAGACCTCAGCCTTTCTGCTCACCCCCTTACTGCCTCGCTGTTTTCATTAACTGATTATGCCTCTTTTCTATTTCACTGGTGAGATGAGGGAAAAATTCATTCTATTCCATAGTCTCCTGCTGTTCTTTCTCCAAAGCCTTCAACATATTTAAACATAAATCCCTGGAGGTTCTAGCTTAAGCAAAGGAAGAGTTGAATCAGGATTCTATAATAATTATTCCCTATAACCTCTCTCTGTCCATTCTAAGTCTGTCTCACAGATGAAACCAAGATATTTACTATCTGCAGAGTACAAGACAAAAAATGCAACAAATATTTTTAGAATTTTATTAACTTTAACAAAACCAGCAAATTAAAGGATGGTCAGTTTTTTGGAGAGGACTTAGATACACATTTAAATGCAAACTGCAAATATATAACAAATTATGTACAACGGTGTCAGTCATCAAGAGAACACTAATCAATGTAATCCAAATCTTCCGGGATTCCAAAACCTTTATCAATTCTGCTCTCTTCAAATCCAAATTTACGTTTGGCCCAGGACTTTATTGAAAAGATGTTATCTGTGAACAGAATGAAAACCATTCAGCTTTGAATATTTAGGAAAGCATGAATTATAGTCTTGGCTACAACAAAATCCTTCCATTTAAAATATCTCTTGTGTGTCTGAAAAAGGTACATAGTGGGAAACATCATTACTAAGTAGATTTAGAACAGAAAACAGAAGGCTTTTGTTAATAACATAATTTTACTCAGTTCTAAGTAAAATATTTCCTCTTTTTTGGATGTTTTCTTTATCTTTCCTTGCTCCTCTTTTATAAGGAGACTGAAAAGCATGATTACAGTGTAAGCCTGCTATAGTGATGAGGTAAGTGTGAATATGCATAGTATTTTATAGGTCCTTCTTCAACTAGACACCTACTGACTGTCTACAACTGCAAAAATTAAGATTTAAATTAGCTATAAAATCCTTTCTAGTCCCATGTGTTTGTTCAGACACTGTACATTTTTGAAAGTTAAATAAAAGACATTCAAGAAGCTTTATTTTAATCAGCACTTCTCTTTTAGCTTTAACATATACATTTTCTTCAATTTAACATAATTTTTCACTGCAGTATTGACTGAAACTCATTACGTCATTTCTAAAACCCATTATGTCATTTCTAACACCCATAAATTGCAGCATTCCTTAAAAGAGTAAGTGTTCTCTGTCTGCACACCTTAGAAATATTTTCTTCAACCATCACACCTTTGGTTTTAAAACTGTCTCTTCAAAAGAAAAATATACTACAACATATAACCTAATTGTCTAATTAAAGCAAAGTACTTTCTACAGGCTGAGGCATAGCTCCTTTACCTCACTCGAGGCCTTGAGAACAGCCTGTCATCAACAGCAGAAAGCCCTGACAACAGAATTCCCAGAAGTTATTTTCAAATCCATAATTTTATTTGCCCATATGCAGTAAACAACCCAGTGCAAATGAAGATATAAAATAATAGTCGAAAGAATAAGAAAATTATATCCTGCTGCATTTTCATAACCAATGATAGTGAACAGTCCATCAGTAGGTAAATTCTAGACAAAAAATTACAAACAACATTCTAAATAATTTAAAAAAAATAAGGACATACAAATTGCTTGCTCTGCAAAATGGAAATGCAATACAGCAAACAACAGAAAATTGAGTTAAACTTCCACATGAATTTTATCACAATAATCTTCCTCAAAACTGTGCAGCATTTTTCTTGCATGTCAAAAGCTGATGAATTAGTTTGAGAAATATCTAGTTTATATCAGCATCCATCACATGGTAGCAGCAATAAGGTTCCACAAAGCATTCTTTAGAAATAGATGAACATTCAGAATAGAATTAAACTTTCTGAATGCCTGGGCACCACCATTGCCAGTCTCTATTATTTTTCTGACTGTAAGAGATTTGAACTCTAACAAGGAAATGAGTTGCAGGTTTTAACACAGTGTGCAAGACAGCACCAGAAGGACAAATCTATTATGTCATATGAAGTACATTCAGTAACTGAACTCAGAAGATGTAGTCTTTATTTTGAATCATAATAGTTTATAAGCAAAATAAATTTCTGTATGTTTTTTTAAGTGAGGACTACCTAACAAAAAAATTTAAAAATTTAATCAAATTTAAAATTCTTAACAATGAGTAGGTTTTTTACTGAAATTGCTCGAATGTGAAGTTATGTCACTGCAATACACACCAGTCCATCTATTGGCTGCCTCCTTGGCCACTTTGTTTGTTTGGCCTGAAACAGAGAAAAACACCAACAACAATAAAAGCATACATCACAGTAAAATCATCCCATAGTTTCAAGACGTGGAGATTAAATTTTTAGTGATGTCATTTTTAGGGAACCACACCATATAGGGAAGTTATTCCACTGCTTCCAAATACTTCTTTTGTTTTACACTTTCGAGGCTTCAGCAAGCACAAAGCTAAGTTAAAGAAAAACAGGATCAAGGAATATAAAAGATACCATATGAACAAATGTGAGTTTTAAAAGTGTATTTTAAAATAAAATAATCCTACTTTGGCTTCCCTGGGGGCTTAATTTTCTGCAGCAAGATTGGAACTAGATACATGGCCTGAAGATACTAGAGGCAATGGAGATGGAAAATATTTTGTAGTTCTCTCTATACATAAGTAATCCATCACATGGGTATGCATGATTCCATATACATAAGGAAAATGACAAGGCATCAGTCTATCACATTAATCCCAAAGTTTATCACAGAGCTCTGGAAGGTCTCCCAGGCTTTAAGAATCCACTCAATGAAATGAAGACAAAATAATGTTTCTGGTTATTAAATTTGGCTTAGCAACCTTACCACCACTCCAGAACTAAATACGTAATAGTAATTTACCATTACTACAAATAGCTTTTGTATAGCTTCCATGAAGCAAAACTATCAAGAAAAATTCCTCCTAGACCACCTTGCTCCCATTAAAATAAGTACTGAATCAAATCAAGCAGGTTGGTTTGTAATGTGGGAATTTATCACGCCTACACATAACTTAGGTATTCCCAGTTAGTCTTGTTAGTACTTGCATGATAATACTCATTTGAATGGTCAGCACGAAATTTGTCTCCAGGAGGTGCTTGGAAGTGAATATATGATCAGGTATCTATTGTTATACAGATTATACTTCAAGCAAAATTAAATTATGTTCAAAAATCACCTGCTAGCACACAGGAAGGTAAGCATTCATTATTCTAACCTTAATACTTCAGTAACTGATGTGAAAAATGTTTAAATTGGAGTAATATGACATTTCAAAACCAGTGTAGTTTCTAAAATGGTCTACAATTAGAAAGTTTGGGCAAAGCATGAAGAAAAGCAAAAAAGATGGGCAAAAAAAAGAGTGGGTGAGAAGATGGCATTTTTGCTTGCCTGCATGCATCAGAAATTCAAGTTGTTCCTAGCTTGAGAGATATTCCTTTTTTCCTTTGCTGATTGCTAGTTGCCACCTCCACTTGTTCAGTTCCATGACTGGCAGTGCTGACAACATATTTGCAGCTAATGGCATTTGGAACAGTACTGTACTTAACCTAACCCTACTTAAAACAAGTCTGCAGAGTAAGAGCTTTCACTGGTCAAGATTTAAAATGTTAGTTGTGATACTTCCCTCAGCATTTTTCTGAAATTCTACAGTTAAAGTTGAAAGCTGTATTTGACTCCAAGTAATGAAGTTTGAAATGAACTGGGGGAAAGTAGGATAGCATTAAACTCATGGATCCAGAGCAGCAAAGTGACAGCATTCTGATGGCAGGGGAACCAACCTACTCTGCAGCATTTGTAAGGTCTCAGAGGAAAGTTCTCTTTGCTGGAAGCAGCTAACCAGCCTTGCTCTGTGCTTCTCCATCCCACAGCAGCTTTAAGTTCATGCAGCTTTCAGCACACAGCTCTGTGCTTAAAGCCCAGTGGCCATATAATACAGTACATTAAAAAACAAACAGTGGCAGCAAGGTGCATCGTCATCCTGCAAACATTGCTCATGTGTGTCAAAATATACATGTGATCATGTGTTCTGAAAATGTGACTACATACCTCAGTCAGAGAAAAGGCTGAGATGACCAACAGATATATAGGATGGGTAGCAGGGTGGTTAGAATGGCAGCTGCTGCCTATAACTGAGCTGTGGCTAGAAATTAAAACATGCTAGTGAGAGCAGAAAGGTATAGTGGGGAAATCCCACAGTGGGCATCAGTTTCAATGATTTCAATAGCAGAGAAAAAAAATAAAATAATAAAAACCAAATCAAACAAAAACTCCTGAGAGTAAAAGATATACAAACAAAATGAAGAAATATTTTAACCATGGCATTCTTTCCATGCACCACCTGGGACTGATCACAGACTGGCAGCAAAGTGTCATGGTAGAAACATGGAAGAATCCACAAGGCAGAACTTCAGGATGGTGAAGGTGACATTCAAACAACCTGTCTGAACATCAAAGAAGAGGACTCAGTCCTTCAGAAATTGGGATGACATATCCCCCACATTACTTTGCTACCAGAGGACTCAGAGTTGGGGAAAAGAAAGCCACTTGCAAAGCCTTAGGCACATCACATGTCCCAGAAACACATTCACAAGAGGCTGAGGCAAATGTTTGCTGCTTGCTATTTCGCATTACCTCATTCCTATGATACATCCATGTATATGACAGCACCACAGGGATGCAGGTATGGATTTATTCTACCAAACTGAAAGTTGCCTATACTATCAGGCATATTTTATCAACAGCAATGTCAGCTATTTTGGCATGTTGCAAGACACTCATGTTTTCCTCATGTCCAGCCTGAGCAAGCTCACGCAAACAAGACAGACTGCATTGTCTGTTGACATCAAGTGAAACTGTCAGTGTCCCTGCTGCAGGATGGCACTGCAGTCTACTTAACCACTACTTCCTTCACTTAAATTTTCCCTTCACATTTCTTTTTTTAATTTGGGGTGCAGGAAACATACCTCATCCATCTTCAGAAACTACTATGTCATCTCACCTCAATTGCTGCCTCTTGGCTACAAGCAGAGCTTTTAGCTATCTCAAGGCAAGATGTAATCCTTTGGGATCAGGCTTAACCTTGCCTACAATTCCACTGCGTGATCTTGTGTGCCTGCTGTAACCAACACCATGCTTGAAAGAGGAACGAGACAGGCTTTGGTAGTCATGGACCTGTGTCACCTGAAGACAGCAGCCACATCTGCATCATCGCCAGCCATCTTCCAGAGGCCTCCAACTCCGTCACAAGAACTGACAGAAATAAAGGAATCTGCACCTTGACTGCTTTCTGGAAGCCTTTTATAGTTGCTTGTTGGGACTTTCACTGGTTTCATCATCTCTATGTGTACATGCATGGAGGATGAGGGAAAGGAGAAGTAGTAAAGCAGACACCCCCCAGACACACCTACTTTATATATGGGTGTAACTAACTGAAGGTCATGCTACTTCTGATTGCCTATTCTCTAGCTCCAGAGGATCACACAGGCATTGGACTTCTGGTTTTTAGACTGCACTGAAAAAAGAAAGTTCAAGATCTAAAGACAGCAATAGCATGGGAACTTAAAAATGTATACTCCAAAGAAGAATCAGGACATCAACTGTGTGATCTGTAAAAAGGAGAAATGCAGACACAACATTAAGGGCAACTGGTTAATTGCCAAAACCACCACTACCATTGGGTCCCAAACTTGGCTGGAGTCCTGCTGATCCTCCTGCTGACCAGAGCTACTCTAACTGAACTTGATTTTTGGCAGCTACTAAATAGTGCTCCAGTACTGAAGCTGCACAAAACAATGAAAAGGCCAAATGTGCAGTAGAGGTGAGCAATACAGGAAGCAACATTTTCCAGATGCTTCCAAATGTTCTCCTTACCGTTACACTCTAGTTACACTCTATCTATACATCTGCAAATAGGCTGACAATATATACAATTGCTGCCTGGAAACAACAAAATTATCCATTTGTTCTGGATATTACATATTTATTTCAGCTACTTGTATGACAATACATCCATAGACCTTCCCACTCCCAAGTCTGCAGGATACAAGTCATTTATTTGGCTGAGGCACTCACTTGTACCCTCTGCTGAAGAATTTCAGGCACATTTGGCATTTTCTAAGAAAGAAAATGGAAGCTTGCATTTTCTCTCCAAAACCGAACAAAAGCAACCGCTGAGCGTACAGCAAGGCAAGGCCCAGGAACAGCATGACTGGCAATGCTAGTCTGTTATGTTAGCAAAACACACCTGGAAATATGCCCTAAACAGTGAAAGGTTAAGGGTCAGAGAGTAAATTCTGACCAGTCCTCATGGAAGTCTCTTCTTCCCTCAACCCCAGGTATTTCTGGAGAACTGGGGGGAACTCAAAGAGCCCTGATTCTGGGAGCTGAACCATTATCCTAAGCAACTGTGATTGTCCTTACCACAGGCAGGATCCCTTGTAATTCCATAGAAGAAAGCAATGGTAGGGAAAGGAAGGTCCAGGGGGAGGGTATTTTGGAGCAGGCCAGGAGACAGAGCTGACAAAAGGACACATGGACACCTGTCGGAGATGCACCAAGGAGGCTTATAAAGTAAATGAGCTGCACCTGGTCAGGAGTGAAGGCCAGCAGCACAAAACATTTACACAGCAATGTTTCTGAACAAATCTGAACTGGCAATATATATTGACTCAAATCTTAGCACAGTAAGGCCACAATGTTTCTGATCTGGCTCAGGAAGCCCCACAGTCATTCTCAGCATACTGTAGAACTACAGCTTCCTTTTTGCTTTCTTCTTTCCTTCTTCCCCCAGATTCTCTCCCTTTTTTTCATGGAATGGGAAGGTGGTAGGAATTAAAAGTCCTATTTGCATTCCAAAAATGAAGGGCCAAAAGCTGTGGAATTTCAAGTATTTCCACAGGAAGGGAAAACCACTACATGCCTCCTTGACACAATATATATACTAAGTTAGTGTTGCTATGAGACTTTGGATATTTTCACAGGTGAAAAACAATTGTGATAGCAACAACCACCACCATCTCCTCACAAACGTTTTCCAAAAAAAAAAAAATAAAAAAGTCTACTTTCAGGTTCTTCCTAAAAGCCTTTTTAAGTCCTGCACATATCATTATAGAAATATTAAGGACTCAGTCATGGAATACAATTCAGCTCTAAAGGCAACATAAAGTTCCAATAGCTATAGTAAAAAAAAAAATTTCAACAGCCAGAACCAGGTCACAACCACATATTATCTTGGAAACACACAAGGAACTGTAGTATTCTCTGATCTCCTAGATCCTACTGTGGAATTTTCAGGATAACTTTAAGGATTATTGTAAGTAATGTTTTTATGTATAAAAAACCTTCAAGGTCCAGGAACCCCTACTTCCATAGAATAACTAAAGCTAATTGTATTTATACAGCTAGCACACTTTAGTGCCAGTTTGGACCTACCACAACTAATGCCACAAGAAAATTTTATGGATTTCCTCACTTAAAAGGCACACAACTACAGAGGAACCAGCACTTTATCAAGGAGACAGTCACCCATCAGCCTGTGGGACTGTTAGCAGACACATACAAAATGTAACTGCAGCCTTCAGCATGTGGGTGAGGAGTAATTTTACAGTGTGAATCACAATTCTTCTGCATGAAATGTAGAGAACAGCTGCAACTGTTCTCAGGGACCAGCGAGGATTATTAGCCCAAAGATTCTCAATCTATCTCATGAAACTGGTCAGGGCAAATTAATTGCATTAGGTGCATTTGAATTCCTGTAATAATTCTGCATTCACTTAGACTGAATTCAAAGATAAAAAATGGCACTAACATAAGAAGTGTACATGAATTTGAATCTCTGATGACTCTGATTGTCTGTTTCCTTCTGCAGAGAGTTATCTGTTCTCCTGCACACAGGCTGCCCTCACTTTTCCAGAATCATCATACTAAGACAGATCTATGTTTCCCTACCTCTCCTGGAGCAGCATCACTATAATATCATCCTGTGATGCATAGTTTTCAAAATTTTTCCTACTAATGAAAATACCTCATGCAAATAAAGGGCCCATCTCTAAAGGCCAGGATAGAAGGTGAACACAGAAATTATACACCTGTCATCCACAGAAAGTACAAAATATAGTTGCCTAGTAAGTCCTACTGACATGCCCATTCACAAAATGACACCAGAGACTGATCAAGAGACTGCAGCTTGCCATTGGAGACTATTTATGGCAATTATGTGATGAAGTGGCTTCTTGAAAGTCCGTATTCGAGTATGCTCAAGAATAAGTAGTCTGTGACACTGTCAACAGGGTGAACTGCAGTGTGGCAAGAGCTTTAGAAGAATGTTTTGTAATCAGGTATTAGGCAGAGACAAGTCCACAATACTGGAAATCTTTACCTTCCCCCATGCTTCCCAAAGAGCTGTTTCCTCTTATAAGCAGAATAAAGAGCTGCTGTGCAGAAAAGTGATAGCACATCACAATTCTGTCACCTCCTTTGAATCCAAAATAACACATAATTCTTTCCCCACACTCCAGTATCCCACACAACACTTATCCCCATGATATTAATCAACAAGTCACAATGCTTCAGGATTCATGACTACATTCAAGCCAATGCATAAATATGATTTCTCATTTAAATGACATCACAAATTCAATGGAACTGTTTATACCGACTTCTTTTAGATCTGAATAAAGTTTCAGAACTACAAGAAAAAGCATTGATGATTTTGAATGCTACCTACTAATCTAAAACCATTTTGAAAGGCATAGGACACAATATAAGCTATTTGTGATAGAAAAATACTCAAGAAATTTTGATATACAAATGAATTAAATTAGCACTTCTGCTGCAATGTGTGTGTGTGTATGCACATATATATATATATATATATATATATGTTTACTTGAAAATAAACCTGAGTGAATACATACCATAGTGCCAGTCTGTAGTGCTTGTCTGTATGGTAAGACACAGCAGTGCACAGTAAAGCTACTAAAGAGCTGATCCACATTGCTGGGAACAAAGTTTTAAAGGGTCTGTGATCTTTGTCAGTGTGTTTGAAAAAAGTGTCAAGTCTCATCAGCAAAAACTCCTTCTGTCCCATATGAAAAGGTCACACTGTCAAATTTCATCAGGATGTACACAGGGTCTCCTTGAAAAACGTCGAACAGAATTTGTCAGAATTGCTACCAAAAAATTCCTCTATGCAAAAGACATGCTCTTGCACTTCAGTCTACTATATTCATGTGCCTACAGAAAAAGACCATTTGCCTTTTAAATAGTGTCCCCGAAAACCCACACTGAAATCTTAGTGGTATAACTAAAATATAGCTATTCTTATCCAAAGACCAGAGGGAAGCAGTATGCTTACAAAACAGAAACAAGCATACCAACTTGATTCAGGGCTGATTCAGGGCTCCCTGAATGGACAACTCCTTCCTCCCCACTTCATTCACTAATAAACTCCATATGTTCAGCACAGCTAAAGTGAATTCACAAAATCACAGAATATGCCAAGTTGGAAGGGACCCACAAGGATCATTAAGTCTAACCCTTAGCCCTGCACAGGACCATACCCAAGAATCACACCATGTGCCTGAGAATATCATCCAAACGCTTCTTGAACTCTGTCTAGCTTGGTGATGTGACCACTTCCCTGGGGAGCCTGTTCCAGTGCCCTCTGGGTGAAGAAGCTTTTCCTAATATCCAACCTAAACCTCCCCTGACACAACTTCAGGCCATTCCTTCAGGTTCTGTCACTGGTCACCACAAAGAAGAGATGAGTGCCTGCCCCTCCTTTTCCCCTCACGAGGAAGTTGTAGACTGCAATGAGGTCTCCCCTCAGTCTCCTCCAGGCTCAACAGACCAAGTGACCTCAGCTGCTCCTCATATGGCTTCCCCTCAAGGCCCTTCACCATCTTTGTTGCCCTCCTTTGGACACTCTACAATAGCTCTTATAGTATCTTTCTTATATCACGGCACCCAAAACTGCACACAATATTCAAGGTGAGGCCACACCAGTGCAGAGCAGAGCAGGACAATCCCCTCCCTCAACTGGCTGGCGATGCTTTGCCTGATGTTCCCTAGGACACGGGTGGCCTTCCTGGCTGCCAGGGCACAGTGACTCATATTCAACTTGCCATCAACTTGCAAATTTCTGTGCTGCTGAACTGCATTTTACAAGGAGGCCCATTCCAGAGCACCATGGTTTTTGTCCAGTTCTGGACTGCAATCTGCTGCATGCCTCATGTGTCACAGAAGTTTCAGAGAAGAGTGGAAGGCATTGCAGGAGATCCTTCGGTCTCTGTACCCACAACTCAATGCATTTTCAACCTTACCTATGCCATTTCTGAGGTATTTGTAACCTCTTTTTAAGGTTGCCAGTATTAGAGCTTTCACAACCTTCCTAGACAGTCTAATTTTGTGTTTGATTATTGCTACCATTAGTTTTTCACTTAATTTTTATTCCCTCTGCAATTTAAGGCTATTACTTATTGCCAACTTCTCCAGGAACCTGAGTAACAAGCTATTCCTTTCCTTTTTCTGAAGGAGATACAGATATGCAAAATCCACCAGGAGCAACCTTCTTTTGAGCCCTAATTTTATTAATCTTTTTTTCCTCTTAGAATGTGATTGCTCAATGTCTGGTCTTTTAGCTCTACTCTGAACACTTAGTTAGAAGAATATATGAATACTTTGAAATAAATTAGGTAGGATATGCAGGTTGGATATCCAACACTGATAGTGTTACGGCTGAAGCTGCACTAATGCCAGCTTGAGCAGGAAGATTATTTCATACATCTCCGTGCTGGTTATACTTCTGCATCTTAGTATGGTGACTTTGCTTTACATGACAAAAATTTTTACCTTCAACCTGTAAACTACTATAACCCTGATATCTTTCTTCAAACCCTCCCCCTTTAACCAACTGCTCCAGATCATTTGTGTAACACCATATCCTTGAACGCATGTACATCCTTGCACTCACCACTACTGAATTTTATTGTGTTTTTTAGACTATCTCTGCAATTTGTCATGCTCATTTTGAAATCCCACTTTGTCCTTTGTCCGCACAGTCCCTCAGCTGCAAATTAACAAAAGCATGTCTTCTCTTGTATTATCCAGCTCATCAATATAAATATTGAGCAGATGCAAGACACAACAGACCATATTATAAAGCTTCATCAATTCTACATCCCTTTCTGATACTGAATTGCTAACAAATTATAAAGTAGTTTGAGACTCACACTACTCCTGTTTCATCAGGATTGTATTTCTCTAGTTTCACGCAAAACTGAGTCAAAACACCAAAGACAAACTTCTCCCAATCTACAAAGGTCTCTTACAATGGTAGAGAAAAAAACTCTGTGTTCTTCTTGGTGTTCCCAAATTGGTTCTCCATTCTGGATTTTTTTCCTGATATCCTGCTCTTTTCAGTGAAACTAGCTCATAAGATATTAAAGTGAGAGGGGAAAAAAACATTAGAAATATACTCTCAAATACACCACCAGCACCAAGATTAGTCTTGTACTCATACAACCTGCCCTGCTAAAACTCTGCAGTTAAACAGCACTGAAAAAGGTATTTATATTAGGAATATACCCTGATAATATACAGTCTTAGTCTAGATAAACCCATAATGAAAACATAACATACATGAAAACATAAAATATGGAAGATATCTGAAGATATGAGACTGCCAATACATTTTTTAAAGAAGGCCAGGGAAGACCTCATTTGACAGTTCTGCAACTTAGCACTGAAGAAAACGAACCAAAATCCACAATACCTTTCCTGACCTAATTTTGCATTTAGATGTCATGAAAAGATATAAACCAGTATGTTCCTTTGAATATCACTACCATAACTTCATCGAAACAGTCTGAATGAATGCTACCATATACCATTAAGCTAGTAGGTCTAACACTGGGAGACAGAAGCAAAATACTCACTCCACAAAAGCCTTTCTGTTTCATATATAAATGATCTATTGATTAGTTCCATTTGACGCTTTCCTCAGGGCTTTAAAACATGATTTCTAAATCAAGGAGTATCATAAATGTAGTCATAAGCAGCCATTTTCCACATCACAAATTTTATCAAGTGTCTACCATTCCTAAGCAGCTCAACAGCTTTTGCCATAAGGATTTACTGGCTCAGACAATAAACTATTCCCACATATTTCACCCATAACCCTCTAACTCTAAATATTTTTTCTGTCATCCCAATATAAACAAATAAGAAATAAAATAAACAGGAAGAACAAAAACAAGCCTTGTGAGTGTTTTCATTTGATTTCAACAAAGGATAACTTGCCAGAGTAGCAAATTTATTTAAGCATGGTGTTACATATGTTACCTACAGATTTGATCTTCCAAGTGGCTCTTTTCTGAGTGTCCAAGTAAAGCCCCAATGACGAAACATGAGCTGTGTTGCTTGGTTTTGGTTTTTTTTGCTTAACCAGCTAAAACGCAGCTTCATTTTAAAGCAAGTTGGCTTAAGTTGACATCCTCTAAGAAAAACAGTCTTGCTAGAATGTGCTTGAGGTATAGAAACACATGCACACATGTGTCTAAACATTTAGGGCAGTTTTTTGTTGCGGAGTAACCTCTTATCTGGAGTCCAAACACAGAGACAGAGAAATTCTCTGAAATGCAAAGAATAAAGGCCTTTTGCTGAAAGCCAAATCCCCCTTCTGAACTTAAGCTTCCCAGCTGCAGCCAAAAGCCCCACATTTCACTTTAAGCTTTGTGCCTTAGGTATATATGTACAGGTACATCCTAAGCTGCCCAGTTTTTCCTGGTCACCCTTCACTCATTATTCTTCATGGCTGTTGTATTCTCCTTTCTTTACAAGGGCCAGAAGCTGCTCACTCATTTACCTACTCCTGTTCCTCCCTCATTCAGTTTTTCCCAGATCCATTTTCTAACAGTTCAACTCACTGCAGAGCTCGCAAAGACGTCCTTTGAAAACTTGTCACCTGACATGCTCCTAGTTGGTCTGAGGATCCCTGGTTGCTCTTCAGGGCAACTACCACAAAACAAATAATTCTGTGAGGTGCATGATAAATTACACATGTATGAAAGCTTTCTGAAGGCAACAAAAGACTCCATCAGACAGACCTGTTGGGGAGAAGGAGAGATTTCCAAGACCTCAGGAGATTCCATCATGAAAGAAGGGTATCTATACCATCTGTTCCTACCTTGAGCTGACAACTTGCTTTTCTCACTGGTGAACTGCAGCACAGGAATGACGGGCCAAGGTGAGAACTCTTTAACCTACTTTTGTCGGGAAGGTCCTTAAACCACCACATTATGGTCTCTGGTAATCACAGCCAGATTATGCTTTGCAAGTGTTTGCTCTCTCAAAGGACCAGCATTTTCAATAACTTAAATGCAAACAAGTTTCCCTTGACTTTCAAGATAAAAAAAAAATTGGAAGGGCTGAAGATAAAGGAGCACATATTCTGCTTAACCTTGCAATTCCATCTCACTTGCTATGATTACCAAAGGAGCTTGGAGTATCAGTGATCCAAGTATACATTTGTAATTTCACTCATCAATTTTACTTAACAGTTAAAATTGTACTGTTACTATATGTAACTATGTTTTCACGGAAGTACATTTATTATTCCTAATTCTTCCTAGAAATTAAATTATGTTTAGTTTTGGGAAAACATTTTGATTTATCTTTTAATGTACCTTTTGAAAAGGTAATTTAATTTGCCAACCTTCCAACTGAATGACAAACCATTCTAAGAACATTACAGGGAGCAAGGAAAACAATTAGTTGAGTAAATGTGTTCTTTCCTTATTGCTGCAAATCTATATATATTCTGCTACTCCATGATGAAGTAGGAAAAAGGGGTGGGCATATGGGCTGTGTGGTTTTGTTTTTATTAGTAGCAGATAGTCTACAAGTTACATAGTGGAACATAAATTGTCTATTTCCTGTCATATCTTCATTCAGATCCTCCGGAGATGAATACGCTAAATATACAATACCCTGAAAGATGAGACTAAGGAAAAAAATGAATGCTTGCTTTTAAAATTATTATTTTTCTATGTACTTTTAAGCAAGTGTCTGGTTCACTCCAAAGAAAGACTAGTTTAACCCTCTAAGGCTAACATAAATGTGAGTGAAGACACTAGTCTAACTTCAGCAGAATGACTAATTTCTGATTGCAGATCTTTGTTAATGATATTGTTGCATAAACCGTAAAAAGCACAGCTCGCCTCTCAGATGCCAGGTGCATATTTCATGGTCAGTAGCTAGGAAACATCCTTTTAATTGCAAACTGAACATACTGGATCTAGAGGTGATTAAAAAACCATTTTGTCTATAAGCTTCATCTGTACGCTATTGACCTTGGTGGCACCTAGACCAGGCTTATAATTATTTGTAGACATTCACTTTTCCAAGTGAATCATTACATTTTTAAAAACAGATACTTAATAGTTCAATAACTGATACTGCTGACAAGGCTTTTTTTTAAGTAAACTTTCTGATACTTTTTCTGAACAATCATCTTTGCCACAAAATATAAAATAAAATCCATTAAACCCTTTTGTAAATTATCAGCATTCTGACGAATTTTGAGTAAAATTGATGCAACTCATTTTAAAGCCTCTCCTCTAGCCAGTCTAATCTTCATTTAATTTCTTCACTAGTGTTTCCTTTCTGTGAACAGGGACTATTCCCAGTGTAAGTAAGAAACTCCCAAAAGACTCCAGCACTTGGTACTCAGTTTGTGTAACATGAAGTACATCTGCAAATGTAACAAAGTTTCTAATTTATTTGAGCATAACAGAAGAGAATAGGGGGGTGTATCAACAAAAAAAAAAAATCCCTCTCCCCCCCAAAAAAACACCCAGAAAAATAACTCCCAAACTGCACCCCACAAAATCCAGCAGGTAAATCAACATCAACTTTTCAGCATTCAGCCTTCGGATATTAAGATGAATGAAGAAACTGAAAAATTCAGAACTATTTTCTCATACTGTCTGTATATCCTGATATAATTCTTCACAACAGTTTGTCAAGCTGAAATTTTCAGTGTTTAGAAACATCAGAATTAGAAATTTTGAAGCATCTACAATGAAAAAAGACACTTTCAAGTACATACTACATATACCATAACATTTCCATGGTATTTAGTAAAGTCTGGATGTTATCCCAGAATTTACTTTCACATACCGATTAGTTTTAGAAGATAATCTAACACTGAAATGGACTGGTAGTGATGCCTCTCAGATCACACATTCAGAGAGTCAAAAGGATATCTGAGGTTTGAAATCACATCCATTTGAATCACTTGCCTCTCTTGCTACAGGATAAAAATAAACAAAGAGAGCCAAAGTAAAAAGGTTGACATCAAAATTGCTACATGTGTTGTATCTGGTAGTTTGCTAATTTTTGAGAATACGGCTTGTCTAGACATGTTAAGATCATTGTTTTAAAGGTAAAAGCCTAGATAAAAATTATCAGCAACTGGACACTCTAAAAACATACTAAATTAAAGAGGAATTCTAACAGGCAACATCTAAGACAAGCCCCAAAAATATTAGCAATCATACCACACAGAAGTCACTTACTCCAGTCAGTATGTAACTATTTCTGAGACAGCTGTCCTATGCAGAGGCACACAGTAACCAAAGTATGGCTATTGTGAAAAAAAACAGCTAAGACCCAACAATCTTTTAATAAAACTGAAATCAACACTCCTCTATTTACAGTGAAAGAACAAGAAGTTGGAAATTCTAGAAATGTTTATTTTACAGTGAACACTGAAAATGTTTAGCTGTTTCCAGTTACAAGCTGACCAACTCAGAGTAAAGTCACCATCATTTATACAGTTATGTCGTCAAGACAAATTTTTCTATAAAATCAATTATGAGAAAAATGCTATTAGCTCCCTAACATCTCTCTCTGGCAGGCAGAAAGAATTAAATTTACGCAGCAGGTTAATCTTGATGTTACATGCAGCTTTTTCTGTCGACTTTATAAAAATCTGGAGAAATTATGAACATTGTGAACCGTGCCTTTATCCTCTACCATAATCTTTAGAGAATCCAGCAGCATCACACGTATCCAACTGCATACATGCATGCTATGTCACATAAGCTTTTCTACTGGAAGAACCTCTCTACAATGGCTGCTTTCTCATGAGAATATCTTCCACCCTACATAAACATGCCTCAAAGCTGAGAAACAAGGGTTCCATCCTGAACCATCTGCAGCAGGATTACAAGTTTAATAGAAAAGTATAAAATGCCACTATTTTTTTTTTTTTTTTACTTCCAGTGACTGTTGTCAGTTTTACTGCCTTTAATGTTGAGAAATAATTTATTACTCAATCCTAACTCACACAAGATGTCTTAAAGATTGTTTCCAAGTGGCAAAGACAAACTTCAATCACTGAACTGCAGAGGTCATTAGAAAAGAAAACCCTCATATTTTGCTATTCTATTTTCACAATACTCTACCTGTAAAATGGAATTATCCAAATATATCCACAAAACCAGACTATTATGCAGCTTCCTCTAGTGGTCTGGCCCTAAATCTTGTTTCTTTTGCTATTTATTCTAGTTAGTTGTTATATAAAAATACTGAAAGTCTGTGTTCAAATGCTGTAAACTTGGGTACGCGTTAAGAGTTTATACTTCAATGCACTTCTAACACAAAAGACATGGAAACTAAGCCAAACCATACAGCAAAACATTTGTAACTGATATGAAGAGAACAAGCAGTGAAGTCAGCAAAAAACAGAGTTAGTATTTTAGTATTCCAATCTGCCCCCCTTGTGAATACGCATATAGTATATTTAGTTACATGGTCAAACTTGACTTTCCCACCACAAGATTCAGGAAGCAAGACAGATGTTCTGTTTTTAGCTGAGTCTTCAGATATTTGCTATGAATCATCCAAACTTTGTTTTGACCCTGAAAATAATATGTGTGTGTGTGCGTGTGTTTTAATAAGGCTTACCACTGTGCAATAGGTTTGTTTCTGCAATACTTCTTTGAGGGAATGAGCTACTAAAAAGACACAGGAAAGCATTCACCAAATTTGAAGGCCACTGAAAACAGATGACAATTTGATACAGCCCTAAAATACCACAAGAAGAACCAAAGCAGCTCTGTGATATGGGATGAGAAATTAATAGAGTGAAATTTTATATTAGACATCAGAAAGATTTCCTCAGAGGTTGAAATCATTAAGGAAAAAGAAGGAAAACCCAAATGCAAAACGTGACAACTGCCCATTACAAAACACATTTTATTGAACAATCCAACTCTTTTTAAGAGTGCAATTTTATAACATAACAGCCATCTCTAATTTCTGACTCTAAAATAAGGTAATTTAGAGTTAGAAACCTGCTCAGGTGATCTAACTGAAAATAATCACAATTATCTAAATTGCACAGAAGTATAAAATCATATCACTCACTTGCAGTTCAAAAATACTTTAAAATCTGTGAATAAGTAACTTTTATTATAAGGTTTTTCTGCAAAGCAGCAGCCGTAACTTTTATGTCTAGCTGAATGCCTTGCATTGCCTGAGATTCTTTATTGCCTTCTTACACTAAAAACCATAACTTCCTGCAGCTTGTTCTGCCTTTGCATTTTTCTGCACTCTGAAAGAAGAGAAATACCCCCCAACCCTTTTTTCCCATTTCCCTCTTTCCCTTAAAGCCTCTAAAATTCCATTCAGCTTTGACACAGACCTTAACTCCCCCAAATTGACATGACCATTTATTCACTCATACATTGCCAGCAACAATGTGCACTACTAGTTCAATAATAACTGACAAAACATATAATGAAGCAGAAACTATTTTTAAATTAAAGGTCAAGGACAAATTAATTTTGAAACACTACTGCATATTGCCCCTGCAACAGTGCTAACCTCACCAACTCCCTTAATTGCTCATGCCTCCCTCACAGAAGTTCACATGGACCTTCTATATACTTTAACAAAACAAACCCCAAGCAACCAAACAAAAAAACCCCAACAAACAAACAAAAGACAAGAGCATAAGTGAAGTAAATAGGTATTACATTTCTGTCTCCTTCCCTCTTTCCAGGATATTAGTCTCCACATTGCCAACTAATGCAGTTGCCCTAGCATTCAAGCTGTGATTTGCCCCCTTGTGCCTGCTATTCAGGAACGTGCTCACCATGACTGGTTCAAAAAAGAGGCTCCTCAAACCATTCAGTGTAATGCTTACTGTAAGGGTACCTCAGCAGTTAAAATACCTGACATTACACATCCCTCTGCTCTCAGTATCTGCCTAACCTCGCTCATTTTTACAGCTGGAATCAGCTGGAATGTGTCTTGCCCTCAGGAGAGCAGGCAGCAAGGGATTTACAGCACAGTAACTAACCTCAGGTCTCAAGTTTGCTTATTCCCTGGCATACCATTACATCCTTAGGGAAAGATAACACAGCTGACAAAAAATGTCACAGCCCCTCAAAATAAATAATATCTGTCCAGATTTGGTGTATGCTGCCAACCCTGTTTATGTTCCTGGCTTCCTCTCAGAACATTTCTAAAGCTGTGGACTTTGTTAGAAGAATAAGGAAAGAGGAAGATTCAGCCACATATCTGTTCAGAAAAAGGACTGTGCCTGTTTCTCGTCACTCTGTAGCAGCATGTTGGCATTACAGCAACATGCAGTGGTGCTTGGGTAGCAATGTAAGAGCCTAATAAATAAAACATGAAAGTTGCAGTAGAGAAAATTCAATAAAATTTCATGCCCGCTTTTCATTTTTCATGCTAAGGATCAGAATATTAAGTACATTTCAGTGCCCAATTTTGTATTAAGTATTAAAGTCACTCATCATTCCTTGTATTCCATTAGAATTAGAAACTCCAATCAAAGCCCAGCATGTCAGAGACAGTACAGTCAACAGTGTGATACCATACTTTAGCATCTCTAATTAAATGCTTATGTTCTAAATAGATAAGTAAGTACTTGTTTTGCCAGCATGGAACTGAAGGTAAGTGGGAACCAGACACTACTCTTCCTACACACATTTTAGGGTTCAGCACAAGTTATAGAATTAATATGGTTCTAGAAGAATGATCCTGATATTAATTCTAAAGCATCAGTAATTATGGGATTGTTTGTTAACTGCTCAGTTGTTGGGAGAGTAAATACCAACAAACCCCCTCATATATAATATAACAGAACATAAAAAGAAGTGGTCTGTGTACTGTTTTTATTGCTCAGCTTTAAAAAGAAAAGCAGCTAGTTTTTTACTAACCTCTACATACCAGATTTTAAGCTAAAAAAGTGCAGACCTTTTCACGCAAAAGATCACTTTAAACAATACACAACTTACGCATTTCTTCAACAACGTCTGGATCACATTCCCTGTATTTGTCTATTTCTGCCTTTAGCTGCTCTTTTTTCTGCCGAAGGGCAGCAAGTTCCTCCATTAGAGCTGCACGTTCTGCCTGAGGATTCAAAGGATGTTGAGAGACACAAAAAAAAAAATACAAACGTTAAAAACAGTAATTATCACACAGAACATTTTTCAAAAAAACAATACATAAATTTAAAAGCTGCTTTCACTACTGCTTTCTGTCAATGAACCACTTGAGCATTTTATTTTATTACACAAAATTCTCAGTGACACTCAATGATATCAAGTATAAACTGGAAGGAAAAAAATTAAGGCCAAAATGGATAAACAAAAGAACAATCTTTTACAACCTTTGAACTCAATGAGATTTGACAAACTCCAAAGAGATCTCTTAATTACTGGGCTTAAAGGTTAAACAGTATTTAGGAGTTCTAGTCTTGTAATTAAAGACAGCATTACAGAAAAACCTACCATCCACCCTTCCACAAACTGATATGCTGTGTATGAGCACCCTCTGAATTTATTTTTCTTATTTGCCCACACCACTCAAGAGCAGTTGTCTCAAAAATAAGCTCAGATATTTATGACATGGTAGTCTGCTGGGAGTGTACACAATATCAACCTCAAAGATTCTATCGATCAATAAGAATCTGCAGACACTGACTCAACATGAGCTCTTCCACAGCCAACTCAGCACATACTTCTAATTCAGTCTGTAGTTACAGACAAACACTGTAACTGGCTGATACTCAAATAACTCATGCCAGGGCACTGGGTAGCCTAAAAGAGCCAGATATCACGAGTTTGTAAACCATCAGGTTTTTTACCAGTGGAAATCTCCATGGCAGCCCAGCAGTGTGAGGTGTTCATGGGGGTGGGGTTTTGTTTAGGTTTTGTTAGGGTTTTTTCCCCAAATATTCCATATTCCCAGTGCTTTTGCCAACAGTGTGGATTCGGCATGTTCTGAAAATGCAGAATGAATGGAAATCAAAAGTTTCCAGATGCTGAGGTATGGACGTAAGAGACCTACGTTGTGATCTAGATTTTTCAGGACTTCTTCCTGATGTATAATCAGGAACCAAAATATTGGAAACATAAGCCGGAACAGGACTTCCAGGACCAATAGCTTTCTGTAGGGCAGGACACATGCTGGAGCAGACCAAATCTGGAACAGTTCATTTGGAAGGATGACAAGCACAACTGTGTGAGAAACCCACCCATGATTCCCTGATTACAGTTCACTGCGAGTGAGAGGATAAAGAATCACCGTTAAAGGCACTGGCAAAAAGCAAGCTTTAATTAAATTTGTGAAAGTGACACTTCAACAGAGTTTGATGGCAAGGTTCACTCTATTACTTACTAGATAAAGGAAGCACACATAGGAAAAACCTAGAGTGTTTCTATAAAACAGTTTGGATTCAAAGATTTGGCACTTTACTACAAAATTCAATTCCTCCTGAAAGCTTCTGGCTGTCCCTCTTTTACGCATTTATTTATTGGACTTCAGACAGAGCACTGCAGTGCAAATCTGCAACACAGAACACCGTATCAAGTATTTCTAACTAATATGTTGCTTCATAAATATAGTAAACATAAAGCCTAAATATTATTTAGTAGTGTCAACAGCTTCAGTGTGCAAAGAGCACCAGGCTTACATGGCTGCTCAGAACAGTAATTTAGCAATCTATACTACAAATAAGTTTTAAAAAAACAACTCCAACATCTAAATTTGTCGTTACTAGATTTGGCAGTTCAGTAACCATCGGTGACTTTGGTATACACCTCTGGGTAGTTCAAGTTTTAAGATATTTTTAAATCTGAAAGTACCTGGAAGGACTGCACTAGTATTTACAATAAGTGCATACTTGTAGCTCTATTTCCTTGTAGGACTGCCTACCCCTCAAAGCAACTTACAGTATCTTCACGTCCAATTTTTGATTTCTGAATGCTTTTTTGTAAAGCTTCTTTTTTCTGACTGCTTTCAGCAAACTGGTAAAGGAAACAAAGAACAAAATCAAACATATTCAGTAACGTACATTAAATATACCTATAAAATGTGTATACATATTAATATATTTAAATAAACAGGGGGATATACCCTTCTAAGATATGTATAACTTATGCAATAAAAATAAACAGAAAATAAACACAAAAGCACCCAAATATAAATCTAAGGCTTAGAACCACAGAGAAGAATTACAGGAAGCAACTTAAAGTCTAAGAAATTTTTGCTACAGTGGCACATAATCTTGCATGTTCAGCATGGGCCCAAACTCCTATTTCCCACCATGATCTGGCATCGCTATGCAAAGGACTCCATAATATGGAGGCCTTGGATTAGATGATTTCCTTTGGCCCTTTTCCAGCTCTCCCTATTCAATGGAAGCAGTGACAAAAGCTGTAGCAGGTTCACCTGCTCAGCAGCTGACACTGGTATTCCCAAAGTCTGGTATGCCACTGGCATGGCCCCAATCCCTTTTAGATGCTGGTGAACAGAAGCCTCTATAGCTCAAAGGCGTGTAAAGCAAAGTAAAAGGGACCCCCTTTTACCGTGCTCCCTCACACTCCTAGACCTCACAGAGTTCTCCTCCTTCACATCTGAGGTAGAGGAATCTCACAGAAGTCACATCTCACAGGGCTGGTGTGAATACTTCCATTTTCCTGTTATTCCAGGACAAATAAATTTGGAAAGAGAGATCTCTCTCCATTAACCTGCCACCCATCTTGAACCAGGACCTTCCAATTTAGTTGGCAGTTTTCCAGAGATACTTTGGAAACTATTTTTGGCTGAGCTGGACATATGACTTGACACATACACAGCATTGGACAAAGCCTCTTGAAATATTAAATGAGATGAATGAGAATTTTAAAAAAACCCAAACTAATAAAATATAGTTTGAAAACCAGTTACTGCATTTGAAATCAATACAAAAGGGGGAAAAAAAGAAAAGAAAAAACAAAGGAGAAACAATAGCATGCTTTTTAAGTACTTTTTGGTTTAGTTTCAAGATGCTTCGAGCACCAGTCAGGTAGAACATCAGTATATCAGACTAATTGTGAAAACAACAAGGATGGCTGTCAGAGCCCAGGTTTTATTCTGCCCTACGCCAAAACCCCTCACACAAAGCCTCCACTTCTACATTCCCTTTCTTACTGAGGATCCCACTGAGTGGAAAAGCATTTCTAGACATTTCTTGCAATCCCTAGCCTTGATAATTTAACCATATCATTTATATCATGCAGCTGAAACACCAAGGTCCCATTCATACAAAGCAAACTGAATGGCTTTGGACCTATAGTCACTTCTCAATTTCTATTGAAATTAATGTTCGGTTCGTATTTTCAGAAATACATATTAAAAGTAAATTCATAATAAGTATCAGGCAGAGCTTATTGCCAAGTCTTGGACATCAGCCAGAACAGAAAAGCCAGAAAAGAAACTCCATCCTGGTGGTCTAGATAGATTAGGACCCAGCCCAACTGCAGCTCACTGGGTTTAGTGGTTCCTTTTATAGTCCAATTTTTGAATATAATTACTCTTCCTGTGTTCATGCATGTGTAAGCATACATACAGACAAGAAAGTTTCCTTTCTAAAAGAAAGTTTTAGTTTTTCTTCAATTTACATAGAAAATATACTAATGGTAAGACATACATAATTTGAGGAAAAATACGTCCAGTTGTTTAGTTACTGCTCTCAGTGAGAGTAACCACAGAGACAGTGTAGGTTTCAGCATGTGGCTTGAAGTACACCAACGTCTTAATTTTGGTGGATAGCTAAACAGTACTCCTGCTGGACTTTCCAAATTCTTAAAAAATTAGGTGTGTTAGTCCCCACATTATGCCATACTAAGCAGAGGGATTATACAGTTCAGAAGAGGACAAGTACTCAGGTGCAGTTTGCAGCTCACGAAGCCCAGGGAAGACAAACGCCAGAGCACACATCATTTGGCACCTCTGAACAAAGAATTTTTCTGGTACAAAACTGGCAGAGGAGGTAGAGAAGACAAGGAGCTTATCTAGGCCCTTATACCGCAAGTGCAAAGAAGAAGCTGACACTCTCTGCAAGAGAGGCCATAAAGGTGTTGTTTTCCCTGTTTTTTCATATTTACCAAGTTCTAAAGGAATTTTTTTTGCATTCACTAAAATGGATGCACAGAAGGAGCTCTCAGGGCATTGCAAGTCATAAAAGCTGGTTTCCAGCTTGGAAGCACGTTTCACAGTACAGCATCTTATTATTTTCTTGATCCTCTGTATTCTACATAATTTAATCATGAAAGAGACACTAATGACAAATTCTGGAGAGAAAGACATTTCTTAGATTCTCACCTAAATAACACGCAAGATTGTCGTGCCATGAGGTTCATCTGCCTAAAAGCAAAGATCATTTTTACAAAATCTGATTTAAGATTTAGCTTTCTTCTCTCACAGATTTTAATTTTTTGGATGTTTTGCGGTTTTTTAATTGTCCTCACAACCAAAAAATTTACAAAATAAAATGAAACCACAGCTCGTTGTGTATTATTTGGAAGTCACAGTGAGCATCCCCATGACAACAAACAAAAGATGAGAATAAGGAAAGGCATAGCTGAAGGCAGCAAGATATTGAAGAAAAGCTAACGTAGGACAAGGATACAAAGGGTAGGAACAGATGGCCAGGGTCTGTGCAAGAAATCTCTGACAAAGGGAGAAGCAGGAAGGCTTGGATACAGAGGTGGTAACACAGCTGAAAATAACTGTAATAAGAGAAGGAAAGACAATCAGCAAGGATAAAGGAATCTGAGGAAGGATGTATACAGATGATACAATGCTTAACTGAAAGGTAAGGGCAAATGGCAGATGACAGCTGACAGGTTATAGGGCAATAAGAGAAAAAGCAGAATTTGCAAGCGTTGTGTATGTATGATAGCAGAGGATGACATCTGGACAAATACGGTAACTTACTTACCCACCCACCAGTTGTAGAAAAGCCTGATTGCAAAGAACAATAGTCGCAGATGGAATATTTCAATCTTTGGAGCAACCTTGGGACATTTTTCAAGGGAACTGGCAAACAATTTCTCAAGGGACATTAACCACTCAGAGAAATGTGACTCCTGCCAATAACAGTGAGACTGATCCAGTGAAGACGATATTGTCTCTCCTCTATGTCTCTTGAAAGAGATGACTGGTCTGACACATGAACAACTTTGTGCCACAAGTGTAGGTGACCAGGTATGGAAAAGAAGTACGGAAAGCTTCATGTCTTCAGTCTATCTGACTGCTCTGAATCAGCATATGATTAAGCAAGATGCAAGAAAGTGGCAAAAATATCATTTAGGGGAAAACTGTTCAAAGAATGAGGGGAGACTAAATAATTAAAAATTAAGAAGTTAAAAAGATTCTTCACAAGAGCATTTTCAGTGTTTTCAAAACACACTGGGAGCCTGCAGGAAGACGGTTTAATGAAGAAAGTAACTAACATCTATAAAACAGGAGATTTGGGGAACAGTTTCTTTAATTTTACAGACCAGTGTGGTCAATTAAGTGACCACTGGCCTAGCTTAGACATTAATGCAATCCAAAGTCCCCCAAAGGGACGATTTTTCCTACTCTGCAAAGGCTTCACAATGTTTAGCCATACATTTGTGCAGCAGTTTGTGTGTGCAAAGTGCTATGTGCTGATGATAACCATCAGTTCCATCACAGGCCTTGGGGTCTGCTTTGTATCAAAGGATACAGATTAGACGTACACACATAATTTATAATATAGTATGAACACATTAATACCAGGGTTCCACTTCAGCAAGTCAGTGCTGTACATCTGGAAAAGGAACATTAACCCCAACACATAACAGCAGCAGTTTCAGTTCTATTCCTTCTCAAAACTTGCCTGATAGACTTTTATTCTAGAATAAAAAGCGATTTTTTTTTCTCCAGCCCAAGTTTTTGTTGGTTCTATGCCTTCTGGTTCCTAGTTCTTAACCACTCTAACCACCAATATCCCACCAAACATGTAGCTTGTCTCACCAGCACATTAAAATATCTACAAACCTCGTGTAAGCCACGCAAACACATACCCTGAGTATGTTCAGTGGACAAGAATCAAACCAAGGTCTCATATGTTAACCACCAAGAGCACTCACAGCTGTTAGCCCACTGTCATTATGGTCTTAGAGAGAAATATCATACATTTGGTTTTCTTTCAGCCAAAACACTCAACCAGAAATGGTATTAAAAACTACCGCTATAGTGAGCATCACTCACTGTGGCACTACAAAAGAATAAAAACATCCATTTTTTAATTGTTTGTGACTTGCAAAGTTATTTACTTTAGGTTTGAAGCTCACTGTGCTTTGTTTCAGGCTAAAGGCAAGGCTAGTTTTCTTTTGGCTTATACAAAAGCAGTTCAAGAGTTTTAGGGTGATATTTGCAGTAGGTATTTTTTTCCTACATTAAAACTAACCCACTACTAAAAAACTTAAATGGAATTGACAGACAGCATGGAGAGAAAGTACTTCAAAGCATTCCTCTAGATTCTAAAGACAGATAACAAAAAATTGAAGCCAAAAAGCAGCCTAATAATATATAGAGAGCAAAAATGCAAAGATCAACAGCCAAAGAACAACCTGGAAATATTGAAAACAGACCGGTTGTGTTAGAAGAAAGGCACAGAACATTGCAAAAAGAAACCACTCAGCAATTACTGTTGACTAAAACAATAAAACTTTCAAGAGGAAGAAAAGTTCCAAAGGGTAACAGATTGAAGTGCAGAACTGCTTTCTAAAGTACTGCTTTCTAAGTAAGCATACAGCTACTTCTTTTACATACACGGTCACAAATACGTACTTCCAAGGGCCTCCAAATAGACATAAGCAAACTTTTCAGTCAGCTAGTTGTGGTCACAGCAGAGTAGAGAGCTCCACCATGGCCTGCAATACTGCAGCTTCTGCTCTGCTCTCAGGATGCAGCACACCACCCGTGAAATGTCATTTCTCCATATACCCCATCCAGTGAACTGAACTACAGGAGGAGTAGCTACCAGGTCCACTGGGACTTTAATCAGGGATGTGATGTACCCTTAGTGAGGCACAGATAGCAAACATACACTTGTTATGTAAATGCAATTAAAAGATCTATTTTTTTTCTTTTAATGTTTGTGAAAGGAAGAGAAAAGCTGCATGCAAGGTCTTACCCCAAGTCACTCGAAGTTATTTCAGCAATATGAAGTAGTGATTTGTGTTTGCTGGGACTTAGAAGGAGCAACTAGGAAACTGAAATAGTTCCGGAAATACAGGTGAGAACAAGAGTAGAGATCAAAGCAATTTGGAATAGGAATTTGAACTCAGAAACTGAAAAATAAACAAGATTTTTTTCAGTAAGAGAACACCATAAAATGGATGAAAAACAGACTGTAGAAAAAGAGAAGAGTTAGGGCCCACCATATTTCTGTATTCATAAGAACTTTTTTTCTTAAATACTGCATTATAGGTATACTGGAAAAATGTTCAATCCCAGAACACTCTTCTCTTTACGTATACTACAAATTTTACCATGTAAAGATTACCTCATTTTAAATGAAATCTTTGAAAGAGTCAATTCAATAACTTGGGAGAAAGTAGGAAATAAACATAACTTTCTGGAGAAAAAGGAGACCCATAACACATTATATTTGCTATTCAAAATGAAAGGCTGGTGCACTGGTTTTTTAAAGTGAATAATACCTGTTCCAAAATATCATACTGCTAATCCCGCCAGTGTGCAAGTTCTGTCTTTTTAATGAAGTACTGAAGAGGTAACGAGTGGGTATTTTTTTTGGTTTAGGACTGTAGCTTATGTCAGTGATTAAAAAAAGTATCAGACACACATACTAAATAAATGAAGGGGTTTTCAGGGAACTAACTGAATAAGTATCAGTCTCTCCGTATAATTGTCCTTACAACGAAGCACTACAAAGATTCTCAAAAAATAATAATTCCAAAGTTAGAACTTTGCACTCATAAGCAGTATTTCTGTGTTTTGCTTGAGTATTCATGTGGGTAATACTGACTTACTTGCCTCTCCCACAAACACAATCAATTTTGTATTCCAAGAATAAATTTAGTCCTATAACCCTGATTTACTTAGCACGCTAACACATAAGAGTGAGACTGAAGTATCACATGGTAAATTAGGCATGGCTCTATTCTCAGGTCATGCTGAATACGAGATGAGTCATTTTTCTTTTTGTTAAATAAAATAGAACGTGGGTTATCTAGAAAAAAAAAAGTGAGGAATTCCCCCTCTGCTGGAACCTTCATCCATCCGGGTACAAGCTTTATATTGCTAGTTTCAATTATTTTAAAGATTATTCCTATATAGTAAACCCCTTTACATTAAAGGTAGTTTTTAATTCAATTGTTTTCCATCTTTTTAGATTTGCCATAATAATTAAGCTAAAGTTTACTAAGAGAAGTCTTGTCATGAGCTTTTGTTTTTGCTTCATTCATTTGCAACATCATTTGATAAGTACTAGTTATACAACAGAAAAAAAAACACCCCAGGCCAACCTCCTTAATAGACAAAAGGTGAAAGAAACAGTTGTGCAGGCTGAATAAAAGAACTGAATTTCTGTGGCTGCTTTCAGAGTTGGCATAATTGGCACGACCTGAGGGACAGATGGCTGTCTACTCAGAAACAGATACCATGTATGCCCCAATCAACCCCAAAAAAGCCACCCCAAAACAACAGAAAAACAGCTGAAACACCTTATTCTCCAACACTGTTTCACAAATGCAAGTAGTCTAATAAGGAAAGCTGAAAGAGCTTCGAAAGACATTCACATGACTGACAGAGCTATAGAAAATTTGAATACCTGGACATGAAGGATATGCTTGTTACTGCATATTAGTGTATTTACTAAACCCAGAATGTCCAAGGTGATAGTTAACAGGCAAAAAGAACATTGAAAAATATTTTCCCTTAAAAAGAAAGGGAGAGAAAGAAGAAAAGTTTTAATTTTTCCCTAAAGGGCTTTTAAAGATTGCTATCCTAAGCAGCTGGGCTATACACTGACAATGCCTTCAGGGACTAAATACAGACAGTCCCAAGATAAAACACATTATTCATCTGATATTCCCTAAGCTCAAGTCCTGCTTAAATACTACAAAAAACAAATCAAACTTTATTCCACAGACTCTTAAAAATGCCCAAATTCTACACTGAGATATTATCAGTAAAATAAAAAGCGTCAGTAAAATACATCTATCAAATTTCAGAGTTTTGACAGCAGTCTTACAAATTCACTCCTTCTGCCAATTTCACCATTTTTAAGTAATGCTCAGACAGATAACCAAGTCATCAACAATTCCTGATACATAGAACAGTCTTTGATGGAATTACCATGTGTTCAAAAATAACGAGCTGTTTGGCTGTTATAAGGAAGACCTTTCCCCTAAAGTCTCCCTGTTCAAAATAACTTCACGCATTTTGGTTTTATACTCTGGTTTTTTTCTAATTTTTTTTTTAATTCCTTTCAAAAGAAGAAAATGCTATGAATGTAGACTTCTATAATTGCATGCTGGTAGTTTATTTCTGCATGTGTGCTAATTTTCTAAAATAAAATATGCTTTATTAATTGAATTACAAGATTTTAAGGTGAAAGTCAAAGTTCAAATTAAATAGGATTACGACTAACTGTGTCCATCAAATCCAGCTTTGAAAGTAGTATTGCCTCTGCCCTATCCCTAGGCTGGAAGCTCCTGGCCTTACAGCAGAGGCAAACTTCCAGAGAGCACAGAACACCTAACCCTTTAAACTTCCTTGGGATACTGGGTTTCTGTTGATATGCTGAACTGTCACTCACACCTGCAATGCCCACTGTGGGGCACAGGGAGACATGCAGGGCTGCATCTGTGCCAGCTCTGACCAGGCTTCTGGGGGTGCAAGCCCCATGTTTACTCCCAGTTTCTTTTCATTTCAGATTAACAATTTCATTGCAATGTCAGGGACTAAGTCAGCAGCCAGTATGCAAACCTCTTTGAAAAGGTAAACTGTGAGATGATATCACCCAAAAACCTGACAGTTTCACAGAAAACACTGTTTGAAAAACCTCTTGTTCTTTCCTCCATTATATCAGGAGGAATATATAATATACACTAGTGGGGGATGATAATGATATATCCTTTTTAATATAATAGGAATCTTCTTCAAACCTATTTTATAATCTTTAGAGTTCCTACAGAGGCAGCGTTTTTTAAAAAAACCTGCTCTTAAATCATGCCAATTTTACCTTATGCTCATCCAGAAGGAAGGAAAGGGAAATCTACACTTCACAGTTGCCATCAATCTAGTTACATATGAACAGCTAGTAAAAGGAAAAGCATGAAATTCAACTAATGAACACCAAATTATGAAGTTGCTTAATTCTAACAGAAGCCTCCAGAGCACTGTATTTTTAGAAGTCTGCCATGACAGCAGTAACTAAGCATAGTCTCCAGGGCTTTGTAGCATGCCATAAAACATAATTCCAGAAGGCTCTAATAAGTTACAGCATTAGAAGAGTATTCTCTGCTGGACATTTTAGGACTTACTAAATTCAGAATCATTTCAAGGCATCACCATTTTTCACGTGCAAGATGCAAAGAGGTAACAAAAACCCTGGACTGTTCAAATAAAATGTTATTAGCATTTTCCAGGAGACTAATCCAGGGAATAAGCTTTACAGGATCAACAAACAAACCAGCACAGATAAAATCAACGTATTTGCAATGTTTAAATGATGCAAATTCTCAGCCTCTTGTTTTAAAGGGAGCTCTTCACTGCTCCAGCTCCCTCTGGATGGTATGATGTTAACTAGTCATACCATACCAGCTTTGCAGTGGGTCTTTTCTTTATGAGTCTAGTCCTTTAGTTCAAATAAAGTGTACAGGTGAGTGAAAGCCTGCAGCAGGGAGGGGTCACTAATTGGCTCTGTTGGGAGAGTCATTACCATGCAAGAGAAAAAAACAAGTGAGGCAGAATTAAATGGAATCACTCAGCACATTGGGGCTGCAGACTATCAAAATGGCCAGGCTGACCCAAGGAAGAATAACTAAATAAATAAGGAGAAAGCTAAATGACATGTCCTCAAATAAGAGGGAAAAAGGGAGGCCCACCATGGATATGGGAAGACTGCTCTAACAGCTTAGTCAACACACTGGGATCCTGCCTATGTATTATAGAATCACAGAATGTTAAGGGTTGGAAGGGACCTTAAAGATCATCTGCCATGGGTAGGGATGCCTCCCACTAGACCAGGTTGCTCAAGGCCTTATAATGGGCATTAAAAGAGAGACATCTTTAGCAATTAGACTTTTATTTTTCCTGGAAAGGGACAATCTATTATATTTTCTTCAACCTAGCAAAATTAAATTGTAAGCATACATATGTCTAAATCAATGAATGAGAAAAACGCCTAAATAAATAATTCCTAACACAAGTCACAGGCATTAGTTGCAAAAGTTCTGATGCACTTCTCCGGTTTTAGAGGACAATTCTTTAACTACGCCACCTACTCCCTTATCATTAATAAAATATATACAAAAAGATAGTGCTAAGCTTTTCTAAAAGGTATTTCAGTAAAGCTTAAAATCATGATAAACCTTAAGACGCTTTATGCCTGCAAGTCCTTTATTTTCGAAAAATGAAAACAGTTGTTTAAAAACACACTGAATACTGCATTACTACAGCTTTTCAACTGATCATAATGTGAAAATCTTACATCCAAAAAAATAATCTGTTCTATCAAAAGCATTAGGTCATGGATTCTAAAGGTGTTGCACATGCACCTGTAAGAATAGCTCATCACTTCTATGAGGCAAAAAACCCCCAATGAGATCCTCAATTCAGAACCATCAGATGCTGAAAATTGCAATAGAGACCTGAGGTATGCAAGGAGCTTTGGTAAGGGCCGATGGTGTACCATCTGCTGAGGTACAAAGCAATGCCAAAAGCTTGCTTCACAACAGTAGGGCCTGCAGGCACTCCCTGCTGATTCAAAGCGGCAGCCAGGGCACATCTTGTCCAGCAGCTTCAGCAATGTCACCCGACTCCCAAACACCATCAGGCTTGTTACTCTTCACTGAACATGACATCTCCACGGATTTGTACCTCCGTTCAGGGTTGCTTTTATCCAGCCACCACTGAGCATTTGTACCTACCTGCAGTCCAGAAGCAATCAAACTGTGTGGAAATACCCCAACAACCTAGTGAATCAACTGGATTAAGGAAGAGGCTGCTCAGACTGAAACAGTTTGGGCTGCAGAAGTTTCCTGAACTTCAGTCAGTGGTCTCAATCAGACTCTGTTTAACAACTTCCCATGCAGTAACCCAGTCACAGTATTTAAGGAAGAAAAATACACCTAAAAGGATAGAAATAAACCCAAGCTGCATCTTGAAAGAACTTTCTGATAGTTAAAACTCAAAATTTTCTGTGTGCATTCTAAACAAACATGGTTCTCTCCTTTTAGTTATGTTGTCAAATATCTTCAGGATGATTCAAGCCACATTACTCACAATATGGTTATTTTTTTCCATTAACTATTTTCAAACAATGTGCATTCCTAACATAAGCATTTCCTAATATAGCATTGCCTCAGGTTATTTTTTTACTAAAATAAATCCTTTTGCTTTTCATATTTCAATGCTCATAAGTACAATCAATTTGATACATATGAAGTCACTTTATTTCAACATGTTGGTTTTTCGGTGGGGTTTTTTGTTTTGTTTTGTTTTAAACTAGCTGCCAAATGAGAGTTAGGATGTATTGACTTCTAAATACTTCCCTTGGCTGTATATACGAGTCATGGGAAGTGAAAATCCCTCCTCTTACCAACCCTAGGGCAGGGATTTAAGGAATGAAACATCAACTAATCCTTTTTATCTTAATTAACACTGGCCCAATGCAATGCTTGGTGGGAGAAAAAAAATTGCCAGAAACTCTCAAATCTCTGTTGCTCATGAGTATTTTGATGCAAGCACAGGAAACAGCACAAAAAGTCCATCCTGTATCCTGCTCGAAAAGATTCTGTTCAATCTTTTTGGCAGTGCAACATGACACCATCCTGCTCTCAGCTGGAACAGCAGCTCTAATACTGTTTGCTGTTAAACTTTCCCTTGCAAAGCCTAAGAATACAAAAGATTAACCCCCGGGAAAGCAACACCAGGAGAAATAAGGTGAGACAAACAACAATAACACAGTGAAATGAACGGGTTTGAACTGAACAGTGAAATGAACAGTGAAATGAACTGTTACAACACCAGACCGAGGAAAGGAAGCAAACTGGTTATTTCCCCAAGCTATTGGACTACAGTACTCCCAGTACTCTCAATAGTTACACTAACAACCACAATATCTTTGAAGTACTTGGTATTTCTGGTCCCTATCTGCTAGAAGTACTACATTATGCTATGGTTCCAACATATATGCCTGTCATACTGAATGCCAGACACTCTTCAATGTCACCAAGGACCATTGAAATTGCTTCTGCCTCCCTTAGGCCCTGCCGTGTCAGTACTAAACCTGCCCTGTGCAACTCCAGTTGAGATGCCCTCTGTCACACTGGCTATGGCAGACAATGTGCTGGAGAGATGGGACACTCCTCATGGCTTCTGAGGATCATGGTTTGCAGACTCATCAGCCCTTGTGAGACAAAGGCTCACTGTTACTAGTTACTTCAATTAATGCTTAATTGAAGCCACTACAAAGCAAAATGCAAACCAGCATTAAATCACCTAAAACAGTTGCAAGTGTTTTACCCAAGACACAGATGAAAAAATGAAAGAAAATCTAAGCTGAATCTGTTTATACTAAGGCTACATCAGAAAGGTTTCTCTTTTCCTCACTCATTGATAGGCCATTTCCTACCTGATAACACTGTCGTCAAGTTTTTGGCTGCATACCTCTTCTCCTCTTTAGCAGGCAACATATCCTTCACATTCATGTCTCTTCTGCAACAACACATACAGCAGAACAATACAAAACCCCAAATACGCAAGGGAGCTAATTGTATGAAACACATTAGCAACTCTTGCCCAAGATTGAACATGGCTGTCATTATCCAGTCTCCTCATTTTATGCAGGCTACACAATCACCAAAAAGCAGTGGAATCACCAATAAATGATGATCTTTCTGTTACATGGTGTAAGTCAAATTCTTTGTTAGTTTAATAAAAACCCCAAGCATCCAATACTGTTATGCCGAGAATAAAATCTCATTTTATCTAACTATAACTGATCACAGGTTATTCAAAGCTTCAGAATACAACAGGAAAATACTGATAAAGAATAAAACCATATCCTTTTCTTATTAAAGGAAAAAACTCACAACCTAAGCACCCTGCCAGTAAAGCTTCCACAGTTCTCTGGACAGGTGAGGTTCCACTAAAAATTTCTTCACTTATAAACATTGTTAAAACAGTATTTCTCAGTCCACACCCTTGCTATGGTTTCACCATCTCATAGCTGTACCCATCTAACTAAATGCAACTTCCACATGCAAACAAACCAAATGTCTGTATAAACCCATCTAACTACAATGCAACTTCCAACTTCTTTCACTTTTTCAGTGGTCCCCTTCACAGCTGCATAAGTATAACCAAGAGATGAAGAACAAGCATCTGGCAGAAGGCATAAACCTTTAAAAGCAGCCATGTCACTGCAAAATAAATCAATACAAACTCCACAGGCACCTACTTAGCAATTCTCTTACTCTGTGAGCTACTGGAGAAAACAGCAGCAGAAGCATCTGCTGTCCTTGCTTTTCAGAAAAACAGGAAGAAGTCCAAACAGTAACTCTGGGTTAGAGGGCAGCACCAAGATCCTAAACCTAATTAGATCAGCACAAGTTTGCCACATACATAAGTTCAGGGATTAGTGCCCCTCTCCAAACACCTGCCCCCACAAAAGCAAGCTGAAAGATGGGGTCAGGGAGGTGAGCTGTCAAGAAACTTTAGCATTATTTTTAATTGTCATAGCGCTGCACAAAGGGATCACACTAATGATGTCATATATCCTTATAGAAAAAAAATCTAGGGTATACCAGAAGGCCTGTGAAGTGCAACTTCAAACATCTGGGCAAAACTGGCTTGCTCTTCATCATGAATACTGAGTCAGACTTCTTTGCTACTGAGTAAATTGGGGTGTGGCTTATTAATCACTAAAAAATCTGAAACAAAAGAACTCTTTCAAGAACAGTTCCCAAACCAGCCTCCCCACAATCACAAGTTCTGTAAGATACAGAATGCTATGAGCAACTTGTCTAGAACATACTGAAGTACCAACGTATGCAGGCAAAAAGTCCTGTAGCAGGCCCAACCTGTCAAACCTAAGCCTCAGTGATATGAATTAATAGAAGGATTTGCATCACGGAGAAGATTGTTATGTTCCTCCAAATTATTTTCAAATGTCTTAGTTCAGCATTAGGGATCACTCCCTTCACTATTTACCCTCAGCAAACAAAGATATTGTCTCCTGGTAAAAAGCCTTAACTGCAATATGAACTAAACTGCTGGATTTTTAAACATGCTTTAAGTAAGGCAGCTTGATTCTGGCTTTTAACTGCTAAAGAAGGAGACCAACTCACAAGTTACCAATCAATCTGTACAAGACACAGAAACAAAGCATATTTCTCAGCATGCCAAAAGCTGTATACAGGAATGATCAAAGGCAACACGCAACAGAAATGGTAAAATAGCTGACTTTTTTCTTCTGCTTTACATGTTCTGACAGGAAGTTTTGTGATACTCGGTGACTGGGTTTAGAAACCCTTAAGAAAATCTGTATGTGTTCACATCAAGAAGACTACAAACACCAAAACAGCTAATTTGAACTCACAGACAGAATCTGTTATCATCTTGTAAAAATGTTCAGAGAGCTATTCATTGAAAATGCCACCTTTCCACTGTGTCAACAGGGAAGTTATGTTCAGCTAGTAAAAATGCTTTTCCCTGAAATGCTGAAACATTTCAAGTCTCATCAGAAAAGTGAGGTAATGAATAGAAGTACTTTACAAGACTCATAACATAGGCTAAAGAGAGCTCTTATACCAATAAACCCACATGCAAGGAGCAGGACTTGGTTTGCAAATGAGGGTCTAGCAAAAAACTATTTCTTTTTAATAGTTTTATGTTGCAAAACTGTTCATATCAGCATGGTTTACTTCCTACACAGAAATAATCATAAAATGATGTTACAATACAGTAACTACATGCTTATTATAATTCCACAATAATAGACGGTTTTGTGTTTAATAATGTAAAAGTACATTTAAAGCAGTACAGCATATTTTTGTAGATAACACCAGGATATTTATGGTGGAACACATTAGCTGGATTCTGCAAGACATTCATCAGGGTATGCTAGAGACCTGCTTGACCAATTATCTTTGAAATTCATGATGGGACTAGGCCCAAGGGCAAAGAGAACCAACCAACTCCTTCATTCAGCTACTTGAGTATAATATGGAGTATGAGCAACAACAGAAAATTCACAAGAGCAAATCATTTGCACTGAACAAGACAGCGGCACCAGACCGTTTGGTGAACAGAGACAGAATTCTGGCATGTATTTGTTCAATTGCTCAGGTGGCATTTATGTTCTGGCAGAGTAAACAGCCTGATCTAAAACTTTCATGAATATACTAGTAAGTTGAGTAAGTTTGCTAGGAAATTCAGTTCCAAGTCAGTGCAGAGTTAAACTAATCTCTTGTTTCAGACAGATGAAACTTCACTGGAGTAAGAATCAGTGCATTGTTACTACCAGTTCATAAAAATTAATTTAAGCTCAGTAGTGCCAGATTAAATCCATCCTTGAAAACAGTGCAACTATATCCAGTTAAACTCCTTTTTCAATTCAAGCTGGGGAAAAAAACTTTTTTTTTTTTAAATTATCTTGATATAATTGTATAAATATAATGAAGTAGCTGAAGTTGACAACACTGTACATAAGAAGGCGATGATGATACCAGAGCTCTGCCTGAAGAAAATAAAGTCTGTAAAAATGTTCAGATGCTACCAATAATTTTGCATTAATTCAAATGATTTTTTGATGAAAGACTATAATGCTAAATAAGCATGGGAAAACTTGGCAGTGTTGTGGTGCAATCACACATGGTCTCATAAATCTATTTTGTTGATCTTGTTATCGTATACTCCCGTTGCAAATAAACTGAAAAACAGATGCTTTCCCACTCCCATTAGAAGAAGCAAGAAAGACAGTTCCTAAGAAGTAGTTAAGAACCAGACCAACAGAACAGCAATGCTGCAACAAAAGACTGCCTTGCTCTTCTGCAGAAGAGCCTATCCTTCCCCTCTACTCCACCCTGGTGAGGCTGCATCAGGAGTGCTCTGGCCAATTCAGGAAAGACAAGCAATTACTGGATAGGATCAACAGAAGGCTATGGAGATGATGAGGGGACTGGAGCACTATTCTTACAAGGAAAGGCTAAGGGAGCTGGGCCTGTGCATCTGGAGAAGAGATGACTGTGAGGGCGGGTGTCTACAGGATGGAGCCAGACTCTTTTCAGTGGTGCCCAGTGAGAAGACAAGAGTCAACAGGCACAAATAGGAAGTTCCATGTCACTAAGAGGAAAAACTGCTTTCCTTCGACGGTGACTTCCAGAGCACTGGAACAGGCTGCCCAGAGACGCTGTGGAGTCTCCTTCTCTTATAACCTGGATGTGATCATGTGCAACCTGCTCCAGGTGAACCTGCTCTAAGCAGGGAATTGGACTAATTGGTCTCCAGAGGTCCCTTCCAACCTCAGCCATTCTTTGATTCCGTGATTCATGACCAATTTGCTCTTCTCTCCTACTAAAAGTACAGTATGGGATTACAGAAGTGCTCACAAATTAAGCCATAGATAAAGCAGAGAGGAAAGCACAATAGCCATAATGAGAAACCACTGCCACATTTACTCAGGTTATGCATTTCAGCACTCATGACTTTTACATTATTACCACAGGATGGCCTACATTATGTAAGAGACACAAAACCATACATTACCTAAATATTTTGAGTCCTTAAATGACACTTTGCATCATGAATAACATACTTCCAGCACCAAGTAGATAAAAAGTGTTCTCAAGCTCCAACAAGAACTTCCAGCATTTTTCTGATGTGACAGTAAGATAATGAGAACATCCTACCGTGTGTGACAGATAATTCCTATAGTAAAAATCTCTGTGTGTGGGCATGTGCATTTGTACACAACAGATATAAACAAGAATGATCAGGGGGTATAAGAAAAGCAAACCCATTCCGATAAAGAAGTATTTTTCATAAAATAAATTTACCTGAGACTCCAACTCCTCCAATTTACGCTTCCTGGCATGAAGAGCTTTACTTGGAAAAGCCCAGAAATAATTGGAAGTTCCAATTCTATCAGTGTCCACCATGCCATCGTCAACTAGGCTTTGCAAAATCTCCTTCACTGACATCGAGGCTAACAAAAGCAAAAATATCAAATCAGAACTGCATAGCACCTAAACTATGGAGAATTATGAATACACAACCCACCATCTATAATCACCTGTATGAATATTTTACTCTAATATTAGTCAGCTAGCTAGAAGATTTCAAGAGAACACCCACCATGCCAGAAGCTTCCTTTGAAAGCATCAATCTCTTTGAAATCAGCAGTTTGTTCCTAAAGACTGCTATTCTGCACATCTGCTAACAGTTATTTGCAAAACACCACTCATGAGTATCATACAACATACACGCATAGCAGAGTACAATACCATAACAAACCCATGAGAGGTACTTCAGAAGTTGTCCTGCAATCTTAATTTTAATATGGATTAATTTACAATTTCTTGATTAGGAGTGTAATTACATTTCACTTTGTAATGCTTATCAAAGCATTTAATAGCAGCAGAGGTACTAAAGCCATGTGTCTACAGACTCAGGAGGGACAGATTCTACTCTTGATTTTGTTCCAGTACAGAACCTCACCTGCAGTTACAAGGACCCAAAGCGTTTCTGAACATAATTGATCATTTTTTAGCAAATCTGTGGTGTAAGTCACCATTTTAAAAAATTATGCCTGTTAACAAAGCAAAATCATTATATTATCCTGAAGTGTTGAAGATATAAAGACTTTTGAGCTCATTTATGGGTTTTGGTATTTGATGTTCAATTTCTAGTCTAAAAGGGATCCCAGATCAAAATCTACGTTTTGGAAGCCATAGGTTGGATGCCAGGACGGGGCCTTTCCACAGGCTAGTCATTTTTCTTTTCAGAGTAACTGGGGCTTGTGTTGTGTGGCTAAAGGCCTTCATATGCAGAGGCTGGATGAATTTGGATTATTCAAAGATTTTAACGGTTTTAGAAACTCTACAGTTGATTTTTAAATATTAAATTCTACTGCTTGTATTTACCACAAATTACAACTGAATATACCATTTGCAAACCAATCAAGACAGCACCACGTCTCTTCAGAAGCCTGTGAGTGCCTGTTAGCTGCTGACACAATTGAAAAACTCAGCTTTGTGATATTTACGTCTGCAGTTCTTTCAGCAAGTTCATTTACTCTTGCAATGCCACCAAGATATGTCAGTCAAGGACAGTGGTAACTACATGAACATTCTGCTTTGCCCCCCTTTTGTCAATGAACACAGAAGGAAGAAGAATGAGGAACATATAAAACAATTCAACAGCATAAGATAAATCCTCTTGGACCTAATCCTAAACCAATGGATCTCATCAGGAAGGCTTTCATTGAAAAGAAAAACTCCTTCCATCTACAGCTGTCCAGCCATTTTTGGAGGGGAACAGCTCAACAGAACACTGTTGGTGTATGTTTGGAATAGCATTTTAAAATATTTATGACGTTACAGACAGATCTTTAAAACCTGAGTGCATATAATGATTTCATACACTGAAAGTCACTGCAAGTCAGGCAACTTAGAGCCTAGGAAAGCCCCCATTCCATGTCACTTTTAACACTACAGCCCTGCCATTGACCAGTCTCCCATTCTAGATATTTTTTCCATTATTACAACCACAAGCCTAAAATTGTAGCCAGGAAAATTTACGCTACTTGACCTGCCCCAAAAATGATTAATGGTTCAAGAGAAATAACTTTTATAAACACTTACTAATCCCTTTTTCTTTTGGAGCAATCTTCTCTATATCCTTCAACTGGAACACATCTTTCTGTGCAAAACATGAAAGACAATTTAGTTCCAAATGACAGCATCATCTAAGCCTGAGTGTTTCTTATACTAAATCAATGCCAACAACAGCAAGTAGAAAATACACTGTATGTTTTGGTTTTGCTAGGGAAATGGGCTGCATATTCCTCAACAGAACTGGAATGTTCTTGAGAATTAAATAATAAGAAAAATACTATTATTGTAACAAGCCCTGTTCTTTCCTTTGGTACTGTAAAGTCACCATATTTTGCCTAGTTAGACCATAAAGCCCTTAGGGCACACAGAGCCCAGGTCAGATTGCCAGCACCAGATGCACCACATTGCTCAAGTACTCGGGTCACAGTACTTTTTTTAATAGGTGAAACACGGTGGATAACATATGCCACCAATACAACTGAAGCTCTGCTTTTGTATCTCCAGGTCTCTTCCCCCCAAGGACCTCTTCTAGGTCTGATCTCAACTTTTCTAACACTCAGATTTTTTTTTTCCTTCTCCCCTAAAATGCAGTGAGCTACCTCCTAATCTCCTACTGTCCCTCTTATGGTAACAGACTCAAAAAGAGACAATGTGCATAGGTAGCACATAAAGATTTTAACACATCTGTGCATGTTCCTGCCTTGGCTCCACCAGGAGATGATCCACCTGATTAAAAGCTAAATGAAGGAAACTTTGTGCCTGTAATTTATTAATTGATGACACAGGGCATCAGTGAAATGCATACTGGGATACAGAGTTCATCTGCAGCTAAGCTCCTTTCAGGACATGTTTTCCCACCAGGAAATGCAGGATAATTACATGTTACTTACTGTTTCAAAAAAGATCTCCATCATGCGAGCTCTTTTCTCCTCAAAGCTCAGACCTTTTTTCTTGGACTAGAACAACGAAAAGAAAAAAATTCAGCTATTTGAATAATTAACAGCTGCTCAGAATTCAAATCTATTTACCTCTAAGTTTAGTCTCCATCCTTTAAAATACCTTACCACTAACCCCAGGCTTTCTTTGCAAACTACTTCTTCTTGGTCACTACACCAAGCTCATCCACCTGCAATCTACTAAATGGAGAAACCTACTTCTAAGTTTGGAACTGACCTTTCACACAATCCAATCCAGCTCCAGATTCAAGGTTTCTTGACAAATACCAACCCCAAAGTGTGTATTTATACCAAACGCACGCAAATGTTTAACAGTCCTTAGAAAAGATGGACTATCTTTTGAAGTTTTTTTAATAATTGTTTTCTAGCTTTTAATATACACACAGTACTGTGAGATGCAGGCCATTAAGGTTTTTTTGAGGAGATAAAGAGCATTTTGAGGTATATATTTCTTCAAATGTCCTACCAAACTTTATAATTTCAAGGTCATATTTTAAAAGCTTTGCTTCGTTTATTTCTTATCTCTGCAGTTGTGTGACCAAGCAGTAAATAACATAGGTTGAACTTGAAGCAAAAGGCAGAAATGGCTACTCACAAACTGCTACCACCAATACCAAACTGAGAAATAGTCTCCTCTGATGACTTTCAGAAATGGTATTTTGACATGCCCCTTGTAAAATTAGGATATAAAATATTTCACAGAGAATTGGAGTTTTATTAATAGCATTTAGCATAGTCCACAACAACTTGAAAGCAACTGCCATAATGTGAATCCGAAAAGTTTCCCCTTGCCCCACTCCCTACTTCACAAGCTGTGTGTGGCTACAAGAAATTGAAAGAGGAACAGAAAGAACACCAGAGGTTGCTGGCAAAAAAAGGTCTCGTTTAAAAAAAGCCAAAAGACATATATATATTATCGCCCTTGAGTCAATGGAAGTGGGCATTCTAATAACATGATGCTTTGAGAAAGACATGGTTATGTTTCCAAGTGTCAACAGAAGGGAGTCAATACCATTTCTACTTTTAACAGCTGCTTCCTTCTTAAATAAATCACATGATAGGGCAGCACAACATTTAAAACGTGCACCAAGAGCAAACCGGCCAGACTGACTTAATTTTAAAAAATAAAAGGTAGCTTATGAAGCTACAATAACAGAGACAGGAAGAGAAGCAATTCAATACTATATTTAACAAAAGCACCATTACTTTTTTTTTTTAAGTCTCCTCCCTTCTGCTTTAGCCAGTGATGCCCGATGCCAGCACTGATGTCACAGCTGTCTCCTACGATGTCACTACATTGCAGGATTAAAGCCTGGAGCCGCCACATACATGCGAGTAGGAGCACGAACGGAAAGCAGACTGATTAACTTCCATCTCCCTGCCTTCCCAAACAGCCCTGACACCGTCAGCAGCCAGAGGAATAAAACCTGTACGTGCAGGACGTGGAATCCAAGCGGCCTTTCTGAAAGCACGTGCTCGGGCGCCAAGTTTCACACCCGCGCTCCAACAAACAGAGCGAAGCAACCAATCAAAGCGCGCTCCAAATAAATGTTATTAACTTTCACCTCGATTTCTCCCTCCTACGCCGCTGGCAGGTGCTCCCCACCACAAATACAGACCGCACCAGGCGCATCCCCTTTGCCGTCGCTCACGCTACCGCCGGCACAGGCGGGTGTGCGGTGCTGTGAGCGCCACTCGAGCACACCTGCGGTACACGCTCTGCCCGCTCCCACCTCCCCACAGCCGCAGCCAGAGGCTCAGCCTGCTCACATCTGGGCCCCCGGGTCCCAGGGGGATCAGCGGGCGCCGCGCCCACCCCGAGCCTCTGTCACGGGGCTATGGCTACTCCTCCAGGTGCCGCCTGACTCTCCATCGCCCTTCAACAGGCCAAAGGCACAGCCCACGCCGTGCTGACGCTGCGCCCCCCGACCCGGCGCCGTGGAAGCTTATCGGGAGCCGCGGTGCCTGCCCGGAGCCGGTGCCCTGCTCCCCTCAGCGGCCGCCGGGGCGGAGGGACAGCGGGGCGCGGGCGCCCGTCACACGCCCCCCGCCGCGGCCCCGAGTGGCAGCCCCCACGGCTGCGGCTCCCTCAGCAGCCGCCGCAGCCTCAGCGACCGCCCGGCCCGGGCGCGGCTGCGGCGGCCGAGGGGCGCGGGAGGAGGAGGAGGAGGGCGGGCGGCCCCGCTTACCATGGCGCGGTTTGATTTCGGCGCCGCCGGGCGGGAGAGGCCGTGGGTAGGCCGCGTGCGCAGCGCCGCCTGCCGCCCGCCCCTCGCTCCCGGCTGTCCCGGGGCGCCGAGCCGGGGAGGCGGGCAGGGAGGCGGGCGGCCGTCACAGGGCAGTTGCAGAACACACATCGTTTTAAGGCCACTCCTAAGGTGCCCGTGTTTTACCTTCTTATTTTCTTTTTTTTTTTTTTTTTACCAGCCGGATGGCGCCATAGAATAAAACCGAGGGGACAAAAAGAACGCGGTAACGGTGGTCTCTGAAACGACGTGTGTTGTACAGCTGGCCTGTCACAGGGAACCGCAGGACATGGAGAAATAAAACCCTTGCTGACCGTGAAAGTGAAGGGCCTGGGCACATCTGGTGTTGCATGTAACAGTTGTTCATTGAGATGAGTGTTCTAGCGGCTTTAATTACTTGCATCTTGTTTTAATTATCATTTGTGTTGTAAATCACTTTCTTTCAGCTACAGGATTTATGGGAAATTGCAACAGCAGTGGGTTGATATCTGCCATACTAATTGTAGAATTTAAGTAAATAAAAACATGCAAGCTGAGATGTTCAGGCAGTCTCTGTGAAGATTTTTTATGCCTTTTGCAAGGTGCCCCGTTCCCTGAAACCTGAGGTTCTTTTCCATGCAGACCTGGCCCATGATCCTGTTCCTCGTTGTGTGCACCAGTGTATCACTAAAAACGAAACATAAGTTAGAAAGGATGTTATTAATACAAAGGTTCATACAAAACACAAAGCTGCTTGTTTTTTCATTCTCTCTTGTGCAGCACATTTTCAACTCACTAGCTTGCAATGAAATCTGTTGGTACGCCTCCTCATATGCTGTGAGGGCTCATATTCTGTCTTCTTGCTTTTCCCTTCCTTTGGCCAGCCCCAAAGTATGTCCCCACGCTCCCTGTGACAGTTCTTTTCCTCCTGTCACACTCACCTCTGCTGCCCGAGGGCGTGGGCCCCTTCCTGTTCCTTCACAGCCTGAAATAAAACTGAGCTCTGCTCTAATTTTTAACTGCTGCCAAACAAATGGTTACTGCAACATTTTTTGACGTGTGGGTTTTCTCCAAGTGACACATGTGAGCAGCAGAGTGGGTGTCAGAGCTGAACATGCTGAACATGCAGAAGAGGAGGAGGAGAGGGAGGAGGGGTTTTCATAGGGTCATTCTCTCTGAAGTGGGCTTGGGGCATGTACCTCGTGTATTGTGATCAGCATGTGTGAGACAGCAATGTTCCCATCTCCCCATTACACCTGAAAGTAGACTGTCAGCAAACAACTGGGTCACTCCCCCAGGTAGAGCCAGTACGTGGCTGGAGCGCACACATGGAACCACAGCTGGAAGGCATTCCTTGTTTCAGCAGTGGTTGCAGCAACCAAGACAGCCCATTCGTCTCTGAAACACTGGTCATGCTCTCAGGCAATGGTGGGTATCGGCAGGTTTTCTCTGTCCATGCCCCCTGGGGACAGCCACTCTCAGCTACCCTGACTGCACTGGCAGCTCTGAAGCCTTTTCAGGGTCACATTACTGGGTCGAATTTGCTCTGTAATTAGAGATTCCCTAACACCTCCCACGTTTTGCAGTACCAGCTCAAAAGTAATTAGTTGAAAGACTATGGGGTGAAAGAAGTCTCAAACAGAAGGAGAACACACAGTAGTATCTCATGCTGTGTCATTTGAGGGTGGTTTTCTGTTACTGGGTAAAGTGGAATGAATGATTCCTAAAATACATAAAAGTCTGACATTTTTAATTGGCTTCAGAATGGCTAAATGTGGTATTTCACAAAACTGCTAGTCATATGCTATGATTCTAAAAACAAGACAATGGATGGAAACACTGTGGAAGGTGGACTCATAACTGTACCTTTCTATTAAAAGATTGTTCTCATTTTCCTGTGATTTTCTTAAGCTTTAACAGTTTGGGCTAAATTTTCTATGCTAGGTGTCTGACCAAGATGTTTAAGTATCAGTCAAAATAATTTTTTACTGTTCCTGAGTTAGACAAAATGCAGTGCTTCGTCAGTGTTAAAATATGCTTGGATGAGATGAAATTTGTACCCTCCACTTTGCTCTTACAAATCTGTAGTTGAATGACATTCAGAAATTCTGTTTTGAGAGGACACTAAAGTGACAATGGCAGGAAGGCTAGGAAGTAGGAGAATAAAAATTGTCCTACTTTAATTTTGTTCCTTCCATACCATATGTGCCATAGCGCAGTCTCTAAATTACATGAGCTATTTTTTTCAGCAGAAGGGAAGAATTCTTGTTGAATAGCAGATCAGTTTATTTCTAGAAGTGTAACAGCAAGCCTTTTGAGTCCTGTGGCTGCCTCCCACAACACCCGTATGACTGACAGCAGTAGAGCTTAACCATGGAGGACAAGGACAGCTCTAAGAGATGCTCACCCATGGGAGGTCATACCAACTTCTTTGAGGTCCAAGCAGTCAGTCATGGGCTGTGACCAGTTATCAGGAAGCAATATGATCCATGAGTAGTATCCCATACAGGCCAGTCTCTGCAGCATCTGCTGCCTCATTTCAGCCTCAAATGAGCATTTGGACTGTAAGCAGATGTTCTCCCTACAAACATCTAACCCAGTGAGAAATGCTAGTTGGCCCTCCTCCAAAACTGACAGCTTCCACAGCTTTGTTAGGCAGAGCTGCTGAAGTAAGCATTACCAATATTAGCATTGAGATGAGTTGCTTAAATACTAGGTTTTTGGGAACTAGGCATTTCACTGAAAGAACAAGTCATTCACACGCCTAGCTCAGCCAACAGATCAGAGGGGCAGTGGTCTTCAACTGGACGTAGCAAATGAGTAGCAAGTGGTAGGTATCTATTCCACCAGCACAGCTGGGGCCTGCCTAGGGAGAACATCTGTCCACAGAAATTACATTAATTGTTCCAGTCACTGAGATACTTTTGGCTGGTCCAAATTAGGCAGCATTCACATTAACTGTCAGCAAAACTGTGGGGATAGTTAACTGCAGAGCAGCACAGCTGGATGTGAGAGAAAACTTCAGCCTAAGGAACAAGGAATTGGTACATCTGAAGATTCTGTTTATCTTTGTGAGCAGGTTGCCAATCACACTGAGTTCTCAAATGTTCACCAGTGACAAAGAAGACATAGGTACTATGTAAAATGAAAGTTAACATGAACTGAAAATTTGTTATTACAGGAACAGAGTCAGACTGAACTCCTAAGGCAAATTTTCTGTTCTTCCACAATAATTTATATTTGATTTTCTGCAGCAGACTCTTGAAAGATGACAGCACGGCATAGCTAAAAGGTACTGTATACTTCTGTGATGCAAATGGAAAAGTTTATGACTCATAATCTTATTGCCACCAGTGAAAATGTTAATTTTGATTACTGGACTGAAGAAGGAAAGGAGGAGACAAGGAAGCTCCAACTCTCCACCTTCTTCCCAAGAACAGCTCAAGTCCCTCTCTCCTCTGTGTCTACGTAAAAGCCTAACACCCATGAAAAAAAAAATCAGTTTTCTTGTGACCTGTGGCGTCAGGGAAAAAAACTGGAAAAAATTACCTGTCTTCCTGCATTATGGGGCTACTTTTACAGACAGTGAATATGAGACATATCAGAAATAAATCCTCAACCATGAAAATAACGGAGGAAACAAGCTTTATTTTTATTATTTGAAATTTTTGTGCGTGGTAAAGGTACACATTTGACTCTGGTTTTCCTACATTTCCAAGACAGAGTAATTTTTTTTTAATCGTTGGCTAAAGCATCAAGAATACTGTGGCACACAGGAAGCTAAAACTACACACACACACACACAAACACTTTGATACACATCTTTCATCCTTGACCTTAAGGAGAAAAAGGTTGTATTTAGCCTCATAGGGATTAAAAAAAAAGAACCAAAACCAACAACAATTAAAAAAAAAAACAAACAAGTGAAAAGAATATTTCATTATGAGTTTCAAGAGAGTGCAAGGCTTACATATACACAAAACATATGAGATTGACTTACAAAGATGGAATGTACAAAAACTTTAAAAAAAAATGAAAAAAACCCACTCACTCCTAGAACTGGAAAGCTGCAGCATATCAACTGGTAGAGATTTCTAACAGGGGCTGCTGCACTATGCATCTGAGGGAACATTCCCATGTCATAAAGCCAAAGCAAAAGTGTTAGGTTTAAGGCTGTGTTGCTCACAAACATCAACTGAAGTGCTGTACATGTGTCAGAAATAACAGGACCTGTTAGGAATCTTCCCCCTCTGTAGCACAAATACCTTTTGCACACTTTCCACAAATAATCACTGCTCACAATTCTTGAAGAAAATTTTCCATGTACATCATGATTTCATAACAAGCTGTCTCCCACAACTGAAAGTCATTTCTTTATAACAAACAGAACATATTGGGCACTTATAGTTCTCATGGCAACACTAGATCCTTAGTTATAAAAAATATCGACATAAAATGAAAAGCCCTCTAGCTTTTACAGAGCAGATGTGCATGTACTAATAAATAACTATCCACCTTCGTTAGGCAAATGCGTGCCTAAACCATTTTTCATTTCTTTTTCAGCTACATTGGTGCTGGTTTAGCCTATGTAAAAATCTCCTACTGCTTGTATTGGATTTATCTGAACAGATCCTTTTATTTTATTCTATTCACAAAACAATGAAAATGTATTTGGCTAGTTTGTCCTAAAATGCTCCAAATGACACAAGATCTAATAACCTTTTGAGATTACTTTTGAGTTGAAGATTAGTTAAATGAAGCACATACTTTCACCATTCATGCTGTGCTGCTAGTCAATTAGCATTCCAGGGAAAGCAAGGGAACATTTGGTTATACCTGAAGTCTGGCAGCAGCGTGCCTATAAAGCCTTTAATAAATGCTAACAACTCAGCAAACCACGTAGTGCAATTCTGACGTTCCCTTAATTAGATGAGAAAAAAATCTGCCAGTTTTTTAGTACAGAATTTCTGCTTTGGTGGCTCTTTGTAAGGTTTGTAAGCCAAGCATTTTAGTGAAATTGGCTTCAGAAGCACACTGTAAAAGCAATGTGTTTCTCAGTGTCCCAGTGCCAGGCAGATAAGGTCAGACCTTGGAAGGGAATGCCACTGAATTTGAAATCATAATTGGCCGCATTTGCTGTCAGAAGGAACTCGAAATTAGTGACATTTTTCAGGTGCTTCTCTGGTGATAATGTCTAAAAGTCCTGAAAAAGGACTACTCAATTTTAAGGAAAAATCCACAAACTCCCTAATAGCTTTTAGCTGGGTTGTAACGGGGTTGTGTGCAGAATTCCGTATTTCATCAGGATGGACTGGGTTGACAAGGATTATATAAAATTATGGTAAACAATGCTGGACCAAAGGGACTGAAAAGCTTTTGAAGAAGAGGGTGTACATGAAACAGTACAGTATTAAGTATATGTTTTGATATATAGGTTAGGATCTGATTTCTATGCTTCTCAAAGTTCCTGAAAGCAGAGGATTTGGCGATGTTTTCTGAGTTATGGTAAGCATGCAAGTTTAGTAACACTGTATTATAAAAATACATATTTGGAACTAGATATGATAACTGACAGCAACAGCATGTTTCATTTTCTCTTACAGTTTTTATCTCATAGAATCTGTGCAACCCCTTCTCTTTGCTAATAAATAAAGTTAAAATGCTACGCACCTTGTCTTCATTAATAAATGTGCCATTTAAAGACCTTCCAATATCAGAAATTGTTTGTTTACCAGAAGGTTGCTTATAAGGACACTTAGAATGAAAATCTGATCTACAACTTTGTTAAATTTTGATAGGACAGTTTATTGTGTAATGACTGAGATACCATCTTCAGAATTTTAGGACAAACTCAGTTCAAGCAGAGGATATTTCGTTCTCCTGGTAATAACAAACTTGTGTTTTAATATTCCATAATGTTACCATCAGTTTCTCAGCTGCATTATACAGTCCAACCTTAAGCTTCATGCACAAAATATTTATTCCAATGAAATAAGGAAACTTATATTTGCATGAAAATTCATACATTGGTTCTATGTGCAAAAAATAAACAAGGGAAAGAGAAGGAAATATCTTTAAGAAAAAGTAATTAAAAAGCAGACAAGTTCCCCATTTAAGAACCTTGGGGTCTGCATTTTTACAAGTCAAATGCAACTTTACAAAAAAACCATTAGTTTTCTCAAATTCATTGAAACAACCACCTTAACCTTTTAGAAATAAGACAAATACTTTTAACAAGTAATTTTATCAAAGATTTCTTTGCATTTTGAAGACATGCTTAAAATACTCCCTCATTTCTGACCCAATGCCCTTTTGTTTCAAGGCCTAAAAATGAGAAAAGAAAGACAGCACTTCCCAGGCCATTGTAGGCATTGGCAGCAAGCTCACCAGCTTCTCAAATGAGATTTAAGAGGGAGCACCACTCTATCTACATTAGGCTACAGTAGCAATTTATCCCTTGACCACTGGATTTAGAAATAATAAAGCAAATGCTACTTTAAAAAGGACAAGTTCACACTTAAAAAACTCCAACAAACCAAACATTAAAAACAGAACTATGACTGTAAGCATTTCCAGTTAAATTAATACTTTAACAAAGAACACAGAAGAGAGATCTGGCAGAAGAAGGAGGGACATTTTTCAGAGTACTGCCATTGTCAAATGTCATACATACGTTCCAGTTTGCTGAAATAACCCAAGTTTACTTTTTTTTTTATTTTTATGTCAATCAGTCATACATACATACATACATACATACATACATACAAACAAATCGGAACAAATCTCCTAGTCCTTATTTTGTCCTCTAACAAAATTCCCTTTAATGAAGGACTTCAGGAATTGGTTCAAATTCATTCTTATTTGTATTTTTTTCTCACATAAAAACAAATAGCTTTGGTAACCCTTGGCTTTCCTATACAACCTCTGTTTTCCACAGTTCCTTTGGTTGTACAATGTAGGTCCTCCACAGGGGTACCTCTCTGGCTTTCTGTCCTGTGTGATGCTGCATTTTATTTTATTGGTTAATACAATGAGTTGCCGCAAGGAAACATGGCAATGAACACATACGAAAGAGTGGCACATATGAGGTTAATTGAGTTGACATTGTAATAACCCTGATCCTAATGAACTAGTTTGGTGTCAAAAGGTCTGTCATTATACGGAAATTCCGTTCCCATTAATGTATCGCTACAATTAAGTTTTTCCAGAGCTTTAGAAATGTCCGGTCTCTGCAAAGTCCTTCCTGCACATTGAGCAAGAGGAAAAGTGAAAAACAAGCATACGAAACAATCCTTCATTAATTCCACGTGAGTAGGGAATTTGCATTGATCCTCATAGTGCTAAACGTTGAGCTGTGTTAGGTCTGACAGTTAGAGCTAGACGGATTTTGTGAGACTTAACCTTATACTAAAAAGACCTACTTGTTATAGATAGTAAGACTGAAGAATGTTAAAAGTGTAATACCTACCATGATAATGAGATCTAGAAGATTCCCAGGATCACCTCTGGGTTAAATAATGCACAAGAATGATACTTCTTTAAATTTGGAAGGTCTGAGCAGGAGCTACCCTTCACAGTCGTCAAAAAGCTTTGGGGAGTTTTCCCAAACTTTTATCATTTTTGCCTAATTAGTTAATTCCAGTTCCATAGCTTGCAGTTTGTGTTAAATTTCACATTGTCTTTATGAATTCAGTGAAAGAAGACTTTTTTTATTAACCCTTGCAACAAAAAAGTTCAGTGAGAAACATAAGAGGTGCAAGTCCTATGTAAACAAGGTAAGTTTGGAAATTATCACAGGAAGTCCATAAGAGACTCCTTCATTATTAAAAATGAACTCAAAGTAGGAGATATCTTGCATTGGATCTCTAGGACCAGTCTTTTCTTAAGGGTGAGTGATTATCCAGCTCCAGAGCTCATTGCTACTGTAAGTATCGATAGACCTTGAAGCAGTGATTTCCAGAGTCTGCAACTACGACGTGGCCATCTGAAGTAAGGGCCAGACCTTGGGGACCATAAAGTGGGTCAGCAGAGGTGTTAATGTAGGACAAAAATGATCCACTTCCATCAAAAACCTTAGAGGGTGAGAAAGCACAGAATAAATGTTATGAATAAAAAAGAAAAATAGCGGACACAAGTCTGCTCTCAATTATACTGTTATACTTCTCATCTCTGAAACAGTTGACATACACTAGAACAAACAAGGGAAAAATCTGTTCTGTTATCTCATAATATGCAAGTTTATATACAAATGTATTTCTTGTTAAAAAGAGCTAATTAAAGCTGTCAGGATCTTTGGCAAGAATTAAACACACAATGAAATAATAATAATAAAAAGCACCTTGACTGTTCCTTGTTCTAAAAATAGGCAACTACAATAAATCAAACTCAATCAGGAACTCAACCAACATGTTGTTTTCCTAACAAATATCACTGTCGTGGCTAGCCTGACTCTTAGGTTCCCACACAGAAAAAAACAGGAATTTGTATACCCTGTTGATAGTGCTTCCTGAGAACAACTCATAGGCAGATCCCTCATTTTTGTATTCAGTGGAAATAATACATACACTTAGTTATTTATTGGGTATTCTTTGGCAAATAAAGACGACCTTGTGATTAGCACTTGAAAGATAAAAAGAGTGCAACTCTCATAACTTAAAAGCAGAATAGTTTCTCAATATTTAAAAAGATGATAAAAATCTGCTGCATTTGCCTCAGGTCATTTGCTTTTACATATTTTCCACCATGTCTCCAATCTTCTGTTATGGTGATTATAAATTACTATCATCTCAGCAATGCTTGCAAGTTGCATAAGTCATCAAATAGCTTTTGGGGAACTACTTGCAGACAAAAGTCTTGGTCACAGTGACCATCAGAATTGCTAGCAGTCACACTGGAAAGCCTATCATCTGACACCACCAATTTTAAAAGTGGACAGGCCAGGAACGAGGCATTATAAAAGGTGAGAAACCACATCACTTCTAATTTTTGCCATCGTGTTTCTTGGGCAGTCTGAAGACTTCAGTGGCCAGAGTTATCAATCCATTAGTTTTCTTAATCAAGCACCTTTGAAATATGGAAATTTCTACCTGTATTCGGCTGTTTCCCCAATCTGCTACAATAATATTTCCATTAGAATCTACAGCTACTCCGGTTGGTGCATTAAACTGTCCATTTCCTTCTCCATTTGATCCAAACTTCAGCATGAATTCTCCCTCCTGGTTAAATACCTGTATGGGTTAAAACAAAAACCTGAATATGGCATCGCATCAATATTAGTATTCTACTAGTACCAGTTCACCTGCCAATGAAAGTAGGAATTGAAGACTCCCCAAGAACACACACACACACACACACAGAAGACAGGAGAAAAGGTATCCCTCTCTCCCTCCAGCTCCATTACACTGTACAGTCTTTCCCTTCCCACTTAACATCTGAGTCAGCTCAAACACAGAAGCGAAGAGCCCCAGAACCCTTCTACAGCTTGCCCATCTTGAATTAAAAAGAGCTGAGGGCAGATGCAGCACTGGGTTCTGTGTTTCTGTAGAACTGAAACACAGCGAAGCAGATACACCCTTCTCTGACTTCCGTAATCTAACACACACTGAGAATCATGGCATGCTGCTCTCTGTATGGACAGTTCAGAAACTGAATTCTCTGTGATGGTAACAGGTTTAGACAGTAGGAAGATGGAACTGGTCAATGACTATTGTGTCAGTGACCTGAATGCACCAGTGGGACCAACTGAGATACAGAATTTGTCACTTACATAATACCATAGCCATTTCTAAAATATTTTGGTCCACTTTGGACTCAGGTCCAGCTATAGCACAAGGTCCAACTGTGTTCTTAGAGACTGATTGTGGCTTGCACAAGAAAATGCAAAGACCTGACAAGTGCCAAGTGCTAATAAGGTGGAAGATCCGAGGAAATCATCCTGTTCTTGAACACCCACAGTGAACAGAGAAAAAGCATTTGGGAAGGGGAATTAATGATGTACTTGGTTGGTGCCTCAGGTGATTAAAGAAAATAGAAAAAAAAAGTCAACTAATGAAAAAACCAGGCAAAGATGTATTGCTGTCTCCTTGGGTTAAAGTGACCAAATGAGAGAGAAGCCTGCATTGTGCAGGATTTTCCATAGAAGATGCCTGAGGGAAGGAACATGCTTGGAGCTTAATGGAGGAGGGAGAATAATGTGGCTGAGTGAGCATATTTAATTCAAAACACTGGTGGCAGGAAGAGGCTTTGGGACCCAGAAAAGTGAAATTAATTTATTTAGTTATTTATAAATTAATTTATTATTTAAAACAAGATATACTCTGCTCCCAGATTATACACTCTGCTCTCCAGAGTGTCAACAGTTATCTGTACCAATTTAGACAGCACTACAAAAATAAGAATCTTCTCCAGTTAGCACCCAGTTGTAACAAATAACATGTTTATCCCACTGAGTCATGCCAGAGACAGATGAGAACACTCTGTTCTCATTAGAAATGTAATAATTATAAATTCGCTAAGATGCCACACTTCTTACATGTCTTCACTTGCTTTTTTTTTCATTTTAGTTTGCCCTTGTTATTAAGCCTCTCCAGGCATTCTTGTTACCAGGCAAGCCATGCTTGTGGAGAGGTAATTTATGGAATCATAGGCATCCTGCTGCTAAACAGTCTGCTTTAAGGCTCCTGCAGCAGTCTTGATTTCTGTGTTGTAATCCAAACCGCGAGTTGCTACTTCCTCACAAATTCCAAAACGATACGCAAGCAAGGTTGCTGTTCAAAAGGTAGATGATTCAGCACTGCTCAGGACATGAAAGTGTCTATGTTTAGGCAGCAACTTCCTATTTCAGGTGAATATGTAAGATTTATCATTGCAGTTATGAACAGTGAAGAACTGAACTGAGGGTCCATATTTGAGTTCAATCAAAATAGGCATCCATTAGGTGAAATCTCAGGCATTTCATTGGTGCATGGGACTTGATGCATGTGGCCTGAGAACCCAGATAGGACAGCATTCTGCCTGCGTCCACCTGATGCTGCTTCATGTTGAGGGAGGGAAAAAGAGCACACATGGAAAGCATCTGAAAAGGAATGCCTGAGAACAAACATGCACAGGTGAGTAATTTCTGAAATGGCCTTTATCTCCTTCATATACACTTTCCAACACATGACCTCTCGACACATGTATCCTTGTTTTGGTTTATTACTGGGACAAACGAATATACTTCTCTATCTTACCATGCCTGTTTTAACAGGCCATGAGTCAGGACTTCCCGTGGGTGTAAGGACTAGTGGCCAGTTCTGCCCAATGCAGGAGGTACTGAATGAAAACCAATGGTTACACAGTTTTTAAGAGATCTGATTGGAAATGGATCCGGTAATCTTAAAGCTTACAGGTGTGGAATTTGAAGACTGTCACGTATCTGTACTTTGTTATAACTTGGTTCAGCTAGAAATGTGGAAAGCTCTTACTGGGAAATTCAAAAGCAGTTACCAGACTCTTAAAATAGGACAGAACATAGGGACAATAACAGGTTTGGTAAAGTGCTGGTAAAGTGCTAATAAAATGTTAATAACTAAGTCAAAATTATTTATATCAGGTACAGCTTATGTTTGAGCAGTTGAATAAGAGGCCATTATAGCGACACCAAAGGCAAGGGACTATATCTTCACTAAGAAATGCACCGCATGCAAAGTTCTCTGAACATGCTGTCCTGTGGTGGGTCTGGCTGAGCTGGAATTTATTTCCCCATAGTAGACCTCACAGTGCCGTGCTCTGCATTGGTAGCTAGAGCAGTGTTGATAACACGCCCATGTTTTGGCTACTGCTGAGCAGAGCATCAGCACTGTAACATTCCTTCTTCAGTCGAGGGCAAGATCCTGGGAGGGGACCCAAGTAGGCCAGCTGACCCACACTGACCAAGGGGGTATTCCATACCATAGGACATCAACCCAGATATAAAAGCTGAGGCAAGGAGCAGGACCGGAGGCACTCACTGTCTCTGACAGCTGCCTGCTGACAACCATTATGTGTGCTGGAGCCCTGCTTCTCAGAGAAGTGGCCGACCATGGCTGCTTATGGGAAGTAGAGATTAACTGCTGGCTTCTGCTTTGTGCGCGCGCACGCTGCTTTTGCTTTGTTTTTTTGCATGAATATAAACGGCCTTATTGCAACCCATGATTTATGTTGTTTCCTTTTCCCACCTTACTCTCTCCCCTGTCTGGCTGGGAAGGGGAGGGATAGAGCAGCTGGGTGGGCACCTGGCGTTCAGCCAATGTGAAACCACCACATGTCCTTATATCAAAGCTCATATATATGGAATCTGATCTCTTTGGCTTTAACAATACTTAATATTCCCCAAGAAAGTACCATGATAAAATAAAAATGGCAACTTTCCAATTTGCCATTAATTGACAGTACCTTGACAGAATGGTTATGAAAATCTGTAATGATGATTTCATTGTTGCTGTTTACAGCTGCAAAATGAGGACCTGCAATGCAGAAGAAGAAAAAAATAAAAAAAAATAACAGTAACATTAAAACAAAAAGTATTGTTAAATTAAAAAAAAAATAAATTCAGCCTGCCAGGATATTATGTTTGGCTTCTGAGCAATAACAGTCAAATTGGGAATACCAGTTTCAAAGTAGGAGTAGTTTTATTTCTTTTTTTTTTTTTTTTTTTTTAAAGCTCAGGATGCTTTTTGTAAACACAGTTTCTTTTTCAACCAGTTGTCAGCTATTGTTACCAAAAGCATTGTTCATTTCTCCCTCTCTTGTATACATATGACTATACAGAGATTTATGTGCTTATTAACAACTCAAAACACATAGTGCTTAGGTATAAAATGGTGTATACACTGAAAATAGTTCTCAAAAATGTTAATGTAAAGTCTTAATTGAAATATTCTATGCTCTTTGTGCTCACATCTTACAAGCATTTCAGATAACAAGTTTTAGGATAAATACAAAAGTTACATAGAAGATCATTGTCATGGAAAAATGTGCATTTTTGGTTTACATTGTGTATTGAACTATGTGTGCAAATTTGACTAATAAACAAATGGTAGCTTGAAAACAGGCAAGTCCCCAAATCAAAATACTTCATTCCATTTTGAGTTATTAAACAGATCAGAACTCAGTTTCAATTTTCAGAGTGTATCAGGGTAACCTATAAAACAGATGAAAGCCCTTACAATGAAAAGATCTGAGTATGGAGAATTGACGTGTTTTCTGTTGCATACAAGCAAGGAGAGGTGATACATTTCTCAAATGCATTGTTAGGAAGTATTTGCACACTTATATTCAGGAGGTGTTCTTATAGATTTTAAAATGAAAGAAATTCAAGATACCCAGAAAATCTAGCTGTGTTAGAGCCAAAGTGCTCATAAATTATATATATTATGCCATAAGACATTGCAAGAGATATGAAGATAAAAACAGTTATACCACTGCTACATGCCTCTCTTATACTGTGAACCAGTCAGAACATCAGACCAATCAGACTACATACTCAAAGTGACCCAACACCTGCAAAGTGACCTGCATATGTAATTTGGCATCTTCATTTCAAATTTTGAAAGAACAGCTTCTCACTTAAAATACATCAATTGGGTTTCTTTTTAAACTTAATTGCATGTTCTACTTGAAAGACAGCATGTGCAAGCAGTCAGTTAAGTGGCAATTTCCCCGAAGTCACATTGGCCATTGCATAACTGTGTCTTCCTGATCTCAATCTTAACACTATCCCATTACACTCATTTTCTAATGAGTGGGAAGCTACCACTTGGGGCATTGGTTTATGTGTATCTGATCACTGGAAATACAAAGCACAGTGTTTGAGCTGATTATCATGAACAGCTTAGTGTGGGCATTACTAAGCACTTATAAAATGCTAGTTAAGATCAGTCTTTCTTGGATCACTGATCTGAAATGCTTCCAGACACAGAGAGGTAGATAAAACAATCTGGTTACAGCTGCATTTGCAGAACAGATGTTGCAGTCTTCCTGACCAATTAAACAAATGGTGAAGTGAATAGGAGCTGTATGTTTAGTAGAACCTCTCCCCAGAGGATAAATGAGTAGGATATAGCATCTTCAACATGCTCAAACATCATGCAAATGTGAGCAGAAGAGGCAAGAAAAGGGGATTTACATATTACCATCAAGTGTACCTGCAAACTGCTTGTCACCATTTCCTCGACTACCAAACCTGGTGACTATTTTCCCATTTGGCTGGAAGATGAAGACACAGCATGCTTTATTGTCCACTACAATGATGTGTCCGTTACGATCCACTGAAACACCTTTAGGGCCCATGAGCTTTCCAGACCCAATTTTGGCCTAAAAGGGAAAATACAAAACAGGAGAATATGTTGGCATGGTAGAAATTAGTTAGTACATTTTGAAGATTGTATTACAGGCACACAGCAGGATGGAGAGGCATTTTTGTCATTAACAGTTGGAAGCAATTGTTTTTATCAGTTCTTACTGTGTACTTCATAATATTTTCTTCAGCTGAAATAAAGACTGCTTTATATACATCTTTTCTGGAGTGAAAAATCTGCCACCTCAGCAACTGAGTCCAAACATACAACTCAAAAGAAACACAATCATGTGTGTCTTGACAAACTACAGCATCTGTCAAATGTCTGTATATCCAGCATTAGGGTACCAGCAGGATAGGCAGACAATCAGAAAAGACTTCTGCCTCCTATTGCATTCTATTCCTGAGTCCAACAACCACCTGATTATGGACAGGGAAATATGCCTCCATCATTGCCTGCATTCAAAGCAGTCAGAGTTCACTCTTAGAGCAACAGAGGTGGGTGGGATGTAGGCTATGATGTCCTCTCTTCCCTTTCTTGGGTTCATGAAACACCAACACCTTCTGAGTGCTCTCGGCAAGAATTTGAGCAGAACTAAATCTCAGGCTAACCTCTCTATCTTCCACCAGATCCACATCAGATTGCTTCACTTTCTGCTTAGACACATCAAGTGTCAGCTGAAAACTCCAAATCAGAGAGGATCATGCTGCCAAACAGCAAATGAATTCATCTTTGAAACACTAAACAAATCAAAGCTTGCTCTTGTCATAGGTAAATAAAATAATTTCCATCATTTTAAATAGGCCTTGTGACTACCAAAACCATCTGCCAGCATAACCAGCAACAAATACTGTATACAATATTTCAGTGGAAAAACATTCAGTGGAGATGAGATGGATCTCACACAGAGTAGATTATTTGGAAAGGTTAGAGAGCTGTCAAATCAGAAAATGTTAGAACCAATTTTCAGGAGGATCAAAAAGAAGGGGATCTAAGAAGAGGATCTAAGCAACAGAGCAAACAGAAATAGAGACAAAGCCTTCAAAGAATCCATGAACTATCTGGGCATATACCCAAGAAGATTCTAGGATCACCTCACAACCCATTCCACATTTTTCACCATTCTGCTCTTTTTTTAGGCAGCGATTCTATAAACTGTTCTAATCTACATAAAATCAGTTGAGTTTTGACCTTTCAGTTAAAAAAGGTTGTTTGGGTTGGAATAGAGCAACTTGTGTCCTGCTTTTGGTTTTGTTTTTTTTTTAATTGATACACAGATTTGGAAGTCTGTGGTTGGTTTCAAAAGTCTGGTCTCTTGCCAGCGTCTTTACTGTACTGAACAGACAATCCACCAAACAGGCTGTGCTGAAATTATGGATTCCAGAACTTTCAGATCCTGTAGTAATTTGTGAGAGACACGACCTACAAAGGGAGGTCTATATCTTGGTGAAGAGTATACTTTTCTGTTTCTATTGGAATTTAAATTACATAGATACTAAAACACTCATCTTGTTTATGAAACAAGGCCATTTTTCACCTCATTGCCTTTGCAGAGTGGGACGGATCACCACATAGGACAAGCAATGCTTAGAATTATAGAATCGCTTAGGTTGGAAAGAACCTCTGAGTCAAAGCATTAACTTAACACTGCCATGTTCACCATTAAACCACATCCACAACTACCACATCTACTTCTGACTTCTCTGCCCCTCTCCTCTACCTCCTGCAAGTCATGAGTAGTAGTGGAACCTATCAAGGTGGGACAGATTGCAAAGCATGAAGAATATCTATTACCTAACTCATTTCTCTGATGTCCCTAATGTTTTCAAAGCAAACAGAAGGAGCTCTACTACCCTTAGTAAGTCCCATGCTCCTACTCCATGGTACATTCTCATAGGTGGAATTGCAGGTAAAAATAGGAACTGTCCTAAAATAAAACCATCTGGGCTCCCTGAGGATGTCTGGTACCAAGTCACTACACAGCCTCTTTCAGTCTCAAATAAAGAAAACTCCAGGGAGTAAATCTTGCAGCTTCAAGACTATGATTAGCCAACAATGGCATCATGAGTCTGTTTTATGTTCAAGTACATACACGGTTATAAATTGCTAAATATTTAGGCAAAATCCACCTAGTTGAATCATGCTAAAATATTCCCTGGAGAAACTATTAAAAATTACTTTGTGTTCACCAGGGGAAAGATACCAGCAGACCTACAAAATGTATTCAGGTTGCATAACAACAAAGTAGCAAAAACATAAATCAAATGCAAATCAGTAGATTTATTTCCTTTGAGGTGCTTAAGTCATATTCCCTTCTTTCCTCTGGGATGTCCGTGTGTTTGTCTGCTTGTACATTGCACCACCTCCTTACCATCTTTCCAGGATTCCTATGGAAAAATAACTCAGACTCGTGAGTACAGTGACTTCCTGCCCATATAAACACATATGGAAAAATAAAATGAATAAATCACATACTACATTAATGGGCACTCAGTGCTGAGAAGAGTAATAAAAATCACTGGCCTTGGACCAGGATTTAAAATATAATTTGCAGGCAGCAATAAAGTATATCCAGCTAGAGTTTGCAGTGCCTTTTACTAAAAATCTCTGTTTCCAGTTTAGATCAAAATATGCTGACAACACATTACTGGGTCTGGCTGAACATATTCTTTGTATATTTTTATTTCAGAAGGTTTCTTAGAATTATAGGTTTGATTATTTAGAACAGAACATTATGAAACCCAGTCACTCCTGTTAACTGTATGAATGGAAGTATTTTCAGACTTTTCTGCCATTAGAAATGAATACAGTATAATGAATCATGTGAACCCATAATACAAATAATGTGTTTAATTGAATTCAGTCAAGGACATTATGTCCCTTCTTTTATAGGCTCTTAGGAATTTATACTGTTTTTCAAATATGTGTTTATAAAGTCACCCTACCAGGCTGGAAAATATTCTAGTGTGGGATATTCCTAGAGGTAAAAAAAAAAATCAGCCAGCCTATGTAAAATTTATAAGGACTTTTCCACTGTAGAAGTAAGTGTGTTTGGGCTTTAAGGTTAACTCTACCAATCTTCTTGCTGTCTGAAAGGTTCACGATTGTCAGGAATTAATTATAGACTTCCAACATACCATCTTTCCCTGTTTGAGAACTTTCCTAATAAGGATATAGAGCTTTGTTACACACTGCAGTATCACACAATACATGAATTTATCATTCACGTAACCACCATAATTCAACTGTGACCATTTAACCACACTACCTATTGCTATCTGGACATGCAAACAGCTTCAAATAGCTCTTTCTTTAATTCTTCTAATGAGACAAGAAAAAAAAGTCTGACATATAAAATGTTTCCTTTCATCTTTTTCCGCTCATCTAAACTTGATCTTGACTTGCAGCCCTGTTTGGTTTATACCAGCTATCTTATACATAACTCTTCAAGACTAGGAGAAAAATAATTCTCGGAGGACTAGAAGTCATTCTCTTGGCTCTGTTGTCCAGTTCCTTCACTAGGTTTGAACACCACACTGGTAAGAAGCTACTGCTTCACCACGTGCTCTCTCTTTAGCCTAGAGATATGTCTGCTGTAACAGTTTTCTTAAGCGATTTCAGAGTATTTGACAGGGGAAGCCAGCACTGCTATATGCCTTCTAGAGATGAGGAAAACAGAGCACTGAGAAGTGAAATGGAAGATCATTAGTCACTTGTGAGATCTGTGGCATAGCCAGAAATAGAAGCCCCAAATCCTAAGACCCTATCTGAGTCTTTACCACGATAATACAGTCTCTCATTTTAAAAGGCTTGTGTCTTGGTGCAACCTTAGATTAGTGTTTGTCCACCTCTGCATTATGCAAGTTAAAACAGCCTTGAGAAAACAGAGCTCTGTCTCTGTTGCTGCCAGCAACTGAGGAAGGTGACACTTTTCTGCCTGGCAGTGGAGGTTGCTGGGGTGAGTCATGCCAGTGCTGTAAGCAGGGAGATGCCTGGGCCTGGCTCCAGGGAAATTTGCCTTCTGGCTCACATGACTATTAAAATGCCACTAAGAGAGTAAGTGTAAGTAAATACAAAAGGAAGGGGACAACATCAGAAATGGTTAGATTAAGTTCAAAAGAGACCCCTGATAATGCTGAGTTAACAACTAACAGGCCACCTGCAGAGGTCTTATATAATGACTTGCAGGCACAGTCCTTTGAAGGGAATGCCATTCTCTCTCTCTCTTTCTCTGTTATCTTAGCAAGTGCTGCCCAATTTAATCTGACAAAGCCTCTGTAAGAAATACCATTGCCAACACACAAGAAATTACAAGGCTTTGCCCAGTTCCCACAGGCTAGATCTGTTTATACCTATGTCCTGTGTTTCAAATATATTTTATATAACCCCACCATAGAATATCCTGAGTTTGAAGGGACCCACAAGGACCATTGAGTCCAATTCCTGGCCCTGCACCATCATGCCCAGTACAAGCCCCATCCCTTACAAGCCCCATCCCTTCCATGCACCATCTTACAGCCTTATCCTTGGTGGGCACAACCTCCCAACCCTGTGTGTGTGTCCCCAGGGCTCCCCCAGGCCCTGTGCTCCCCCCACCCCCACCCCTGTCCCCCAGCACAGCTCACTGATTACACAGCGTGCAGTACAGCATCCCCCTCAACCAGCGCTGCACCAATACAGGATCCACTTCTCCCAGAACAGCTCCCCAGAGTGTGGACCTGGTCCCGGTGCCCATCCTTGTCTCCATCCTGGTGCTCCCCTTGCCCTGCTCCTGCTCTCCCCACGCACGTGCTCTGCCACCTGCCCTGCACCCAGCTCCTGCATAGATATGATTATGCCTATTCTCCATATAGAAAATACTTCTGCAAACATTTATTTTTTTCTCTCATAAATATGGCTTATTGCATTCAATCTAAAAATAGTGTTTTATAACATTGATGTTTCATGTCTCATTTAATCAGTCCAATTCTAAGAACTATGAAGTCCAATGCATTAACTTGTATAAATCACAAAAAATATTGCCAATATTGCATAGCTTTTGCAATCCAACAAATATATTGACTAAAATAAAGCTAGGCTTCACAGAGGAACAACATTCATAATTAATTTTTTATTCAATACCTCTGTCCCTGCTGGTAGTATATTGCACATAGGGTCCTGACTTCTCTAGAGCTTTTTCCTCCAGAGCTGGCACCATCCAAAATGCTGGATTTACAGCATGTCTTGAGAAGGAAGGAAAACAAGCCCTCCATGCTCTGTGTTCAGATCAAGCCAGTTTCACATTAAAGATGTTAATAATTATTTAAAACACACTTAGGATATTCAGCGTATTTGGATTCTTAACTAAATTACATCTTTCTTTGGGTTTGTTTTGGTGTTTCCATTTCATTCAAGGACTTCAACCAAAGCCAAGATTTTCCTGTGTAGCTGCACATTTTTAAAATTAGTTGACAAGGAAAATCACATACTCTCTGCAAATGTGATTTGTACTTTTTTAACACTTGCATTGCATATTAGCATTGTTTTAGTTTTGTTTCAAGTCTGTACATGATCTGGATACTTTTAAAAGCACAGACATCAGTTTCTCAGATGGAGGTCACTGAGGACTATACAAGCACTATCTCCTATTTGCTATAGCATTTGTCACTTTGCAAAGACTTTTCAAAGGCAGGCCATTTCTTGGTGCACACATGAGCAGCTCAGGACCCAAGTTTTTGCTCATTAGACTGCCAGAAAATTAGCCAAATAGGCCATTTCTCTCTAAAGTAGGACTCTAGAACTAAGAACTTACGGTAGAAATTTCCCTGCAGATCCATGATCCCAATGACCAGTGAGTACTGCTAACTGCTGCTATAGGGTGGCTCTTTCTAGCATCACCACCAGACTTGGTAACATGCATTCAGAGAACAGCATCAAATACAGGCAATATTTACTTGTCTCTGGAATTACACCTGAACCAAGAAAAATAAATACTGCAGGTTGACAACCATAAATACAGCACAGTAGCTGCCATCTTAATTTACTCCCATTAAAGGGATCAGAGGTGCTATGAAAATAAGAGGTGTGCTTTCCTCAGAATTTCTGATTTCTGAAACCTAAGACATTATTACGGTATTTCAGTTTTTCCAGTCATTGCACAATCACACAACCTAAAACACTCCTGTCTGTGCTGTAGAACTGGAACAACATCCTGAACTGCCCTTCCTTGCTTTGACTACCAACAGAATCCTACATGAATTAGACACTTTATTTGCTGATACACATGGAGTGGAGGAATGCATCATCAATCTGCTTCTTTTTCTCCTCCATATGTCAGTGCAGAGCTTCACATACTCCTCATAAGATTTTGTGTTTGTGTACACACATATCTGCGCATACCTTTCTGTACAATCAGAGTACTAATGACATGAAGGTTGTTGAGCTAGTCCAACTAGACTTGATGGCACTAGCTATCCTCGACCATAAGTTATAGAAAGGAATCCAAGCACCTAGTATGCAGACCTGTAAAGTGGAACATATTGTCTCTACTTGGTATAAGATTAGCATCACAACTGTGATCTCCTCCTATTAATTATACAACATGGCTGTGTCATGGGTTTCCACATCACAGCAATGGAATTTAGACTAAGTTACATGCAGTCTCTTGAAAAACAATGTTACTTTGCATTCCTTTGGAAGACAGAGAAAGCTCAGGAGAGTTCACATGGTAACTCGTACCTTAAATTTTCCATCTGATGAGAATATGCTAACCCATTTGTTATCATAGTCTGCAATAATGATGTCACCACTGGGATGCACAGCCACTCCTGTTGGCCGCTGCAGCTGGCCAGGAGACCTTCCTCGTATGCCAAAACGACTTTTGAACTGACCATCATTGGAAAATATCTGTAATAGAAAACATAAGTTTTAAAATTAAGTCTCCATATTACCATCACCTATTTCTCGGAGCTTAGATTTTAGAAGTCACTAATGAACTAATGACTATATTCAGGAAGAGATCTGGTAACTTGAAGCACTTTTACATAGTCTATATTTGAAAGTGATATGTCTAATTTAAGAAGAAGCTTGCACTTGAACCCTAATTTCAAAATAAAGAAATTCTCTGCACTTACATTGCACTGTTTCTTCAGTGACCTCAAAGTACTTTACAAACAGGCTTAGTGAATTAAGCTTCACAATGTTTCTCTCAGCTGGTAGAAATTCCATATTACAAATGAGGAAACTGAGGCACTGAGTGACTCAGCCACAGTCAAACACTAAGTCTGTAGAAAACATAGGAATAAGTTCACTGGTTGTGCCCCCAAGCCAGGTAACTAGACACTGAAATTCCTCTGAAGTGGCTGCAAATTATGAAGCGTGAGGGTGCTGATGAATATTTGTCTCTTTGAAAAGGCCTGGAAATGAGTTCTTACAGCATGTGGCTTGCTGGTTCTCACATACTGAAGAACAAGCCACACGCTGCTGCCGTGTTCATTGCTACCACATGGGCAGCCTGAAGAGCGATGACAAATTGTTAATGGTAAAAAAGATGCATGGCAAGCAAAAAAAGAAAAAACAGCTTGATTTTCACACAGGTTACAGAAGCCAAGAAATTATGGATGTTAGAAGTGCTACCACAGAAAAGAGTTCATCATGATATCAGACAGAAAAGTCAATTAAGTACACTAAAAGCCATTTGAAAATTACATCTATATGTTTATTCTTCTATTTGTATTTCCTTAAGAAATTATATTTGTGGCACCTTACCCTAGATTTATGTTTGAAAGCATGGGGAAAAAATTTACAATGTAAAATTATATTTACAAAAAAGCGTTTTTCCAGATTATTGCATGACTTTTTTTTCATTCATTGCCAAATATCATAAGGAGAGGAAATAAACTCTGATATATATACTAGATATAGTATACATCTGAAAAAGATAGCTGCAGGTCAAGAAGATAGAATGACAATGGATGATAAAAAAATTGAGCTTCCCTTGTATTTTCTATATCTGCTTGAATTGTAGAAAATGTGTCTTTCTGGGACTACAAAAAAGGCAGAGGTGTGGGGGCAGGGAGAAAAAGAAAAACACTGAAAGTGGCATATCCTCATACCTGCACACACTGGTTGTTACTATCTGCTATTAATATTTTTCCATTTGTAGATGCAGCTACACCTTGAAGATTTGTAAATTCCCCTTTGTTTCTTCCTTTGGTGCCTAAAAGTGAACACAAAGCACATAAGAAATCAGGTTAGACAGGACTAATCAGTTAGGACCTAAATGTCAACACATGCAATTATTACATTCCTGATCTAAAGATTTCTATTTTGAAGAGTTCTTATCACTGCTACAACTTCAAAGAACCATCTCAGTAACAGATCCACAGTTCTACCTGCAAGAAGGGATTATTCATATTCTTCAGCATGTATGCCATCAACATAATTACCTCTTTGGCTTTCATAAATCAGTGTTCACAAATTGCCTCTTGCATGAGAGAAGTAGTAAAAGTTTTTTTCCTAAGTGATGGACTTTTTTTAAACTGTGGATTTTTATTCAACTGAGAAGGAAATTAAAGGGGTACTACCGTGGGAAAATATAGACAGAGGCTAAGATAAGAACTTGCACAGATTACACAGTTTTAGTACAATCAGCTAAGTCTCTAAAACATATCACTTTGGATGGGGCCACTGCAAGAGAGGGAAGTTTCCTATTTACTCATAAACATAACAGTTTTCAGTCATAGGCTTTAAAAATTCCCTTAGCAGGGAAACTCAGATGAAGAATTAGCTTTGAATGACTGGGACATGTGAGCCAATGAAGACCATCACCTGAAGACTGAGTGCTTCTGCAAAGACCTTAGATTGTTTCATAAAGCAGTGTCCACACACAGAGGTCTCATTTTAACCCAGGACAAATGCAATAGTGATTTACATAGAACTATATGTTGTTTCCCCAATGGCTTAAGGTGATAAGGAGTTGTAAAATGTCAACTTTTCATGAAAGTTCAGTAAGTTTAGGTGGCTTATTACTTAGATGTCTGTTCTGAGATGTTCCAAGGAGCATCACAGAGCAAACTGGTATCTTTAAAAGATCAGCCTCATAATGGCTGGTTCAAAATACACCTGGAACACAGGATATCCAAATTCCTGATTTGTTTGTAAAAGAGGCTCAGGGGTCTTTAGAAAAGACTGCAGTTATGATCTTAGACTCTAAAGTTATGCATAATGAATGAATGAATTTTGAAACAAACAAAAAACCACAAACCAACAACCAACTCTATAAGCTGTTCTTTCCAAGACTTGGATGCATTGCTGATTTTCCTGGTAAAATATTTTTACAAGCATTTACTGGCTGTGTATTAACTGAAAAGCTTGTATTTTATTTTAGTCAGTCCAAAATATCCTGGAGCTCAATGATTAAAACTGTTCTGACTGTGATGCCTAATATAAGACATATATATTAGGTCTAATTTGTGTTTGGCTTTCATTAGGGATGTGTATGCTCATAACAACTCTTCTTTCTTCTGTGGTGATGGCTGTGGGATTCATATTTCCTGTCACTGGCTAACAAGTAACATTTAATTTCTCTGTACTTGCTGCTGCAGGAATGTCCCTTTGTTTCAAGACTTATTTTCTTCAACTCCATCTGCTCCATCCTCTAAACAAGGCAAATGCTTCTCAATTTTTGCACTGCAAGGAGAAACTACGTATTCAGGGAATAGTGAGTTACATACCAATTATATTACCCATTCTTGAGCCATTTCTGTGTATTCTTTTAATAAGCAGTGCCCAAGGGATACATGCAGGAATTTTTTTCCACCATATGCTAATGATAAGTTTCCTTTTTGCCTTTTAGCCAAAGAGAATGGAAGAAAAGGGAGAAACATTCCTTTTACTACTGAGAGTAAAGGGAAAACATTTGTTAAAAAAGAGGATGCATAAGCTAGAGCATCTGGAACCAACTAGCACAAACTTTATGGAATGTATGGTCCTTAGCCTTAGAAAAATGTTCTTGAAAGTCAAGTAATTTCATTTTTAAAGATAAGAGAGACCTATATAAAGAGTTACTGAGTGTTCTTCAGTGGGACCTTGTAAATATACATCAAAGGAAAAACTGAAGAAATTACCCAGGAATGCCACAGTCACATTTCATAGTCAGCTTAAGAAATTTAGCAATTTACTAGCATAGTGTGTAAAAGAAATTCAGCTTCGTGAAATGTCCTTGTACCTAGCACTTTGCAGCTATTAAACCTATCACATAGGTCCTAATTTGCACACAGGTCTTTATACAGTCCTCTCTGCAGTGGCACAAATTTCTCTGCATAAGAAAGCTGAGGTTAGTGAAACACAGCTTATTTCCTAACGTATGTTCAAGAGGAAAACAGATAACTTTGAACTTTCTGTTTTGAATAATTCACTATGACAGCAAAGATCTGAAGCCAAGCACAGGCACTTCAGATGATGAGAGGAAGGCTTGTAGTAAAGTATGTCAGCCTCTGGAAAAGCAGGCTCCTGCAACTGACTCTGCAATACCAAAGGATGATGAACATAACTGCTTGAGACAGAGTCTTCAGAAAATCTTCTACTGCAAGATACTACTCCTCTATATCAAGGCACTCCATGCTTTGTCTTCTCTCTGTTATGGGCAGTCAGCTATCTCTCCTTAGCCTAGGGAGGCACTAACATTTCAGTGGCACAGGGCTGGAACCGGTGGAATCCTCATTCCAGTGTTTCCCAAGCAGCCTTGTTAGGAGATGAAAGCGTGCATCTTACATGCCAGTCATTGCCCAGCCTTATCTCCTTCCTGTTCTGAGCTACTGGAGGGCACAAAGGCAGAAAAGAAAGATATTTTACTGCAACTGCTGTGGCAAGCTACTGGGGATTGGGAGAGGACAGCAGAGTTTTCAAAGGGGGAAGGCTAAACAGAGTTATTAGGAAGTAGGCCTGTGGAATAGCTCCTTTTATACCATTTTTGTATACAGATAATAACCAGATTTGTCTTAGTCCTATCTAACTCCTTCTGGTATTACTGAGCATAGCCTACACAAACCAATTAATTTAGCTTTCAACAAAGTAAGTATGCATTTTTTTGCTCAAGACAACCTAGCATACATAAAAAGTTTCATATTTTCAATCTTTTATTCTTGCACACTAGAGACCATATTGAATGTCATCAGAAAGAAGGGAAAAAATAATCTAAAAGCCCATTAGTATCACAGGAGATGTTAAAAATTACATCATGTAACTGCAATAAGATTCTGCTCTGTGAGTGCTGGGAATCTGAACAAACTTGTTGTACAGTGTATATTTTTGATGTGCACAGTAAGAGAAGGAATGGTTTTTGCTTTCTAAGTTTTACTAATGTGAATAATAACCTCCTTGCTTGCTTACCTATATTCCCCAGGTTCCTAAAACACAAAGAAAAAACACGTCACTGCCTCCAGCAGGAAGAGAGTAGATTCAGAGAGACAAAATAAAACTGCAGAAATATTACAGATTATTGGGAAGACTTTAAAGGTTGTGAGTGGCCATAACCTGTTGTGTACATACCATTTCTTTCCTGCCTACAACACTTCAAATACTTCTTGGACTCTTCCCTATGTGGTACTGAAAAAAAGGATAAAACTAAACAGCATGGAAAGACCTACACACATACTGCATGACAGGTGTCAAGGAGTTGTTTTGTTGTTTCCTAGCTTCCTTTATTTTTCCTCAGAGTGCCAAAAGATATTTAATCAAATCTTACATATTACGAGGATGTGATGCTCCATCTCATAATAGATACAGCTGAAAACCAAAAGGCTCTGTTGTAAAACTGCACTGAATTGTTAAGGCTATGTGCTTGCTGTAAAACAAATGTCAGTGTTTCTAATCCAAGTTCCCACATAACTGCAAGTTTTAAAATCAATCAGTCTGTTGGTTGAAGGCACACAGTGTTTGTAACCTTTAAAGAGGAATGAATAATTCAGTAGGAACTCTGGCAGATATGCCCACACACTGTTGGTAGTGAAGATGGTCTGATTTGTATTAATTTGCTTTACACAGCACCTGCCCCTAAAAGCTTGGCCAAGGCCACTTCCAAGACTTGCCTGTGCAGCAGAGCCCCTGTCACCACAGATTAGGTATTCACAAACCCAGGGGTAGGAGCACCTCAGAAACAGTTCTTTGCTGGTACAGCAGCCAAACCTTGAATAATAAGAGTAGAATCCAGGCCAGATCTCTGTTGTCAGGACATCAGACTCATGCTGGGGATTTTGCTAGCAACTGATGTCAGAGTTGTTCCCCCCCTGTCCAGTACAGGTAATCACTGCAATGTAATGCAATGTAGGCCTGGCCAAACTTCACAATGGCCACCACAAGCTTATAAAGAGTTCATGACAAGCATCAGAGGGATTTGAGCTAATAAACTGGAAAAGGAAATCCTATTTTCCCTTTACCAGGCATTTCTATTTCTACCAAAATATAAATTCTGTACATCTTGCTATTTCATACTAATTATTAATGGTTTTGTTCCAGAGTTCTGAAACACAGAATGAAGAATAACTGATTAAAGTGTGTCAGGGGGGCCTCTGCACTTCTGTACTACATGGAATGACTCCACATACACATCCCTTTCTTCTCCAATGCCCTTAGCCAGGCTGTAATTTGGCCAGGACACGACCTTGCCGGAAAGGTAGAGAAGGGATGGGGAAAGAGGAGGAAGCAGATGCTGCTTGCTACAGGGAGAAGGTTCCTCTGAACCATCCACCCAACGGGGCTAACTGCAGTTGGAAAAATCCATATTGTTTTCAAGGACATGTGTATCCCTATCTGTCCCCTTATGCATCTTTGTAAAAATGCAACAAGTATATACTTAGAGCCAGCCCTGTTCCTTTCAAAAAGAACAATCCAATATGGAGTTTCAGGCAGAAGCCTTCAGAGACAATTAAAGAAATGTGTCATGATCAGTGGCACAGAGTCTAGTTGGAGGATTATATCTAGCAGTGTCCTCCAGTATTAACTGATTCATCAGTTGACTTGGATGAAGCAGTAGAGGCTTCCTCAGCAAGTTTGCTGATGAAACAAAGCTAGAAGGAGTTGCTGATATCCTAGAGTGCTGTGCAGCCTTCCAGAAGGACCTCGACAGGCTTGAGGGATGGGGAGAGAGGAACCATCTGATCAACAAAGGCAAATGCAGGGTCCTGCACCTGGGGAGGAATAACCCCAGGCACCAGTACAGGTTGGGGGCTGACCTGATGGAAAGCAGCTCTGCAGGGGACTTGGGAATCCTGGCGAACAACAGGCTGTCCATGAGGTAGCAGTGTACCCTTGTGGCCAAGAAGGCCAATGGTATGCTGGACTGCATTAGAAAGAGCACTGTCACCACTGTGAGGTGATCTTGCCAGTCTGCTGAGCCCCGGTGAGGCCACATCTGCAGTGCCATGTCCAGTACTCCTCAGTACAAGAGAAACATGGAGCTCCTGGAGCAGGTCCAGTAGAGGGCTGCAAGATGATTAAGGGACTGGACCATCTTTCTTATGAGGAAAGGCTTAAAGAGTTGGTCCTGTTCAGCCTCAAGAAGAGACAACTGAGAGAGGACCTCATCAATGTCTATCAGTATCTGAAGGAAGGGTGTCAAGAGGATGGAGTCAGGCTCTTCTTGGTGGTGCCAAGCAACAGGACAAGAGGCAATGGGCAGAAACTGATGCACAGGAATGCCTTATGCACCTGAACATGAGGAAGAACTTCTTTACTGTGCAGGTGACCAAGCACTGCAACTGGTTGCCCAGAGAGGTTATGCAGTCTCCCTCACTAGAGATATTCAAGAGCCATCTGGACACAATCCTGTGCCATGTGCTCTAGGATTACTCTGCTTCATCAGGGAGGTTGGACCAGATGACCCACTGTGGTCCCTTCCAACCTTCCCCCTTTTGTAATTCTGCGAAACACCTGATCAAGAATCCCTTTGCTCCCCCTAAGCCTACTTTCTAAACTGCACTAAAGCTATTATTACACAGGCCTTGTTTTTGAGTTTTTATGTGGAGTAGATTCACAGTAAGGCTCTTATTTGCCTTTAGCATTGATAACAGACCAGATGACGTTCACGCCTAGTAAGGAGGCTGACAGAAGGTACTGTTAAAGGCACTTCTTTTTTTTACACATTAAATGTACCAGCTAAACTTAGATGCTCAGTTACATGACTGAACAGACAAATAAACACAGTCTGAGGAAAAGGAAAATGGTACTTTCTAGCAAAGGGCCAACTCTCCATCTGGCTGTATCTGATGCTAATCCCAAATATAAATATATGAAGGGAAAAAAGCAGTTAAAGTGGGAAATAGCTCCACTACTGCTAAACAGTGTCAAAGAACCCAGTCATGAAAAGTGCCAGAAGAGAAAAAGTACCAAGGTACACAGCACAGCAGAGCTAGAACACAAAATGGAATCCTGGACAGAGCAGCTGATGCCAACCATGTCTCTTAACCCTCCTTTGGAGAACATGGGAGAGATTTACCAGGGAAGGTGGGAGTGGCTGACACTGTTAACATCCCTCACCTCTGCTCAGCATGGGTCTAAGGCACAAAAGCAGAGTAATGAAGAAGAGACTTCCTTCTCACTTTAGTGCTTCCTACCACTTGTAGAGGTAGCAAAAAAACACTGAGCAACAATTATTTTCTAGATATCATAAGAACATGCTTGTTTTCATTTGTATAGAATAAGGATATGCTGCACAGATATTGCATGGACACACCCTTAGAGATAGCATCTGTTTTAAAAAAAATAGGTCAAGGATATAAATTATTGAGACAGAAAAAGAGGATGCAAGAAATGCTCTGTTGTCGTAAATAATGAGTTACACAAATCTATGAATGTGAAGTCAATAACGTGACCTTAAAACGTCTGAAGAGAAGCACATGCCACTTTAAAAGCCATGAATAGCACAGAATTGGCAGAAGATACAATGCACACTTCCCCATGAAGGAAATGTACTAATGCTGTGTTAATGCTATCTCTTGCTAATACTAGCAGGACAACAGTCTCCTACTACGAGCTGATCAATTTACTTGCCCATATATCAGTGCACATACCATAGCATACTCCATATACTTGGATGACCAGAGAAATATTACAGGGTGGTTCTCCAACACAGCTGTATGAGCTTCTGGCAGCCCCAATATAAGATTTATCTTGCCCAGTTTAGAATACAGATCCAGATTTGGGCAGGACCATCAGAGGAATTCAACAATGGGTTCAAAATAGAAATAGTTGTGTTGGAAAAGAGTGATAAACTTTACATTACCTCATCAACAAATGAACCAAACCTTAACTTTTCAAAGTGAGCTGAACCAAACGAACTCTTAAATCCATGAAGGAAATCCTTGTGAAAATGTCAGAAGTCTTACCTGTCTCAATAATTTTGCATATTGTGGAAGAGTATAAAACACTAGAGAATTACAGCTGCAATGGCTTGAGACCTTTCAGATGATGCATACATAAGCCCACAGAAGCCCAGAGGAACATCTCTATCTATGTAGCGTCATTGTGTGAAATGAGTGGCTGAAAGCTGAACATGTAATAGGATGAAATATTACTCTCAGCTCAGATTTTCTAAAAAAATAGCAATCCATATATCCAAAATGTCGGCACTCTGAGAGGTTTAATCAGGAAAAACTCTGAGACATGCATAGCTCTTGTTCTAATTATTTCATCTTCCTTTTTCGACTGGTGAAGAAAGGGAGGAGGTACAACTCAAAAATAAAGCACATGGTCATGACTGCATCCCAAGAGAAAAAAAAGGGCACTGCACTTTTTGGAAAATGTTGAAGACTTCTAGAGTTTGTAGTATATTGGAGAAAATAGCTAAAAAATAAATCTAACAAACAACACCACTACCAACAAAAGCCAAACCAGAACCATATCGCTATTTAGCCAGAAACTGCACACTAGAAGCAAGGGATACAGAAGCAGAAATTACAAGCTGAAATTACTTTAATCCATACCAAAAGCTTTGTAATAAGAATATTACCAGTTTTTAAAATATCCCAAATCAAATGTATGCATTGCTAAATCCAAATCCCAATTAAATATTTGCTGCAAACATAATTCCAGAAGTGTGGGCTTTCAAAATTTACAAAAGTCAAGAGGTCTAAAGATATCATCAGGTTGCTCTACTTACACCTTTAACTTTACAATAATTTAACTTTTTCATCCAGTTTCCCTAAACTATTTTTAAGTACGTCACAGGCAGCAAAATCACCCACCTACTCTGAAGATCAAATCATCTTCAATGGGATTCTCTTTTCTTTTGCCAGTGCTGTACATGCTTGCAGGTCTTTTCACAGCTTTCTGCTTCACATGGCCACTGCCAGGAGATTTAACACGCCTCTTAACCCCTTCAGTGGTAGGGGACACATCTGCTGATCTGACCACTTTAAGTTTGAACGGGCTGCCCTTGATATGTTGATCATAAAGTCTCAGAGACAAAGTGAAGTCCCCTTCTTTCTGAACAGTATACAAAAATTCATAAGTGCCATTTTTGTTGTCAAGTATTTCTCCATCTGCTACACTCCCATCAGGCGTGCTCAGTTCAGCAGTGAGGTAAGCATTCCCGGATTTACAGAGTTCCCCATCTTTGTCCTTGGTTGTGATGGTGACGGACATGGGCTGTCCAATCACCGTCTGCCTCAGTCCCTCGCCTGTGGCCACTGTTTCAGAGGCAACAGCATTGGTGGTTAAAATAGTACCCAGATTGTGAATGGACTTCTTCAGGCCTTCTGTTTCCACTATGAAGTCCAACTGATCATTTTCACGGGGCTGCAGTGGGAAGTCCCGCTCAGCCAGTTCATTCAGCTTGTCACTCATTTGCTTCTTCACCAGCAGCACTTCGGTTTCAGTGCCATGGTTGAGGGCTTGGGCTGTGAAGTTGCTGCAACTTTTAATGCTTTCTTGCCCTTCAAGTAAGGTATCCAGCTGTGTCTGGAGGACCTGTGTGCATTACCAAACACCAGATTAGCATCATGTTACAAGAACTGTCCTATGAAAATGTAGCATACTTTATATCTGAAGGCCTTTGTAGAACCCAAATTTATAGTGCATTAATTTAGAGTTTAATTTGAACTTCTTAGAAAAAGTACCCAGTAATCCCCAACACATTTTTAGAATATAATGCTGCAATACAAAAAATGTACCCTGGTTTGGGTCTTCAGGGCTTCACAGATCCACTGCCACAGTAGACCGAATTATTGCCCCACTTGTCTTGTCTCTTCTTTTTTTTTAAGAAAAAAACCCCAACAACAAATCTAAAAGCTTGAACCTGCTCCATCTAACTTTCAGCAGTCCCAGTTAATGAGATAGTTATAGACAATTGAGCTGTGTGCACAGAGGCAGAGATATTTTGGATTCATTAGGCCCATTAATAAGACAGGCTGAAAGAAACTTCTTGAAACCATTTCTTCAGAGCTGAAGGAAACTGTGAGTTACTCCTCTATGGAGATGGACAAGAAGGCACTCTCAAGACCTGTATGTACATCCATCCTGAGGAAAAGTGTGACTTGTGGACTAAATAAGTGAAGAAAGGAAAATTCTCCCCACCAGAAGCAGGGAAGTTGGTTCCCTAGTTCCAGCAGGCTGGAAAGTAAAACATACAGAATGGGTTGTGGATATTGGAAAGAGCTGGATTGAGAAGCCTGAAATTTTGGTGGGCAGCAAGTATATTTAAGACTATGAAGGAGTTTCTTTTATAGGGTTAATTTTGGCCCTCACTCTAAAATCCTTAAAACAGTATTGACCTCAAAATTGTTAGGTGTGGGCTGGGAACAAGGCTAACATTTTTTTTTTTAAACCATTCTTGCAATGATTTGGAAAAAGGATCCCTGAATTATAACAACCTAGCAGAAAAATTCCTGACAGTCAGGAAAACATTCCAGCTGCCCCCCACACTCTCCACTGATAAAATACTCAAACTAAAGTACCCAGTCACACACATGGTATGTTTTTCCAACAGAGAACTATGGCACAGACATTATTGTGGATTAGAGAGGGGTTTTTTTTGACCATCAATGTAAAGGAAATATTTTTGAAATATTTCAATTGATTTTAAAGTAAACTTAGAGACTGGGTGTATTTATTGTTATGAAATACTTTTCCCTTGCTGAGACACACTGTGTAATGATACTGCATGATAAGGGCACTTTTTCCTAAGTTTTACAAAGCTTTCAGCTTTTCATCCACTGGAGAAAATCCAAGATCATGTGTTATTGATATGGAAAAGTGATAACAACACAAAATGTTTTGCAATCAAAACAGAATGAACAAATGTCAAGACTACACTGAAATTTCAAGTTATCTGTTTTTCTAGGCATCCATAAACCTCTCAGGATTCAATACAAGGCATTTCTAATCTGCTTTGTCTTTATTCAAGGACATAAGTAGTTAAAGAGAGTGCATAGCTAATAATTTCCCAATATGACAAAACCCCATATGCTTGGGATAAGAAATCACAAACTTACGAGAAAGACAACTTGCAGCTATGTTTTAAACCAATATTTTCGCAAGATAGTTTTCTTTCATTACAAAGATTGAAAATATTAAATCTTAACATAAATACTATTTAAAATGTACTTTGAGTATTTTACACGAGGCCTCTTTCAGTCCATTGGAAACTGAACCGCCAACTTTCTTTTAGTAAAGTGCCAATCTTTCATTTTTCATTTTTGAAAAGTATGATCAAAATGATTGAAGATCTGGGTTTGAATTATATTGCGGGACTACTATTCATTCAAAAGTAAAATCCAGTTTCAACTGCTTTTTTTAAATATAAAGAGGGGAGATGCCTCTTTTACTGCTTATGTGCAACTTTGCAAAAATTTGATTCTCTAATGTTCAAAATAGTTACTAAACTATTTTAAATCCCTTTCAACAACAATAAGATAATTTAACATCATATTCTATCTAGTGTAAACTTTGTACACATCCAACGTGTATTTGTTTGCTAAGAAAGTACGTTTGTGTGATATCTTGAATACATTTAGATGAACCTGGGATCTGAGTCCAAATTATTGATGCTAAAACTTCTCAGCTGCTGCTTAGCTCTGGAGATGACTAACTTCTGTGCCCCAGTGGTCTTGGGCTCCCTCTGTTTCTAAAAGTACACATCTTGTGCGCATGTTAGAATTCCTCCATTTTCACAGGTTTAGCAGTTCAAGACCTTCCTAATGATCAAGCCTATTCCAGATCCAGGAATGCAACATTCCTCCACTTCAGACATCTGGAGATGGTCAAGCTGCTCAGCAATGGCAGAGAGTGACCAAAGATGCCAATACTATCAGGCACTCTTGAAACTCCAGTTGTTGATGTTATTTCCTTTTCAAGACTACTTTGAGGGAATAAATTTTTCTTTTATATTAAACAGACAACTGATGCCCAGGAAGACAAGGACTAAATAATTTCATTTTCCTGATTCAGACTTAATAACCCTCAACAAAAACCCTACCTACCAGGCTACAGGCTTCTTTTTGTAAAAATGTACAGGTTTCTGTTTTCCTCCTCTGCAGCTTAGTCTAGAATACAGGTGGTAAACCCCAAAATTCAATCATCCAGATAGGAAGTAAAAGTATGAATACAGCTCTGTAATCTATTGCTCTCAGCGTTCCCCTGAGAAAGTGAGATATCCCTCCAATCTTAATGTGTTCCAACTGATGACATCTAACATGCAATACGTTACCAAGTACTGGAAAGGAAAGCAGAGCTTTGAAGCATAACAGGAAGCCCTACTCAGTTATTCAGGACAAATTGTTTGGCCTGTATCTTCATGGAGGGGTTCATACGATTGTAGCCCAAGAATTCAGACTTTCCTTTGGTGTTCCCTTACTGTCATTTGCACATCAGCATGTTGGCTTTAAGTAGAGGCCTGCTTAGTGTGTTGGCCATTTTAGATCCTCCTCACACACCACTCACAAAGGGCTATCTGCCCAGGCAGGGTCTGTATTCCACTTATAAGGCTGAGCACCAACAAGCGAGGTTCTGCAGCACTTGATTTCCCGAAAAAGTTATTCTCTAGATCTCAGACACAATTTGTCAAAGTGGCATCCTGCATCATTTGTAAAAACTGGATGATTAAATTAACAGCTTTTCACTGAAACAAAACATGCATCTTACTTTGTGTTTAAGGCCATAATTCACTTCCAGTTCCATGAGCAGCACACTCTTACGCACATTTAAAGTCTTCTGGAGTTCATCAAAAGTGGAATGAATGTCATCTACAATGCTAGCCTTTTGGTTGGTTAACTGGTGTATGATTTCAGATATAAAATGAAGTGCTGAGTCGATCTCTGGAAGCCTGCGGGAGGAATTACATTACAAAGATTGCTGTTTCAAAAGTCATTAAACATTGGCCCTTGCCCTGGTATCTTTTAATGAAACTCTCCAATCAGCAGGCTGTCTTTAAACTCAGTCATTTCCCAGAAGTAAGTTCATTTCTTTTATAACCACATAGTGGGTGTGGTCTCATAAAATAATCCCTCCCTTATGCAAATCTATTAGACTTTAGGCACTACCAACAATGAAACCTTGGATCCTCCATCCTTTATGCTACATGATATCTACTCCAGAAGATATAACTAGATCTACCTCACTTTTTCATGGTTTTTTTAGCCTTTTTGGCACCATAGTGTTTGTACTAGTCTTTTTAGCACCCAGTATTATTTATTTAGCAATCATTAAATTCATAACTGGATCGTAGTTTTCTCCTTAACATTTTATGCCCCTTCTTTGGAGGACACTTGCATTTCTAACGGCCTCTGTTTTGCAAAAGACACATAGGAATCTTTTGCTCTTTTCTCTAACATCACACTCAATGGATTTTTTTTATGCTAGCCTCACTATGGCACCAGCACACTAAAACATCTACCCAAGTTAACACAGGAAGCCAGCAATAGAACTGAAAATGGAAAATAATCAGTGGAGTCTCCCTACCTTTTGTTGACAGCATCCAACTGGACTTGGAGGGAAGCCTTGTGTTGCTCTACCACATCCTTGAGTGGTACCGTGGGATGCTCTGCGTGTTCTCCCTCTGTGCACTCCCGGCACATAGCTGTCTCACAGGACTGGCAGTAAAACTCCATCACCTGGAAAAGTGCACAACTCTACGTTCAGACATGGCAGCAGTAACACAATTCAAAGCACATCTTACTGGGTCTTGAACTCATGTTATTATCCAACCTCTGAGACAAAGCTTCTCTTTTTTTAGGCACTAATACTTTACTGCCTAAAAGATGGTTGTTATTCTTACATATTTCATATTAAAATGCTGGTTTAAATGAATTTTATTCTATCAGAACAGCAGCCTGTGAACAATGCTGGACTTCAGTGCTGGTCCTAACATCATCTTTATACTGTGTAATAGTAAGTTTTGGTGTCTGTCTTAAGTACTCTGTGAAACAACTCAAAAAAGCAGGGCATTCAAGTACCCTCACTAACTTGATCCTTAGTCTTCCCAGAGGTTCTGCCAAAGGAAGTGTAAACTTAGGCTGTTTTTTGTAACAGAACCTCTGGTGGAACATAAACTTGATGGGACTCACCAAACAGCATGTTTATTTGCTAGAGGAAAGCACCCTAAATGAACTAATCTGCTGCAGGGGAAAATCTCCATATCCCTTACTAATCCCTTAAAACCATCAAAACTTCATATCTGAGATTATAATAGGAATGCTGATCTACACTTGAAAGAGGAGGAGATTGTTTGAACCTGTTATGTTCTCAGTAAGATGCTGTCTAGAGATAAAAATAGATCTTTACATGTAATAGATACCCCAAATTCTGAATATATTCATGAAGGGAAAGAAGGAGAGAAATGCTGTGCCCAAAATCATAAGTTAGTCAAAATAATGCACATATATGCAAATGCAGCATGAGACTTCCTTTTACAGCTAGGAAGTCCTTGGGCACAAAGCATTTTAGGCTTATTAAAAGGATACAAAGAAGCCTGTAGTATATGCTTCAAAGGAAGACCTTGGCAGCTCTTTTGCATTCAGAACACAGCATCAGAATCTTGAATAATTTGGCTGGTGCTCTTCTAGCACTCAGACATCTCACACAAGAGGGTTGTGCTGGAGATGTTGGTTGACAGTGAGATGGTTGTGTAGAATCAGCTGTTTACAGGTGAGCAGAGGAAACTGTAATAGTACCATGCAAAGTAGCTGGCTGCTCCAAGGCATCTTGAGAATTAAGGAGGGGGAAGCAAGAACCACGATTTGCACGTGGCTATTAGCATTAATAGGGATTTGCCTCTGATAAGCTCCTTTCAGTCTTATTCCCATTCTTCCCTCTTATCTCAATTCACAAGATATGGGATTCACATGCAATGAGGGTTTAGTCATTTGTTGGCCATTTGTGTAAGCCCCTTCAGAGAAAAGTTAAAAGTTGCTCCAAATAAACCGTGTAACATCAAATATATCAGCAAGGAGGGGAAAAAAGTAGACCTTTTAAACAATTACAATCCTCATCAACACTAGTCACTGTGAATTTAGCAGTTTCATGGTAATAGATCCCCTGAGGCCTGGTAGTTACTTTGGTAGGCACTATGATGTGATGCGTTCTTACAGTGCATAGAGGAAATTAGTTAAGCAGAGTTTAGGATTTAAATTCTTTTCAAAGGCTTCAAGAACTTGCAAGCAGAAACAACCAAAATGAAGAATATTTTATTAGGAAACTCTGAAGTCTTTTTATACAGACAAAAAAATTTCATTTATTTTGAATGAGTCTCCAACTGTGTTCATCTTTCTGCCTCCTCATAATATAATGCTTAGGCTCAGGATATTTTAACAAGCCCTTTATTTATTCAATATTTTTATCTTTGGATACAGTGATTAGAATAATTTAATATTTCTGTTTCCTACTGAACACCCTATAATAAACATCATTATATTTGCAGCCACATATATCACGAAGAAAGCATTTCATTAGCATATTGAAGTTTAGCCCAAACAACTTTCTTCCTCTTTATTCATGCACCAGAGAAACACATATGGTAATATAGTAACATGAATGGTAATAGCAAGCAGACCACAAAGACCTAATGTATATGTCTGCACAGAAATAGTTGTCAAATTCAAAATGTTTTGAGAGAGAGAGTTTTCATTTCCCACTAAATTTTTTTGATTGTGCCATAGCTGAAGGAGAAAGAAAACCTAATATTAATACAATTCAGGCTTCAAGTGTCTAGATAAGTTGATTTGCTAAGATTTTTTCTAGCATTTCTTAATCTGGTAAGACTGTCTAACTACAGACAGACATGTATTGCTGGTTTTTCATCTCTCCCCTCCATGCCCAACATGGGTATCACAGTTTGTGACATTCCCAGAAAACTTTTCATTATAACAGGTTTGCTTTACAAAATAACTCAAAAATGACATTTGGCTGAACCTCTCCTTTCCAAATTGAAGAGAGCTCTTGGTCAGGATATACTATGGCATCCAATACCAGCTTCAACTGTATTTTCACTGAATTTAATGAGAACATTTCCATCAGCTGTAAAGACATGTGACATAATACCCACTGGTTCTGAAATCCCATCCACTAACTCCCACCTTAAACCAGACCAGCATATTTCAGCACAGTGATGTAACTGGAGACCCATGCATATCTTCACTACAGTAATTAAACTGAATTTACAGAAACTTTTAAATTTGCATAATCAAGGATGCAAGTACTTCTGAATTAGATTACACGAAGTCAAGACACACTAATTCCAGCCCTTCAAAGTTCAGGTCTTGAGGAAAAGGCTCTCACCAATCACAAGCCCCACTTCTCTAAAATCACATTGCTCATCCTGTGCTTTCTATTTGTTTGAATTAAAAGAGCAGCCTAGAGAAAAAGGCTCTGTGCTTCCCACCTTCCTCATCTCACAGACACATGCTTAATTCCTCTGTCCCAGGGCTAGCATGTACCTTAGCTTTTAGAAGAATATAAGTTTGAATCACCTGAGGGTACATTTGAGATATCTGATAAAATTTAGAATGTGGGGGTTTGCTCTGCCTAGTCATAGCTTTTGCCTTACCCATACTGTAAACTTGAAAACTTTAAGCAAATTTTTAGAATATTTTTGTAAGACTGTCATGACTTAAACAATATGCTTACATAGAAGTGAACCACCCAAACCCCTTGTATGACTTTCCAATTCAGATATGATTGTATCGGTCACACTATTGCTTCCTACCTATATTAAACGTTCCCTGTGAGGTAGAACAAAATTTTGCCAGCAGTGAGCTCAGTTTATTAGTTCTAATGCTCATTAAGAGTCTAACCCTGATATTCTGCATTTTTTATTTAGCCTCAATGACACACTGAATATTGAAGAGTACAGAATAGAATTAGATTACAGTTTAATGGGATACACGAGTAAGTGACATGGTGGGAAGTACAGAGGTGAGGAGAAAAAACAAGGTTTTAAAAGGTATGGTATGAAGTCACTTCATCGGAATATCAAGGATAGGTGCTTTTTTATTTTTCCAAGAGAAGCATACAGGTAGTAAGCAACACCTGCACAAGTTCAGGAAGTGTTTTTTAAACAAAATCTTATGCCTGTCAAGTTACCAAGCTATAGTGTGATCTTTTGAGAAAAAGCTAGTCAGAGCTAAGGCATGCTCTCTTGCTACGAGCATTTAATTAATATTGTGTATCCTCTCTTCTTACACTCCATAGACAGAATATACATTGCCCCTGTAAAAGCATGGATCCTCAACTCTGGGCTGGTTTTCACTTCAAATTCAAATAAAACCCAAGCAGGGACTTTTCAGGATGGGTGACTGCAAAGAGTCCACACCACACATTACATACTATGAAGTAATGGAGCTAGAATTTCATAGCCTTCCCTGTCCTGGCTGCTGTAGCTGCCCCTAAATGATCATGGATCAATGTTAGGATCCAGGATGCTTATACACAACAAAAGCTGCTCATGTTTAGCAGCTGAGAATAAAGCCAATCTTATTTTAATGTGTAGGTAGAAGGTAAAAATCTTCTGGTAGGTTCAAAAGTTCCACATGTGCCCTATTACCCCGACTTACAAGAACATACATTTGTGCTCTGTGTTGGGTCAATATGAGGAAGCATTTGTTTATACTTCAAGCACAGGAAACCATCTCTCATGTTAAGATACTGCAAGCTAAGTTTCATTTTTCATAAGAACACACAGAACAAAGATTCCACAATGGAGGATGAGAGGATGTGCACAGAAGGAATAGAATACACACACATATGGAAAATATGGGTGACGAGAATAAGAGACCAACTGAAAGGGAAAATATCTAACCTACATGGCCTGAGGAAGGCTAAATTACAAGCAGACCTGTAAGTTAATAAGAAAGTATCTGTGCATCAGTTTCTATGTGATTTTAATCAAAGAGGTTTAAATCCAGTATGGCTCAAATGACTGAAAAAACTTGTTTAAACAGAAACTTATTTCCAAGCTAATACGAAGAAAATCAGGTAATATTTAAAAGAAATATACTTCATGCAAATGGTAAAAATACAATGGGTCTGACCCTACCCCAAGCAATATGTAAAAATTAATGGAGGGAGGATTCAATGCATAATGACTGCTGGTTCTGCGAAGGCATTCTCCAGCTACCAGCTCAATCCTCTTTCACTTCCTAAATCCCCCTGAAAAGCTACTAGCAGCCAGGCATTTAGAATCACAGAATCATAGAATACTGTAAGTTGGAAGGGACCAACAAGGATCATTGAAGTCCAACTCCTGGGCCTGCACAGGACAGCCCCAGGAATCACACCACATGCCTGACAGCATTGTTCAAACGCTTCTTGAATTCTGTCAGTCTTGGTGCTGTGACCGCTTCCCCAGGGAACTTGTTCCAGTGCCCAACCACCCTCAGTGTGAAGAACCATTTCCTAATGGCTAACTTACTTGCCATGCAGTGCCCTCATGTTCTGTACCTATGAAGCCATCAAAATCTGTTCCTCAGTGATGCCTAAGGTGCCCAGCACCTTGGCCTGTGCACCCTGCCCTTCAGCCAGACCCACCTGGCCAGCCTCAAGCAAGAGGCTCTAAGCTCTCCCCAAAGCTTACCTCAGCTCCTCCCATCACAAGGACTAATGTGTGCCATTTAGCTTTTAATTTCCTAGTTCCACAAAACTTTAAATTGGAGTAATCCTCAGCCTATCCCCAACTCCTATCTCCCAGATACTTACTGAAGCGAGATATTCCCATCACACATTATTAGCATCCTAAAAGGCATGCTGTGTTTCAAGGCAAGCCAAGTCAGTTTGGTTTAGAGGACTTACAAATCCCCCTTTCCCTAAGAAAGGAGTTCTCCAGAGGTATAAGGTGGCATATTTTTAATTGTAGGCAAACCATTTCTTTCTAAGTGCACCTTAAGAATAATCAGCTGATAATTTAAAATGCAAAACAAGCAACACCTTCATTTTGATTTTTCTTCTGCATTTCACAATCAGATGGCTCCTATCACAGTGGCTATGTCAAAAAAGAACTATGATTCACTTTAAAGAGAGGAAATAGAATGCAAATAAAAACTAGGCATTTATTAATCAGTAACCACTATACAAACACAGGTATAGTACACATTAAAAAAGTTACACCAGTTATTCATTAATCAGAGTATACAGCAAATCAGTTCTACAAGTCCACCTAATTCCCACAGGTCAGCAAAGGAGTGGAAACTGAGCTATTCCTCTGTTACAGTAATCGTTACCTATCAGCCAAATTATTCCTATACAATATACACACACTGAGTATCAAATAAAACAGTCCCAAGAAAGTTGTCTTAAACTACTGGTACGTATTTCTTAACTTGCATAGAAGCACAGCAGTCAGTATGCAACACAGCATTGCTGAGCTTTGTAATGTGGTTTACTTACATGTTTGCATAAGCCTAGCTATAAATCAGGAGCTCATATGCCTATCATGAAGTCACACAGGTTAACACTGAAAATTGTGAAGTAAGCAGAGTTAGAGCTGTTCTGGCATCAATCTGTGAACACTTACTCAGTTGGGGGTACTTGGCAACGAATTCACTGATATGATTTGAGGATGTATGTGGGAACACGTTTGGTTAAAAGAGTAGGTGAAGGGAAAAAAGGCAGCCTCAAAAGACTAATACGCGAGATGCACAAAACACTGCAGATAAATAGAAGCTCTCCATTACTAGCCTGTGCTGACCCAAAGCATCCTCAGCTAGAGATCACTCTTATTTGGTTCCATGTTAATATGTTCACAAACCTTTTGGTACTGCCTAAATGTGCAGGTGAGTTAAGCTTATAAGTTCCCTGTCACATATTGTCTAAACAAACACACAGGTCCCCACAGCAATATTTGATGCTACAAGCAAGAGAGCTAGGGAAACCCAACCCAAAGAGGTAAAGGCACAAGGTTCAGTGCTTGCAGGACAACAGTTGTTACCAAATGTGCTAAAAGACAGTATCATCCCAGATGACTGGTAGGATGAAATAATACCCTGACTACTCTAAGAACGTTCCACTAAGAACATCTGTGTTAATTTGAAAAATCACTTATCTTTTGTTGACATATCATAAAATCAAAGAATTAGTGTGATTCCACTTCCTCTGCTATCTTTTTAGAACAAAATATCCATGAAACCCAGACAAATCAGCACACACCAATACCTGTACATATCACAGGAGGTCGTCTCACTTACATTTCCATCATGATTGGGGCAGGAGAGTGGTTTGCCTGCAGCAACAGCAGTGACAGTCTCCAAGATGGAGGACTCCTCAATGCTGTTGTCTGGTGTTCGTTGCAGGACATCCATCAGGTTGGTAATAAAGAAGTTGTTCTGGAGTGCAGAAACCCCTTTCTCTGGCAGAATGGAGGTCTGGCGGCACACAGGGCAAGAAAGGGTTAAGCTATGGGCTGGAATGTAATTCTGTAAACACCTATGGGAAAGGGAGGTGGAAGGGGAGAGAAAGAAAAAGTATCATCAGAGAGGAAAAAGAATACTTCCTTCAGTTAAAGAACTAGTTTAAAATAGTGCTACTCCTAATTATAAAAGGAAAGGTACATCTACAGGCTTCAGAAGTAAAAGTGGTTATGGGGAATATTGTTTTTCCTCTAAACCTTTTTGCCTCTGCCACATGAAAAAAAGTTCAATAAGCTGATATTATTCCAAGAGTTATATGCCTTTTTTAGAGATTTTTGTGCAGTTGATTCATGCTGCCAGACATCTACAGCATCCTGCTCACAGGATAGTAAAAATTATGAACTATAAGATAAAGTTTGACAGACATGAAGTTGCATCAAATATTTGAGCCTGTGTCTTTGACTAACCAGTGTTTGATCCTTGTCTTTTCGACAGAATCTCCTTTATTAACTTGTATTTGTGGGTTTAGTATTTCAGAGGTAAAACATGGTCCCAATGAAACCAAGGGACATTTTTTCATTTATTTCAATTAGGAAAGTTATTTGTCAGCTAGCCAGAACCAACACAGCTTTCTTTACTACATAGGGAAGTACATCCTAGGTTATCACTGTTTATGTTACGAGGAGTTTTGGAGGAGATTTTTGTTTGTGTTCAATTGGAAGGAGGTGGGACTGGTGTCGGGATTTTTTTGAAAAAATAAATTTCACAGAATATAAATCTGACACAAAAGTTCTGTGATCAACAATATGCAGCAGATTGGCCTAGGTGACAGTTAATGCCACTTTTTGGGCCTTGAAAATGAACTTAACACCTGCTGGGCGTGCAACATATAGTTGCAATATACTCTATTTGGTATAGTCCTATAAGCAGAGGAAGCTCTGCAGAATGCAGTTCTCAAGGGAAGCAGTGCTACACAAAATTTCTCATGAGATGCCAACTGAGAGAGTGTGACCTCACACAGCTCCACAGCTCTTATCCATTTCCAAGGACTTCAGTTGCACTACTCTTCATCTTCCTTGGCAGCTCTCCTCCTGACCCCCTGGTAAAGGCTCTGTGAAAGGAGAGCTTAGGCTTTGCACCTCAGCAGTACCCTGGAAGAGTTCTTCCAGCCTCTCTCCATAACCAGATCAACATAAGAGGATTACGGTGAAAACCAGAAGCTGACCTTAGGTTTCACACATGAACTGAAGTCATGAAACTTAACACATGATGGTGAAAATCTTGTCTCCAATAACTTCAGCAAGGGTTTCACTGCTGCCTTCTGTAATGCCAGGATATCCTACTCTTCCATAAAAGACCAGTTCATCTGACACACTCAGATATCCACAGTTTTTCTTGCACCCTGTGCAAAGTTAGATATTCACACCACAATTCTAACTAAGAGGTGAAAATCTCCTAAATTAAATAAGTGTTCACACCACATACCATTTATTAAAATTCTCCTGCCATTCAATATATAATCCACAGAGTTGCATCTCATCATCAGATAAAGAACTCTAACCACTAATTCTTCAGGATAACTTTTCTGCAGATGCTGTATTTTCCCCACCATTTGATGGATAATACAACACTGAAGCATCATTATGCATATTCAGTTCATTCAGCTGAACACAGTAAAAGGCAGGTTGCTGTTTTATCACATCTCTTTTCATAGAGTTTTTCCACTTCAGTCAACCAAGCTGCAGAATAATGAAGACATTTAATCATAGGTTATTAATAATGTATATATCATGTCTAAGGCTCGGACATTAAAGGATCGGATAATTATTTCTTGGCTTAGTAAATCAACAAAGAACGTTCTTTATTGTTTCCAATTATAAGCTAATCGGGATAAATATGAGACCATTAACTTGAGGTCCAAATTCTGGCTGTCATCACCTTTCACATTGTTGTAACTGTATTCATTAGTTTAATTGGATTTACTTTTTGTTTACTCTTGCATAAAAGGATTGTATTCCAAATATTTCACTGGTGTCTCTTCTTCCTGCCTGAGACAAATTTCTCTTCCTACAGCCCTGCCTCTCCAGCCTTCCCAGACTTTATCATGCCTTAACATGTCCTTTACAAGTAAAGAGAAAAGTCTCCCTCCACTAAAGGATGCCTTGTTCCATGCTTGCCACTCAACACGAATACCAAGACACCACATGAGGAAAGGACTTACCTCTCACAGAAAGTATGCAGGCAGGGAAGTACTTTGGGGTTCTTGTAGCGGTCCAGGCATATGCTGCAAATCAGAAACTGCTTGTCAATCTGACGGACCACAGGACTTGGGATGTTGGAGCCTTCACTGGCCATCCTAGACCACTGACATATGGGTCCTGTTCCCTTCTACCCTGCACACTGCTGGATCGGGGTGGGGAAAAGAAGAGAAGAAGAAAAATGGCTTATAAATTCCATGAAATAAAAAAATCAGTTACTGATTCACTTATGTTTCATCCTTATGCAGGAATTCATATTTCCATATAAAACCAAAACAGTGAAGAATTAAACTTCTAAAATGGTTTATCACTAATAAGAGCCTGGGAAACAGTCCACCAAGTCTACACCACCTCAGTGTGAGAAGAAATAGTGAAAGGCATGCTCTTTCTGGACTGAAAGAGTTACAAGGATGTCTGGTTTTAAAGAAATCCCACGATAAAAATGTTCTTGGACCAGTAGGCTCAGTCAGTGCTAACAAACATTGGATTTCTTACATCTACAGTACTGTTGGAAAAATGCTTAAACTGGAACTGCACCAGCCAGTCAAACGGCTGCATCACAGTTTGAAAATGGTTCACCTAACAATTTTTTTTCACTTATCAGTGCTGCTATTGCCAAAAATATGGTAGATTTGGACTCCAAGAAGCCCCCAAAAAGGAAGCTCCAGAACCAGCCAGCCCCTGGGAAGGGAATGCTCAAATTCTGCATCAGCAACAAAGGTGAGATAGGTGAAATGAAAATCTTCATGATAAAAGAAACAAAACAGAGGCAACTCATAGCTGCTGAGATTCAGCAAAGTTAGGGGGAACGATACATGAAGCACATCCAAATTATACATGCAAGAAAAATGGCATTATAGGCAGAAGTTGTAGTAAGAATCACGTTTCTAGGACTAAAGACTCTTCATAACCTGGCATAAAAAGCATGAAATAAAAGGGTAAGAAAGAAGTCTAGTGACTGACAGAATTAAAACTGCAGGCTTGGAACACCTTCTGTCCTGGCACAAGGCACCAGAGAGAAAAACTTAATTTCTTTTCAGCTGGAGGTACAGATTATAGCCAACAGAATTAATACGTGGAAAGAGAAGACAGGAGGAAAAGGAAGGAAACACCCTTAGAGAACTGCCTGCTAAAATAATTTAGGAAAACCTGGCATGCAGAGGCCCTGGCAGGGTGGCCCAGCTAGAACTCCTCTCCATCAGCGTTTCCAGCAGCCTGGAGTGCTGGGAGGCACAGGCTCGCTCCCCAGGGAGCTGATCACAGCGACTCTGTCACAGCACCGAGTTCTGACAGTCCTCCCGCATCCCCAGCTGACAGGGGCTCCTCTTCTCTGTGAGCAGCAAGCCCAGCTGGACTGCTTCACTTCAGGTACACTCCTGAGGGTCTGACTTTTTCCCTAAACAGTTTCTACCATTTTTAGCCACCCATTTCAGGCAATTTGAGATCTAGCTTGAGGGCAGTTCCGGCTTTCCAAGACAGAAATAATAAGCCCTCTGCCTCTGTGCTGATCACACTCAAAGGTCACTCAATTCCACAATTATTTGCATGACCTGGGTAGCATTTTATCATCAGTTTTACATCAGATCTTCTTCCTATGCTTGAATGCATGGCACACTAATCTGTCAGACCTGAGCCATGCTGAGCTGTGTATTTAGCCATGCTGGTATGGTTTACTTACTACACTGAGCAAGTGGCTATTTCTAGCATAACGACAGTAATTATGGATCATGCTATACTGATTTGCCCAGTAAGAGGTTCCTAGGTCATTGCTTCTATGCTAGCAAATACAGCAGCATAAAGTTACTCACAACCCAACTGACATTTAATTCAATGGAAAACACTCATGGCAGGGCCTTTCATTTCCTTTTTTTCCCAATAAAGGGGAAACTGCAATGGTAAAAATTGTTTTAATATTCATAAAATATGAGTTCATGACCCAAAAATGCATGATTTCAGGATTGATAATATTTTCATGTAATTTTAAATAATTTTTAATAATTTTTTAAATTTCTTTCCCCATAGTAAGATAAAATGTGAGTATTACATAAACCCAAATTAATTTTTCCTATTTAAATGCCATACATCACACATAATAAACCTTAGGAGATCAATTAGGAAACCATGTTACAAGCTTGTGTTAAAGATGGTTTTACAAGGCGTGGAACCAAAATATACAGCTTTTACAAAACGGAGTAGAAAGAGCAGACAATCAAATACACATTAACATATTCATACACTTGGCAGCATAACATGCAGAACATCAGTGATGTGTTTCAAAAGAAAATTCATTTCACCACTGACACAGCTGTGTTTGCCTCCCACTTTCCCTCCCCAAATGTTAGGGGCAGCAACCCATACAAAACAGGGAAGATAATCAGAAGCAGGATGACTTCTTATCGAAAGCACGATTTCCAAATTGGACACACAAATGGTATAATTTTTTTGTTATAGACTGAACACAGACTACTGGGAAAAAAACTGTACTTAAGGTATGAAAGAATAGGTCTCTGGTGAATGCTGCCTGTCACTTAACAGAAGAAAGTTCTCTAGCAACCAGGTATTTTTGCTTATCAAGTAGAGCTATACCAGAAAATAGCAGTTACACGGGAAAAATTTCTGCTGCCTGAAAATATTAATATTGACTTCATCTTCATCTTCTGATCTTCATCTTAGGTTTTTTACGTTCCCCCAATCTCACTGCAAGATCAAGTAATTCTTAGCTCATGCCAGCCACTTTATTTTTCAAATGTTCATGCTTTAAGCTTTGTCAATGAAAGAAACTATTAAAGACTCAGAAATAAAGTGCTTTTAATATTCTGTGTTTTGTCTGAAACGCAGGAGGCCATGATTGTCATTTATTCACTTTGCTCACATAAATCAGGTTTAAAACATGCACCTGGAAACAGAATTTCATCAATACATTAGTGGCTTTGGCCATTACCTGGTACAACTTCTTAAGTGGTTCATTTAAAAAAATTTTTGAGTATGGGATTTGTAGGACTCTGCAGCTTCTCTGAGCCAGCTCCACCTTTGATGCAATTTTGATGATGTATTTATGAGAAGGATGATTTTGCGTATTTACTCAATGAAAGTAACTGTACAATCAGACTATTTGAGGAAAAGCTGAACATTTTGGACAATGCCTTTGAATTTCACCACAGTATTTTTTCTGATTTACTGCTATGCTTGCAGCAGTTCCTCAAAACAGCAGACTAAGTTTCAGATGTATTAGCAGTGAGGGATTTTGTAAAGAAACACTAGTTTTACAAGAAAAATGTTCTTTTTTCTAGTAGCATCTTCTGAGCTGAGAAACTGATGCTTTTCAGAGGTTCATAATGTCTCAAAGCTAATAAAGAGTAGCTGCAGCACGAGCTTTGAAAATAATTGTATCAGTTCTCAATATAGTTACACTTCATAATTTAAACATGCAAAGTCAAAGGTTTATAAAATGTTGCACCAAAAATGATATAACCTCCCACCCATTTATCTATAAGACACACACAGTTCAGGTTTGCTAAGTGCAGGAAATGTACCCCTTTGTCATTCCTCTGAGGTTCAAGGATTGCTATCTTCCCAGCCACCCCAAAAATAACATTGTTCTTTTTCCTTCTGTTTGGAGATATGACTATCATTTTTCATTCAAAATACACTATACAGCAAAGAAAGGAGAACACAATGGCTCTCTAAGCTAGTGGAAATCCTTGCCCCACTATGCATGCATGCTTTCAGGGTGCGGCCCCACCCATATGAAAGGAACTTCCCTCTAGCATTAGAAAAGGGTGAAAAGAAAAAACACAAATAACAGTTCCAGAGTAGTTGTTTCAGGTAGGTAGAAACATATAATAATGAAAGTGCACCCCCTTCCTACAGGTATCTTCAAATGAGCTCTGGAATTCCTGAACAGTTATCAAATCCTATATTAGTTTCCATGGCCTGGCCAACAAAAAGACATTGGGGAAACTTATAATTGTTCGGTTCTCAGGATTTTATTCCTGAAAGAGTAGAATTCTGTGTTGTTGATACACTGCTATCACTGAAATCCACCCAGCCAGAGGTGCAACTAGCCTGAAAGTACAGCCTGAGGAGAACAAATTGCTTGCAGCTTGTTCATCCTCTTCTTATCAATGGTGTTCACAACCCAGAGGGTCTATTCATGTATTATGAATGAATAGGTTTCCAATAGCAACATTTCCAAAGGAACAGTTAGGCCTCGAGAGCCGTAAGAAAGGGTGGGGAACCTCAATAATGTTGCTTCAAGGACTGGGAGAGCTAGGGCTTAAAAGTCCTTAAAACAGATAGATCACCTGTCCACAGTCTTTAGGAATAAACAGATTCAAGCCATTTCTAGCAGCAGCCCCAAAATTAGCTAATACACAGAACACACTGAACAAATTAATAATCATAACCACCACACAGTCCACTTGTGTAAAAGGCTTGATAAGCTAAATTTGCATTCCTCTCTCTCCCACTCTTGCAATCAGCTTAGTGCCTTGTTTAAAACACAGCAACCCTCTTCATTCTTACAGCATGCAGAAGTGCAGTGAATGATCAGGGGCCAAAACAGAAGGAACAACCCAGCAGCAACCACCAGGAATAATACTGAGCAAACTTGAGCATTTCAGACCTACCCATCTTTGTAGAAAAATAGCTTAATCAGTGCAGTGCTGAGGATAAAATCCTTGCAGGGACGGAGCTGCAGTTCCGCAGTAATCCAAACGAACAAACTATCATCTGTTAATATTTCAAGCCTCACGCGTAAAACTGTTTAAGAAGCCCTATCACAGCATAGTCATTATTAGATGCACAACAGATTTTGTGCTCTAAGGAATGACGTTCCATTCCACGAAGAGGACAGGTGGAAAGAAAAATGGAAGAATAAGAGGAGGCCCAGTGAAGTCGTCGTGAATTTTTTTTTTCCCTGGGGTCATTTACAAGTGGGAGACCCCTTCAGGATTCAAACCAATCAATCTTTATTTAGCACATCTTTTTCTCACTCAGCCTGTGTAGAAAGACTGCAGCAAATGGTGCAAGGGATTGTGGGATGGGGATGCAGCAGAGAGCTGCAACCAGATTCGCTGGGTTATTTTTTTTTCCTCCCTACTCAGCAATCAGCTGTTCCGAGACTCCGCGGGCAGGGCCATTGAATTTGGTCACCAGAATGTTATTACAGGATTAGCAGGCGGAGACAGCTACCACTGTGCATCTGGCATGTCAATGCAGCTAAGAAATACATATGCAAATATTACTCACAAATCGGAAAAAGGATTTAACTCTGAAGGGGAGAGTAATTACATAACATCCATTACCAGGGGAGCCATCACAGATGAAACGAAAGCACTTTCGTTTATAAAGAAGATAAAGCTTAATACTTAATTATTCCACCCTGATTCTTCCAGATTCAGAGTATTTCTTGGAATGTAATTCTTCCCCGCTCCAACTTTCAGCAGCAACAAAAGACCCCACAAACACTCTTTGTCTCCCCAGATGTTTAAAGCAGAAGCAAAGAGCCTCTTCAAAAAGCTGTGCTACTGACACACAAACCAGCAGCAGCTTCTTCTACCACAGAGCCACATATTTGACCTGACTCAGAATCAAGTCAAATATTCAAGTCAGCAATTAGTAAACTCATATTCAAGGAATGTGAGAATCAAAGCTAACACTGTTCAACCTTTCTACAAACATTAATAAAAAGGTATATTCTCACAGTCAATATATTTGCTTGCTTAAATTTTTCTTAAAATCACAGATCAACTCCGATTTTACTAGGCTGTTACCAAAGGAATCAAATAGAAATTTGGTCCCTGCTATTTTTCAGCTATGCAGAGAAGGCTGTTAAAAAGCTGCTTGTGAATACACAGACACTACTGAAGTAAAGCAACATAGAATTAGCTTTGTCTTCCAGTATAACAGCTGGTGAGTTTTGCAGACAAGGTAGTATTTGCATCTCTAAATACAGTGTATCTTTTCTTTTGAAAAAAACAAATCATATGCAAGTATTTCAGCTAACTGAGGCTAACAAAGCTTCCCACAAATAAAAGGACACAAAGCTCCATTTGCATCAAGAAGAAAACATGTGCAGTCTAAATACTGTCTGTGCTATCCTGACTTAATTAGGGCAGATATAGTTATTTGAGAAGTTTTAAATGTTGCCATAAGATATTTAAGCACAGTTTCCAGAATATAATATTTATTCCATTCTTGAATTGATGAGGTAAATAGTATTAATAATCATTCAGCATGACCGAAATGTAATCTAAATTCCTGTTAAAAATTCAAATTCCATGTACATTCTTTACTTTCCACTTGGTGATCGTTTAGCCAGATTGGTTTTATGCATCAGACAGATCCAGTCTGGTTTCCCTGGACAATGCCCACAGGGTGAAAGCATGTTGTAATCCAGTTTATAACCTGAAATGAAACATCAGGCAGCGTGTGTACATGTGTTAAGATTTGGGGTGCTTGTGCCAAAATACTGCTCCTCTGATTCCCTTAACATGTGCTGAACTTGCTCAAAGAGAGAGAACAAGGTATGTTTCATTTTAGCTCCAACATTCAGGAACAGCAAGCATCTGCACAGCAGGATTCACAGTTTAAAAAAGGCCAGAGATTTCAGGCATGTTTTTAGAGAGGTGGTTTTTTATGTTTAGTTGGAGTTTGTTTTCTTTTTAAACTGTCTAGAGAATCCCTATTGCGAAGAGCAAGCAACATATTTCACTCCCACAACAAGGAGATCCAAGGAGTGGGTTTTTTCCAACACTGGAACAAAAACACACTTAAAATTCAAGAGAGAAAATTCAGGAGTGGCATCCCCAGAACTGAAGTGGAAGACTCTACAACAAAAGCATGCAGATATCACTTAGCTGCTTGCTTTCCCTGGCTCATTTCACACATCAAATTTACGTACACTAACCCAAAATGGCAATTATTACTCAAATTACTATTTCCATATGTGGTCAGTAGTAAGGACTACACAGGTCTCAAAACAGAACTGATCCCGTAACATACCTCATGGTCAGAGGAGATTGCAGGAGTCACAGCTGCAGCCACTCTCACAGGGATCTACACCTCCAAATGTGAGATTGCTTCAAAGTGCTGTTCTCTTATAATTAACTCTGAGAATTGCCTGCTGACAATGAGCTGATACTCCACAAATAATCCTACTTCTTCAACAAAACAAAAACGTGCTTGGAAAATGACAAGGAAAATGAGACAAAATGCATAACATTTCTCCTGAGATTTTTCTTGTTACATGTTGATATGTGGGTTCCTTCTCCCTAGTGAAGAGGAAATGGATTCACAGCTCAGTGAACAATCTTGCACTTTACCCCCATAGCCGTTACAACCAGACTCTTTCAGATAGGTTTATTGTATGTGTATGTCTTTTGTGTTGGGAGATGGGAGTGGGGGTGGTCATTATGTACTTGGTTTTGTTTGCTGGTTTTTTGGGTTTTTTAAAAAAAAAAAAAAACAGGCTACTTTCCCTCATAAATTTGCTGCATTCGTCGTTGCTGCTGACTTATCTGTGTCACTGCTGACTAGTGAGGTAAGTTCTGGAGAAAATAGTACATAGTACATGCCATTTTCATAGTGCCATGAAAGAGTGATCTAGCTCCTGTTGTCATCCCCTGTAAATGTCCAAGTTTTTGAATAATTTATTCTTTTCCTTGTTCAAAACACAACCTGATTCATATTCTTAGGGAGCCCATAAATAGTAAGCTACCAAAAAACCTCACAGTTTTATTCACAGTTCATAGGTAGATATTGATATGACCTTCCCTAAATAAGTCATCCAATCACTCCAAGTTAAGAACTAAAGTCTGAACTAAAGTCTGTACTACAGATCACTGAAGGGAGAGTAGTCTAACTCAGCCTGCTCTATAAAAGAGATTTTAATGTCAGAAAAAAAAATTATTTGGTTAGCTCCAACTAAATGACCAGCTAATACAGTCCTGGCAATTAAGTCTGACTGAAAAGCCAGAGGTGGGAGAGACCAAAAATCAATTACCCAAAGCCAACATGCTGGAACTGAGGATTAGTTTAGGAACACAAATACAGGAGAGGATGGGTTTTTACAGCCATTGCCCATCCTTAATTTGACCCTGGTGCCAGAAAAGCAAGTGAGGTGAAACAGCTAAGCTCTGTCATTGTAGGACCATGCCCATACCAGGAACCAAGGGGCCTTAGTCATCTTCATGAACTAGTGGCCTTTACCTTTCCCTAGTGTGGCAGTGCATCCATGCAGATCCAGCAACCTCCAGCCCTCACTCCACATTCTCCAGTAGTCCAGTCTGTAGCTTATATTATCTGGGAAGAGCCAAGGCTTTCTCCCACTGTGGGTTTGTAGCTACAGGGCACGTCTGCCGCAAAAGGAGCCTTGCTAGGTCCTGGTTCCTCCCCACCAGCCACAGCCTTGAGCTGTGGTCACTCTCCCATCTTGTGACCCAGTGGAACAGATGCTTTTTCCCAAAGCTTGTGATCCAACACATGGCTTTGTCATAGCCTGGGAGGCAAAGAACTTGAAAGGTTTGCCTGGGATGTCACGCTGGGCTGCTGGAAACCTTCCCAGCACCCCCAGCACCCATCCTCCTATGCCTTTGCCACCTTCTTCTATTTCCTTCTACTTTCTGCTTACGCCTAGTTTAGCTTGCCAAGGTTGAAGCTGTTGTAGCACAACTGCAGCCCAGCTGGGACAGCCTGGCCTCCCTGCTCAGCCAGCCTAAGCTTGGCTGATGTGACTGTGCTTCCTAACTCTCTCCACCACTGAAGTTGCAAGTCAGGCAGCACCAGACACAAACTGCTTCTCTACCTTCCATGTTATTCTTTCTCTTTCCCATTTTGGATATTTGCCATTGAGGTGGCACTGTGGTCATCAGAAATAATGCTATTCTGCCCATCTGCCATTCCTTCTGCACGACAATGGGCTCACCTTCAGTACCACTGTCAGATGCAAATGTGATGAATTAAGTTCCTTTTAAAAGCTTTCAGCTTCTAAAGGCACAGGAATAACAGGAATAGAAACACTGCTATAAGTTAAAGCCTTGCTTAATAGCTTTACATGTTTAATTATTTGTTCCTTTTTCCTCCTTCCTTTCCTCAGTCTGTAATCAAAGCTTTTAAGAGGGTGAGCACCTGAAATACATGCGGTGGACCTCTTAAGACATCAGTGTACTAATGCTGTATACTCCAGTGTGTAGAGAGAGGGTTATGGCTGGCATCTAACACCCACTTTTCTTCTCTCTGCCCATCCCCACAACTTGTGCATTCCTCTTCAGTACCCCTTCTCCACTACCCTTAGGAGGTGAATAGTCCTGCTTCCATCCACACAGACCCCATCTCCCAGCTGTCTTGTTCTTGGATGGAGAGGGGGCCTGCTGGGGGCTGCCCTGCACATGCCAAGGAACAAGACTGACAGGTTAGAGCTCGTGTGATCACACAGTCATCTCCAACTGAGATATGATACCTACTTCTGGGCTATTTGTCTGTCTGAGCTTTTCAGGACCTCATTTTGGGTCAGGGCCTTGCACAATAAATTCCAACACACTTGGAGCACACTGAATTTACTGCACATGCAAGGACAATGCTTGCATTGCAGTGAACATCCACAAATCCCCAGTCAAATACCCAAAATTCCCAATCAAATGAGATTTCAGAGAGAAAGGGTAGGAAATGAAGGGAAAAGGACACGCCAAGGGAAATGATAGGATAAAACTGTCACATATAAGATTAAATTACAGCCTCAGAGCAGTCATTTAGGGCCCTTTCCATGTTTAATAAAATGTCATATTCTCAGGTGATCTCCTAGAAAAAAATCTGCAGTGAGGTAGGCCCAAGTAATTATTTCAGGGGCTAGATGTTGTGCAGTCATAAGTAAAAGGATTTTAAATTGTACACTTGCCATCCAAAGCAGTGAGTCAGAGCATCTATAGCAAAAAAACCACCCTACCCCAACTAACTACCCAGTGCTGTTAACATCAGCAATGTCAACTGCACATTTTTGACTCTCCAGGCCTACCTGTTTTGTTAACACTGACAGATCTTTGTTCAGCCTTTATAGGTATGCAGGCTCAAATAAAACCAAGCTGAACTGACAAATAATTAAAACTGCACATCAAAACACTGCTGCTTTCCATAAACATCTGCTGTGAAATGCTACTTGAAATAAAAGTGCTCCATGGAGACTCCATACTAATTACTGATAACCCCTCCAGGTGCAGGAAAACAGGCAGCAGACGAAAAAAGCAGGAGGTTGAGCAGGAATCTATTTGGAAACAGGTCCCTGGTCTTTTCTACATACTCTTAGATATAAGGTACATTTAGAAATGCTCTAGGCATTTTCTTCAGATTTGCTGAGCAATGGGAAGAAAAGTAAAAGCAAGTAGCAAATGCTCAGTGCTTTTGGTACTGAACTGTGTGGTGAAGGTTGAACTGCTTAGAGACCATCCCCTCCACTACCTCCTGAGACACTCCTCTGGATCTGCCCCACACTGCACCTCCACTGCAACTCTCCCTTTAGGGGAGCTGGAGCTTAGTCATATATTCTCTGTTGACCACTGAAAAGTTCCTCTGCTTCTGTTTCCATTAACTTCAGTAGGATTTTGTTGAAGTGGCACAAACTTCAAATCAGCAAGGGAGAAGGCAGCACCCAGCAATCGCCACGTGCCATGTAACTTCACAAAATTAACTTAGAGACTGCCAGCCCTTTAGAATTTTTTTCTTGCAGCCTTCAAAAATCCCACTTCCCATCAGATACAGCATATGGAACATAAACTGGGAGAAAAAAAACCCAAACAACTTAGGTGTCTCACAGCAAGAAACAGCAGATGGAATCTAAGCATTAAAAAAGCAAACAATAGAGGCACAAAGTGAAAGACATATTAGTGCAAAAACACATACTGGGAGAGGGATCAAGAAGGAGGGAGAAAGAAGAGCCCCGCTCCAGCATGTGAGCGGGCTGAAATCAGGTTCACATCCTCTGCAGCACTTACATTGTTTAAAATATGAAAAATTGGTTGCTGCACCTCCATATTTGCCTTAGCTGTTGTACAGTACTCACCTCATTTTCTTATCCAGAGCCCAGCAGCAATATCACCTTCTGTGTCTGCCAAGTCTTCTTCTGAACCAAAATATCTTTCAAAAATACAGCAATATGCCTAAAAATTTATATTGTCCATGGATTCTGAGAAGAATCCTTGCTCAAGTGTTAAGTGGCAGGCAGAGGTTTACCCAGGCAGGCTCTTTATGTTGGCAAAAGTTCAATACTGAACTTTCACAGCAAGACGGTAAACACGTAGCTGTGTGCAGCAGGTAGTCTGGCAGCACCAGCACTACTGAAAAACAATGTCAGGACAACCTTGGCAAAAGGAGCTCTGTGGGTTTTAACAATGGTTGTAGGCACAGGAGCTGAACAGACCAAACAACCGTAGCAAAAGCCATCTACAGCTCCCGGGGAGGGGGGAGCTCGAAGTGCTCAGAGCCTGAGTGTGCCAGCTGTGACGCTGTGTCCTCCACCTCCACGCTCCCAGGGTCACTCCATTTGACTTCCCAGTAGTCAGATCCAGCATTTCAAAACTTGGAAACACCCAATGGCTGAACTTCACCCAGCAAACACGTCTTTCCAGTCCTCAGCAAGGACACTAGTTTGCTGATTGCACGCTAGCACTCCTATTTAAAGAACTGTTATTGGAATTAGCTGAAACCTTTCTACAGCAGAGATGAAGAGCTCTCTCTATCTCATGCCTTGCCTGCAGAAATGAATCAATTCCCAGCATATGAATCAATTCCCAGCAGTTTCACCACAGCCACAGTAAGATGTGCCATCTGCCTGCAAAGCCACCGAACCCCTCAGCGGGCAGGATCTCCAGACAGTCCTAGTGGCCCTTTCTCAGGGCCTACCAAGCAGCTGCTCTGGCTCAGCCCAGGTTTTCCTCAAGCGTTTTCCTTGCAGGACAAGGGTTTATATCTGACACAAAGCTGTCTTCGTTCATCCTTCATCTTCAAAAACAACTCTTCTAAGCTTTCTCTTAGACATCTCTTCCAGGTTCTCACCACACAGGGCAGGTTCAAGCCAGATGCCCAAGGCCCGTACGGGCCATTGCCAGGCTGCTCGTAAGCAAATGCCCAGCACTGATGTAGGTCAGACTCTACAAAAATTACATTCTCAGAGGACCCTTGTACATATATTCCCGCATGAATATCAGTCTTTTTTACTGACATCACAACTTACAAAACAACAGCTAATGAAAGAGGAGGAAAGCAGAACCCCTCATACACAATTTTAGGACACTCCCAGGATGAACTGGGATACACAGGAAATTAATTTCTATATGAAAATGCATCCATTTTACTTTACAGGAAAACCAGTACATTTTTATGTACGTTAAAAGCAAATTAGGAGACATTATAGAAAACACTAACCATATGGATGCATGTGGCTTTTTAAATAGAAAAAGCACTTGGAAAAAAACACTGGTATTAGGATAGCTAAGAACAGTATTGTCTTACATCAGCCACAATTTCATTTGGATTTTGATAGCACCTAGAAATCTCTTTCAAGTACCAGAATCCCACTGTGAAAGGCACCAGTTACACAGAACAGTGCAAAGTCCTAAGCAAACATAGGTAGCCCATGTCTTAATGCCTCACACAATTCGTCTGTTGCCATCTAACTGTATCTGTGACACCAAGTACCTTTCTAAAGTATGAAATAAGTTTTCATAGCCAGCCATTAATTTAGATAAGGACTATTTCTGTAGAGAAAGAGGTGCAAGACAGCAGCTTACATAGCATGAATCTCCTACAGTCAGAGAACAGGAGCAGATCTTACCATCCTCTTCCCTTTGCCAACTCCTTGAGTGGATGTGAGAACTGCCTGAGACTTTAGGCATAAGTCCTTGTGATGACTGTGACAGGATGCACCGTGTTGTTACTGAAACAGATTATATGTAGTAAACTATAAAACCCATTAGAGGTGTATGTAAAGTAACCAGCTGTGAGCACAGCTGTTACAAGTAATTGAGAAATGCTAGTGGAAAACCAGTTACAAATAGGACATAAAGGCTGCACTACCTCAGGTGCTGAACTTCTCTTACCACAGTAAGCAGTTGTTAGGATGTATTTCAAATAATTTAAATGCTTCTGGAAGCCTGATGAAAGGTTTTTGGTAGGTGGAGCCTACTGTTGAGTTAAATTTTATTCACAATTTATTTTTTATTGACAATTTATATCTATTGTTTTTTACTATTCCTTTTTATTGACCACAGAGGAGAAACCCCTTTTATTGATACCAATAATATACTGGATAATTCTTCACCCTGTGGGCTGTGAAACCCATTGCCCAGGATGCTACAATTGTTAATATTTTACAGTCATTCCAGGAGAGCGGGACAAATTCATGGTGAATAGATTGATTAAAGACACCACCTCTACCAGAAGCAGAACTGGAAGCACAAATCATTGAATATGTAAGAGCATTCTGAAGAGGACCGTGATATGTCTGATCTGTTTTTATGCCCGCCCCTCTGTAAGCATCTGCTGTCAGCAACCATCCATATTATAAGGCTAGACTAGATTTACTTTTGATTTGACCCAGACAAACCTTCAAATTACTCAGAGTAGACTTCACAGAAGCTGACATAGTAGCCACTCCCTTTCGGCATAGTTAATGGCCATTAGTGGCTCTGCAGGGCTGTTTCTATCACTTCGCAGAGCCCTCCCATTTAGGGATGTCAGGTGAAATGAATCCATCAGACATCTGCCTTGATGCACCACTGTTGCATGAAGAATGCCACTCAGGGCCACAGAGTACCTTTAGCATGTACACCTGTTCTGATATCATACAAAGAAGAGTTACAACAATGGTGACTGATTAATAATCACCCCAAGCAGAGAACCATTTCATAGACAATACAACAGTAACCTAGCACTTTTTCTCTCCACTTCCCCCAACCTTTTCAAATTTACTTTATCCTCAAGACAAAAAAAATACTTCTAGTGATATTTCCTTAAGAGTCAAGTTAGTCTTGTTTCTCTGCAGAGGTACTCTGTATTATTCTAAAAGCAATGCCATAGAGCTTGGGGAAATCATGCCTTCATCACTATCCTGGTTCTCCTCATTTAAAAGTTGCCCACCTTTATCATCAGAGGTCCCTCCAGAGGGTGCATATCTTCAGAACAGGCCTTCTGCAAGAGCACATCCCAGAGGGCAAACAATGATGGTTGTTCAGAGGGTAAAGGCTACCATTCAGGAGCACAGATAAAAATTCATCCCAAAGGTCAGATACGGGAAGAAGCCTTCCTGCTCTTACGCTTGTTTGTATTCAAGACTGTGCAATGTATCAGCTTCTGATAAGACAAACAAAAATTTTGGACTCTGCAAACACAGAAAATGGAACTACTCACTTCTTCTTGTTTTGCAAATCCACCTTAATATATACAAACCTTTTTGCATGCCCTAGTGTAGTCTGGATTTTTATTATTTTTTGTAGGAGGGAATAGTAAAAAACTAATTAGAATGCAGAAGCAAAGGTATGAGTTCTGCCTACACAAAACATGTAGTACAGTTCTTATAAAACAGTCCTCCAATACTGTCTTCTCTTTTCTGTGTAATAAAAGATTGTACTTATCTCCACTGAGAGATTTTAAGTAAAGGATTACTTTTGTAAATGAATGAAAAATTATTTGTCTTTAATTAGGAATTAAGTATCTCAGAACATTTTTGTATTTCACAATCAAAATTTATTTCCAGCTATTTTAATACAAGACAAAAAATTATCACTGCATATTTGATAAACAGGATGAAATCTTCATGGCGCAACACTTAATTTTATCTCTTTGTTATAAAATGTTTCCTGAACCGAGATGCAGAAAGATCATTTGTTCCCAAAACTACACAGAGCAGACTAAGAACTAGGTAATAATAAAAGAGCCAGTTCTTTGCAGAGGGTCCAGTAAAACTTAAAAATCCTTTGGAAAGACCACATACTAACCCATATCATAGTACTGTGCCAGAGGAACATACATGACAAAAACAACCCAACCCTCAGATACTATGAAATTAAGATGTGGCTCTACATGATTTTTTGGCCCTAGGTTTCCTAACTCCAGTACAGTGCAATTACTTAAGCTCTAAATATCAAATTAGATCTGCTTTCAAGATAGAAAAAAACTCCCACAAAACAAAACCAAAACCAAACCAACACTTGCAGAAGCTTATCTTGCAGGAGTTAATCCCTGAAGGTTTACATTAACACTCCCACCACTATAGGGATTACAGGAGAGAAAGTTGTAGAAGGATATTTCATGAATACTGTTTCCTCACTGGAAAAGGAAAAATAACCAAAAACCAAAAAGCTGCGCTAATGCAGAGAAATCATGGCAGTTTTTCCTCTTCAAGAGTTTATGTATGCTGTAAGAGGCTTGTTCCTCAGTCATGCTTTTTCATTCCTGGGGGTCATTGTAGTTCCTGAGGAATTTGAAAGTAGTGGGATTTACAGGATTTGCAACTCACAGATGTTCTCAGAAGAACAAGAGTGGCCTTGAAGACACCTGACATCACTGAACCTGCTGGCATCTGCTCTTTGGAAGTCCTGTTTCCCCCAGAGTGTGCAAATTCTCTAATAACACAGATCATGGGACAAATATGGCTGGGGCTAAATATGGTACACATACTAAGTCTCTTCAAAGACCACTACAGAGATTAATGCATTCAGAGGAACAAAAACCTCACAATTGTTGGGATCTTTTCAAGAGCATTTCCAAGTTCAGCAAAATAGTTTGAATGCAATCTTTTTTGTTGTTGTGGTACTGTAAGTAATTGTTTCAAGTACATTTGCTGAAGATTCTGTCTGCTTTGGAGGGGTTTTGTTCTGCACAAGGTGCAGGAGTATTTTGCACATTTATATTTTCATTCTTGTCAGAGTTTTGTCATTCAGAATAATCTAGACACTGCTCTTTCCTTGATAAATCAATCCCGAGTAATTCACAAACCACATAGGTAGATAGCACACAACTTCAAGCTCACAAATAATCAAGTTCTACTAAACTTCAATGTAGAAGGAGGCAAGCAGAGTATAAATCTTTGCAGAGACTAAACCTTTCCCTTTTTCTTTAAGCCATCAGTCCAGAAATAACAATATTCCAAATTACAAGTTCAATGAAGGGGTATTCTCAAACCTAGCATTAAAAACTCATTAAAAAAATAACAGAGAAAGAGGGAATTGTCACTCTATGTTTCCAGAACTAAAAGAAAAAGAAATTAAGAACAGAAGCCCATGGTAGCACAAAACAAATAGCTTTCCATGACAAAAGAACAGAAAGTCACCCATAAATAAACTGATCATACACATGTTTAGGCAGACTAATAACGCTAAGACAAATAAATCCATATGGATTAGGAGCAAGCAAATTGCTGAACATTCACCTCATGCATTTAAAACCTGATCAAAAGTAATTGCATCTACTCTATCTTTTTGACTCTTTCACAAAGGGTGTCCGCCTTGGCATAAAGACTGAAGATCACCATCCTCCTAATTAACCACTTCTAAAATGCATCCAAAACTGATAATATTCAGATGGTTTTAAAGTGAGAGAGAATGAATAATACTTTTACACATGAGCAAAAGTGCTGACCATAAAAGCAGAGTTGTTCAGAGTTCTTCCAGGGGAACATTTAGTATATATGTGATTAGAGTAAATTTTTAAGTTATTTGTCTTCTCCTAGTGGCAGGGCATATTCTTAAAGTTATTACAGCCTAGATTTAATATTTACCAGTAAACCATCGTAGCCATTCTGGCACCAGTTTCTTTTGATGCTTGTGTTAACAGGGTCACCATGTAACGTAAGAAGTGCCAGAATACATGCTGCTAACATTTTTCACATGGCTGTGATTAGTATCCTTCTTAATTTAGCTGTGCCTCTTTTAACCCTACTGCAACTAGCTAGTGGCAGTAGATAGTGGCTGGATAGAGCCAGCCAACATCTACATCCTACATCTACCTGTTTAGCACCAGAAGAACTATATTCCATTTGCTATTTCGAGTCTTCCTTTTGTATGGGATTTTCCTCTGAGTTATTGCCCTAAAGTCCAGCTAGCAAGTAGGAAGGCTCCCTGGTTGCCAGCAGACATCTCAGCCAACTAGATCCTTGGCTGTCCCCACACAGTGCATTAGTGACATGTTATGTCATTTATTTCACTGTATGGTATTCCAGTCACAAACTGCTATTCCTGTGATCAAAGTAAATTACTGACTTCCAGCTAAAATCACCTCTTTAAATAAGCAGTGCCCAATCCAAATATAGCTAGACAGCCCAATCATTAGAAGGAATGACATGCAATGCCAAGATGTGTTTACAGGTTGTGGACAGAAAATGTCTAGAGATTCTGTGGTAGAAAACAAAGACAAATGCCTTTAATGCTACAATTTATGCAGTAAATATTTAGCTATTTAAACCGTTGAAATAAAACATGGTCTTTATAGAAATAAAACAGTTCAGAAAATTTGACATGAAATGCCATTTTCATTTCTCCAAAGGTCAGCCTGAATTTTGTTCAGCGGGAGGTGGTCTTTATTCCACTTGATCAAAAATAAAGAGGAAGAAAAAGAAATCTTATGCACAAAACAGGAATTCTTCCAAATTGATCTTAAGCGTTTGCAACCAAGCAGCTCTTTCCTTTACAGACACGTTAACATAAACCTTACAGCACACTAAGGGACTGCCTCCAATCCATCCATGTCACCCAACAAATAGAAGAGCAAGCCAAATTCTAACAGAAGCAGCAAGTGTGTCTTGAAAGTTAACCTATCAAAAATGGAGGTATAGAGAGGTAAAGTCCATTTCTGTGACTGCTAAGTCCTGTTCTCTTCCCTCCAGTATTTTAGAAACCTCTAAATAATAACTATTTCCCTTCCAGTATTGATTCCTTTCAACAAATATTGATTTTTTTCCAGAGTCTTGTTTTTTTAACAGCTCATGCAAGGCTTTTCACATGGTTAGTTCACCTTTGTTTTTTCACCAGGAAACATTAGCGGAAAACGTAATCACAACCTGTGCTCTCTGGAAATAGAATATCTAATTTTGGTTGAAGGTGTCTGCCAAGTGTAGCATCTGCAATAGTGGATTTCAATCTGACAGTCACTGGTCTGCTTCAACAACTGAAAAGAGCAAGTTCATATATGTTACCCTGCAAAATATGGATGGGCAAAATTTCAGGAGAAAATTTTTAGGGCTTTGGAATTAATGGCTCTTTGTAATACAGAATATTGCATTGTCCTTAAAACAACGAATTAAATCTAAACAGCTATTCCCTTATATAATGCAACCGTATTAAGGAACATACTTTATAAACTGAATTTATTATTTGGAGTAATATATATGTTTGCTGCTGTGTATAAAAAAATAGTTCAAACTGTCTACACCCATATCCTCAGACACATTTAATTTCGATGAGACAATATGCTTGCCAAGAGATAAATCAAAATTCTTTTACATTTGGCTCAAGGATTTATCCTAACCTACTGTACATTGTGCCCTTGTTTTTATATAAATAGTTCATGTATCTAGACACAGTATTACATGTTTCAGCAAAACTGTGTATATTTAACACTTTATGCAGATTATTAAATTTCAGCTTCAGTATAGTAATGCACAACACTTAGTTCTCTGCATTAGGACACTCAGAACCTTTTCAGTTAATTTAATTCCTCATTTTTCCTCAAAGGAATCAGGAGCATCACTGTGTTTATATAAGCTGTCCAAATCCTACTTTTTTTAAGAATTAATGAAATTCCATTATCAGGCAAAGACAGACCCGGCATGTTTTCACGCTGGCTTCAGGCACCAATTATCTGGGATTTTCCAGTAAATTTGACCTCCAAGCTAAAACTGGGACTGCCTGAGAAATACAGGCTGGGGAAATTCTCCAGCAGTACTGTCATCTTTGTCCAGGTAAGGTCTAATTTTCCAAACACTGTGCATGCTGCTGGACATGGCAGAATTCAGACAGCCCTTGCATGTGGCCATGGAGACTGCTTGTCTCAAAGCTAGATTTCATAAAAAATCAATGCTGCAAAAAAGATCAACTTCTAAGACACACACACACACCCCCACACCCGCAGGCACCCCCCACCTCCCCCAAGGCATTAAGCATATATATACTTCTAATTTTTATTCTGTGTCTGGAAAGATACATTTGCTGCCTCCCTTTATTAATTACACAAAGAAATCAAAAGATTTTTCCCAGATGACTGAAATAATTGTTTCCATTTTTCCCTCTTCCCAGAAACCCTATAATCAAATCTAGCATTGGTTCTGTCATAAAACCCACTTCATGTTTCCTTCTGGCCCTCAAGCGGCATGTCTTAGTGATGCTCCTTGAAGCAAAGTTCTGTTTAGCCTTCTCCCTGAGGAAAGACATTGTGTATTAAAGGCATATCAAAGCCATTTCTCATGAAAAAGGATGAATCTAAAGGACTGAATTGAACCCTCCATGGAGAAAACCCCAAGCTGTTCTTTATAGCCAAACTCTGGGCATTGCAGGTCCAGGTCAGACCAGGGAGTTTCTTCACCATTCAAGTTTGTCAAATCCTTTGCTGAGAAGTTTGAGGAACCCTTTTGTTTATGGTAAGCAGTTTTGGTTGAGGGCCAAAGCACAGAAGCCCTATTGCATTTTGTCAGCAGCTAACAGATTGATTCCCCCCAAAAAAGCTCTCTGGAAACAGAGAACTCCTCTTTCTGGTAGCTTTGTTTTCTAGCAGGATGATGCAGTCCCAAAATCAGGTACAGTAGCTTTCTGGTACCTTCTTTGTATAGGCACTCCAGGCTTTAGATCTCTTCCAGAAAATTATGGGACTAGCTTGAAAATAAATAAGTTTATATAGATTTTAACAAACTAAACCTTTTAATATGCTTTTTAAGCCCTACAGTTTATATTCTCAAGTTTATTAAAAATATTTACATTGTCTAGAAGCTTTCATTAGTATCGCTAGTCAATTTAATTTCAGTTCTCACACAAGCAGGAATGTGGAATTTTAAGGAAAAAACCTTCTGATTATTAAAGCACAATAGTTGGCCACAGACTATTATCCAGGTAGTAAATCCATTGCCCTCAAAACCAAAAAATCCAAGGCTGGAACAGAAAGCAACTTTTCTTAAGTAAGAAATATTTATTTAGTCATTGTACTTTCACAACAATTTTCTCATTTGTCTCCATATAAATGAAGAGTTATTTAATTGTTTTGGCCTAATGAATGTTTGAGTTCAGGGCGATTTTCTTGGTCTATTTCTTGTCCTAGTATAGTACCTGGTACATTATCTCTAATTATAACTCCTTATTTTTACTTAAACCTATCAATCTGCCTGACAATCTGCCTAGACTGCATTTTGAAAATAGTAAAATAAACTAAAAGGGGATAAATCAACCTACCTAAATAACCTATGGAGAGCTATGCACCAGCTAATGGCTCAAGTTACTCTTCACGAAAAGCACAACAGAATATGGCAACATTAATGTCAACTGCCAGAATCAAAAAAATTAACAACTGTGAAAAATAGAGTGTCTCTCCTAATCAGACTTTGGCATTGTCCTCTCAGATTTACAGAGTCATTATTTTGCTTTGAATAAACATCACTATATCTTTCCTAGGCAAACTCCTTGGCTCTGTTTCAATTATTTCTTTTAAATATTAAAGAGCAGGAAACATTTGTTTTCCCTTGTCACATCCTGTCCTCTTTACATAGCATCACACAGTCCCCTTTGAAACGCCTGCTCTTACAGCAAGCCTGACACGCACAGTTCAATCAAAACATTTGCTATTGTCTTTTGCCAACTACAAACAAATTTCTGCACAAACACTGAAAAGGTTTAAAGGTTTCGACAGCCATTAAACCCGAGCTAGCACGACTGTCAAAGAAAGGTGGTGTCAAACTCGGCTTCCCCACTACCACCCTGACTTAAAGAAGAAAAAGAAAGACAAAGCAATTCACTCATTCACACAGCGGAGCTTCTGGCAAGAGCTCACCCGCTGTAAAACCACTGCTCTCACAAAATACCTGAAAGCGGAAAAAACACACGAACAGTTAGAGATGAGTGTGAAAGGGTAACTTACATTATTTAGAAAGACAGTGGGAAAGGACTGCTGCAGTTTCTTCGTTATTTTACACTGCTGTTGGCAGAGTAGACAACCAAAAAAGTTCACTCAAAGAAATCCCTCCTTTTAATTCTCTCTCTCCCAGTTAATTTACTCTAGAGTCTCTCAGCCTGAAGAGATCCGACAGTCAAAAGTTTATCCCCTTGTATTTCCCAATGATATGGCCGACTTTCCTTGGACACATACCAGTGATGCAGTAAAAATAGACAAAAGAGGGGGGGAGGGAAGAAGCAATCTAGCTTGAGCCTGAATCTTCTTAACTCAGTGTTTTCTGTAAAAGCTGCTCTTATGTCAGAAGATCCCGTTCCTACTCTAACTTGCAGAGCACTGAGTCATCCATCTGGTTTTCATAAGCTGGAAATTACAGGCAAACCAGGGAATATACACAGTCCAGTTTTAGCAGAACTCCCCAGGCACCAGCCTTACAAGTAACTTGAGGTACAAAGGCTTTGAAAATAAACAACCAGCCCCATGCCGGGATGGTCTCCCGTCTGCAGATGCCTGACTGCTCCCCCAGGCAGCCCCCAGCAGCCCAGAGCACGACACACCACTCAGGAAGGTGGCAGCCGGGTCCTCCCCCGCCGCTGTGGAAACAAACAGAGGCTACAGCCCTCCCTCCCAGCACAAACAGCCTCTCTGCAAGGGGGGCAGGGAAATCCAGTGCATTACTTGAAATCGTTTAACAGTTTAGCAAGTCATTTAGAACAACATGTTTTCTATAAACAGGGAAGTGGATGCTGATCCACTTACATCCTCTAAAGCTTCCAGGTGAGAAGCAAATCTATTGTGTTGATAGGTTTTGTTTCGTTTAGGTGGTTTTTTTCTCTAATAAGAGTCAGTGGACAGTTGCTTAATAGAGAACTTCTGAGGTGATCCAAGCCATTCATTACAAGAATGAACATTTTACCAAAAGTATCAGAAGTAAAATTTTGATAAGCAGCCCATGAAAGTCCATGACTCCAAACTCCCAAGTCACTTTCAGTCCCTATTTTCAGCCATTTAAAGGTCTAGAGCCCTGATTAAATTCAATATACCAAAGGCTTCAGGGGTCACCTATATTTTTGGATACTTCATGGCTTTTCGGTCAGTACTGAAGAATAATGTTTTCTCAATAAAAAATCAGAAAACCAATTTTAACCGATTTTATGGTGGATAAAAAAAGTTTTGCCATTGCTTAAAACTAAGGTTGTTATCTGCATGTTCTTTACTTTAAAATAACAAGTTTTATTTAGTCTTTAGTTTTCCCAGAGGACTTTTTTAAGCTTTTCTGTTGGGAATAATCTTACCCTGTTTGAACAGTGAGACTCTCTAAACAAGGCAGCTTTCACTAAAGCATGGGTGAATCAGTACAGTGAGTCATTAACAAAATAAAAACACCATTGTAAACACTCTGCCTAAAAGTCCTGAGCCTTGTCACTTGCTCAGCTTTTCATTTTTGCACACTTAGGATTGTGCTGATTGTCTACTCATCTTGTACCTGGATCCAGGAATGAGATGACTGGACTGTTAAAGTCAAAAGCAGTTGAATTATTTAAAAGCCAAACCAAAACAACAACAACAACAACAAAACAAAAAAAAACCAAAAAACAAACCCCAAAAAACAACTAGACTCTAATCAGTAGAAGCAAAGGAGGAAATTATAAATTCTTTTTTTTTTTTCCCTGTGCTGTCACAAATCCTTCCAACAGTTGTATAACCCATTGAATAATTTCAGTCACATCAGGTAGAGATCTCAAAGATATTATATTCCTACAGCTATCGTGAAAAAAGGCAGCCCTCCAGATGAGTGAAATACAATACAACCCAGTGATCCAATGTAAAAGGCTACAGATGAGTTCAGTTTTATTATTAGACACCAGAGTACGTCACACAAACAAGAGGTACGTGAGAACAGATTTCATGTGCCCTACTGCTCAGCTGCTACCATAGTTGTGTACCTTTGACCTGCATTCTAGCATCTTTCCCCTCCTCTCCCATCCAGGTAGTAAGCAGCAAAACACTTGAAATGCACAGACATCAGCTGAAGCAAATAATATTATTTTTTGAAACAGTAGTAAGCAGGGTTTGTTAACAGTTGAGTTATTCTCCCACTTAGTAATCAAGTGGGGTGAACTGACTACATCACATTTTTACCAGGACTGATACTTTCCATGAAACCAAACGACCTGATACTGGTAGAGCACACTTCCGAGTCTGGGGACAGAAATTATTTCACTAGATACAGAGAGCAGCCCTTGTGTGGTTTGCTAGGCGTGTAGGCTCTCTCCTCACTGTACTGTCACAGTACAAGACAAGTTGAATGACTATTATTTTGGGAATAAGAACGCATTTTTTGGTGAGACGTGGTGTTAAAGTGGAGAGTAGGTGGGAGTAACCACTTTTTGATACTTGTGCTGACAGATATTTTTTCCCTCCAAGGAGTGAATGCATTAATTCACACTGATCTCTCAGGTGCTTTTCAATATGTCTGTCAATTTACATCAAAGGCAGCTTTCACAAATTACAACTCTGTAAGAAAACTTCCAGAAAATTCAAGATTCAAAAATAGATGACTGATTTTAAATGACCCTTCATTTCCCTGACTCTTATTCACCATCTTTTTCTCTCTTTTTTTATATTCAAAATTGATTTCCTCTTTCATATCATCCATATTGGGGTACCAGCACCCTACTGTCCATAGATAGCTCCTGCCTCCAGACAGGCTAGCTGTGTGTCCCTTCAATGCTGCCTGGATATTACTAGGACATCATTTGATGCTCACTTTCTCACACTCTTGTCTCCATGACCTTTGAGGCAGTCAAGCACCGTGTTGTTATATCGCACAGGGATGGTAGTTTTCTGGAAAACTGGAGATGGAAGATATTCAACAGTTTAACAGTGAGAAAATTTACTCTAGAAAGCTTCGTATAGGAAAGACTACAACAAAGAACAGATCAGATAGGGAAAACAACCACCTAGGAGCAATCTGTCTTCTTGAAAAAAAAGACGCTTCCATTTAGGATGTTTTCAAATGCCAGATACAGAACCACTCTGTTATTTTCCATATTGATTTTTCACAGAGATCCACTATGTTAGCAATATTAGCAGGACAAGAGTGGAGTAAGATGCAGCTTAGATATTGATTATGCAGCTTTGTATGTAGATTCTAGAAAGGTTTTTTCAAACTTCATTGCATGTTCATTAAAGCAAGGAAAAAGTGACCCTCCTCAGTCAGTGATGGACAGGTTGTAATGCACAGTAGGTGGCAGAGTATGTATCTCTCTTGGCCTGAATTCTGCTCCCATCTAGTCTAGTGTGGTTGTATTGTGAGTGCTGAACTGCGAAGGTATAGATGAAAGCATCCTGTTTTTCAACCTGTTCTTTGCAGCTTAAATACTGAGAAAGTGACAGGTGAAAGGTCTGGGTTTGGTAGAGGATGCACCTTGCCATTTGATTAGAATCTGTGAAATTACCTAAATGATAGAAGCTCAGGATAGTAGATTAACAAGCCAGGGTTTCACTACAGCTATGTGTTCACCTTTGATTTTAGCACTAGACCACTTGGTGTAGGATTTTGAATATGTTTATGCAGATTTCTAGTCGGTCATAGTTTAAGTCCTAGATAATTCTTCTGATGCAAACAAGCTTGCAGGCTTTGTACAGACTGAAAAACCTCAAGTCTGATAAACTGAGAAAAATTTACCCTTGGAGGAGTCCAAGGCAAAGCTTCAGTTCACTCCTGTCAATGACATAAAATAAGGTAGATTTTGGCACTGACAATAACACATTTTTTAAAGACAAATTAGCTGTGACATTATAAATCATCACCAGCATCTTTAAATTCAACACAGGGAACAGCCATCTTGGGTCTGGATTCAGATGCTAAGCTTGTATTCAGTCTGGACTCATTATGTATTTTATTGTAGTACTTCAGCTTGGTGCCCAGTGACTTGAGTTTGGCAAAAGCCTGTCCCTCTCCAGAAAGGCACATAATTGTCAGCTGACCTCTCAAAGAGATAATATTGTGTGATAATCCTTTGCTGCCTGCTCCAACTGTTAGATGAGAATTGGGCTGTTTCAGTGCTTTTGATATTTTCCTTTATAATGCATGTATTTTGCTTTATAATGTATCAATTGTTTTCACAGAAAGAAATACGCAGCTCAGACAAAAACATAATGCATTATAACCTTGATGTCATCATTGGAGAAGCCCCGTGGTTGCTGCTGTTTTCACTACAGCCTGCAGTAGCCCCTGGCTGTCCCCAGAAAAAAAGGGAGAATAAGCATAACACTAAGCCACTTTTTCTCATCAGGTCTCACTAACATCTGTGACTGCAGGGATTGGGGCTTGCCTAGGGCACATGAGCTCATTCTGAGAGCACTGGTGACGGAGAAAAACGCAGGCTTTTCCCTTCTAAGTATGGTGGAATGATGAACCCTTTTTCCTACCCTGAAGCCCACAGGACAGGAGTTAATGGCTGTATACTTTGTATTCTTTAGGTAACAAGTCAGCAAACAGCATGCAATGCATACATCATAGTACTTTTCATCAGGGAAGGTTAAATATCAGAAGAACATAATTTCAAAAGACAAACATTAGACTTTTCAAAGGTTCCCTTTTCCCCTCTGGTTGCACACTCACAGGTCTTACCTTGCACTGAGAGCTTGTTGAACTGCCACTGAACAGATACAGTTGATTGCCTGACAGAAAACTGCCCTATGATAAAATGCATCAATTTTCTGCAAGCTATGAGAGGCGAATTAGCTCACAGGGGTCCGCTCAATGCTGCAGCAGACACACACTTGGGATGTTATGGACCAGAGCAGGGGAAGAAAGACAGCTGTAAGCCAAATGCTCAAGCTTCTTATGGAAATATACTATGAAACAGCAGGTAAGCCCACACTCTTCAAGCTCTAAGTTTCACTTCTGTGGCAACTATGTCCCTTAAACACAGGCATACAGTTTGTCCCATGCTCATGTTTCTGCTCTGTACTGCCCTAAATCATAGTTTGCTACTCTGAGAAATAACCACCAGCCCTGGCTCCTATAAAATTGTACTGTCTCAGTATCACTGTTTTTCAAAACTTTCATTCACATAAGTAAGCTTTCTTTCAAAAGCAAGTATCCAGGAAACACTGATGTAGGACATTTTCATATGTCTGCATTCATGAAAAGTTCTGAACCAAAAGTAATGTGTCCAAATCCCTCTTTTTGTTTGAAAACATCATTCATCCAAGAATCAGAAATGTTACCATGTGACTGGTAACACAAAGAAATGAGCACATGAAGAATCACAGTGAACAGTTCAAAAGCAGCTCTGGGCCTAAAGTTGGTTCACAAGATACTTGTTGAATACTGGACACTTTGTTGGCCAAGATAAATAGAAAGGGCTATGTTTTCTTAAAAAAAAAATATACCATGCTTACATATTTCTTGGCTTAGTCTTTCTCTGACCTTGCCTGGAGCTATCCAGTCTTACAGCAGACAAAGGACTACTAACTGCCTGGTTTATCCTGGACCTGTCCTGCCTTCCTGCCTTCAAGTAGAAGAAAGAGGTAAAAGAAGGTATGTTGAGGCCTTTGCATTGAAGAACCCAAGACTCCTGGGGAGAACAAACAGCCCCTGTCTCTCAGACTGGGCTGTAGTGAGGAAGACAGAGAGTAGGAGGAGAATAAGGCAAGGAGTGAAGAGCTCTGGGGAAGTTTTTAAGGAGTGCGAGGCAGGGAGGACAAGCATCTTAAATGGTTTCGAACACAGAGGTTCAGGAGGATGGGATATGGGAGGCCTGGGAAAAAAGGTGGCACTAGGATGGGAGGAGAGGAGTTGTAGCAGAAAGATGAAGAGGCTGTGAACTTTGTGGTTGAGGCCGGGGGCACGGATGACAGAGCAGCTAGATGCCCTCCCTATACAGGCATGAGCTGCAAACTTGGTCTAATAATGAGGGGCCTCAGGCTACGAGACACTAAAAGCCAGAGTGAAAGTCTGAGAGGGTTGAGACTGTGCAGGGCTTTGAGGCAGATGGGAAAAAAGATTTTCTCTACTGAAAATCTCCTGATCTACATACCTCCTCTGCATATAAAAGATGCTGCCGCATCTCTTTCTATCCATAGGATCATCTCTTCCCACTCCTATATCCTCTCTTTTGCAGCCAGAGCACAGTAGCCATGGCTCGCATTTTTCCACCTGTGTATTAGAGTGTGACAGCATAACATTTTCCATAGCCATTATGACCCAAGAAAATGCTTTGATGTAGCTCTGGATCACAAAGCATGAGTATCAAGCATAGATTACAAAGTTAGAGAGACAAGGAGGTATCAGGAGAAAGTGACAGGAAAATGGAGAGAAGGAGGCAGATTTCTTTAGACAGGTGGTCTCATGAGGGCATGCAAATGAAAACTGTAATATGCAGAAAGTTCAGCCACTGCAATGCTGGAGTTGATATTAACATCGTCAAATACCTATCAGCTTGCTCTTACACATTCAAAAACTAATAGAAAAGAAGGCCAAGGGTACCATTCTAAAGTTAAGCAACCCAATCAGAAGCAGAAATTAAACCACACATATGAGAAAAGATTGTAATTCTCACAGTCCCATTTCAGCCCTTAAGTAACCAGCCTTTCTATTGCCATTAGTGAGAGTTTTGCCAGAATAAGGCCTGAAGAATTCCATGCCAGAATATTACTATACCAAACATTAACATTTGACAGTTAAGGTACATTAGGGGGTTACACCATACATTAGGGAGCATTAGGTAAAGTGTCAACTGAAGATGCTGCATAAGAAGAAAGATGTCAAGAAGAAAGCAAGCCCCAGTATGATTTCATTTCAGGAAGGGAACTGCAGTACAATTCTTGAATCTTAATGGATACTATGCTTCTCAGTTTCACATGCTGTGAACCAGCAGTGATAAGAGGAAAAGGCTGATGACAGCCATGATAATTTTTTTTAGACAGCAGCAACCAGGACAGAACACAGCAAGCTACCCTCTTAATTAGGGACATTTTATGCTACGAGCTTAAATTGCTGCTTTCTTAGACCTTTGGCAAAGGCAAAAAGGAAGGAAAATGAAATATTTAAAAGCTTCTTCATGGATGAAGAAGCGGTGGCATCTATAATATTTCCTGCCTACTTGAGCACATACTGGGATACAATTTGTTTTCTGGGCCTGAGAGAGGTGAGCTAGAGAGGCATCAGGGTGGACCACCTAGAGGCTGCAGCTAATATTATACAATATACAATATCCTGTATGTACCCTAAAAGAAGGTAGCTTGCAAGACTCTGCCTTTTACACACTATCAAAGCAAAGCAGCAATGCAGACAGCCTGTTCTGTAAGCCAGTGATTCCAGTAAGAAGAAAGTTTAGGGCTTGCCTATGGAGTCCAAGGGAACATCTTCCCAGCATAAGAGCAGAGCAGAGCCATAATACACTGCTGCTTGTTTCTCTCAGCATTGCTGGCTAGCAGGGAGGCCAAGAATATCAATCAGACAGGAGGGAGAGAAGTCAAAGAAACTAGTGGACACTGGTAGATACAGATGATTTAAGGCACTACAGACCACTTAGCCACTGCAATTCACTGTCTGCCACGAGCAAGGAAGATAGGAAGTGATCCCTTTTCTGGTCTTGGCCCAAGTTTTCCATTATATTTCAGGCCACCCTGCAGAATGGGCACTGTGGCAAATCCCTGGTTGAGAAACTCCTCTTTTCGCCTGGGGTGAAGTTTGCACCTATAACCTGCCTAGCAATCCTTTTCTTTCCTAAGTGCAGTGCCTTCTCCAAGTAACACCATCAAAATGAAATGCACATATGAGAAGAAGACTGTCTGCTCTTGATGTATGAGTGAGATCTGGGTACTACAGCCCTGCTGCTCTTTCTTTTTTAATAGAAAAGGCTGCATGCTTAGCATTTTTCATTTTTTTAGAACTAACCAGTATGTTCCACTTCAGTGGCAATATATCCCTTACCTAGAAAAGGATCTAATAACTAGGAAAAGGGACCTGGAAAAGAAAAACTCAAACCACAAATGAAAGATTTTAAAAGCTTTCATAGGTATGGGTAAAAATTGAGGATATTAGCATGGAGGATAGTAGTCAGAGGGTTTAGATTTAAGAGAGAGGGCAACTTACCCAAGGAGGCTGAGGAGGGGTTCTTTGCAAATCTCAGCCTTTATCTCTATGGAGACCTGAGTTCTACTGATAGTGATCCATTTTATAAGGAATTCTATTCAAACCTGACAGAAGGCTGCCATTGCTTCTTTCAGTCCTTCAGACTTTTTCCTGCTACCTGACAGTTCAGTTTCCTGGTCAGACTCAAAAAGCTGATGGGAGGGGGGCACGTGGTATTTCACTCACAGGCTCTCCCTTATCATAACCTTAATTCATGTTTGTCAAGCCCATAGGACACAGCAGCAGAGCACCTGCTAAAAGTCCAAAACCTGAGATGAAAATAACCCTTGAAGCCTTCTGCTTTCACTAAAAATTCAAATGCGCAGTGTCATGAATTACAGCTCTAGTAACTCAAAACTCTTATTAATTCAAAGTTGTTCTTTCCCAAGAAATCGATCCACTTTGAGAGCTGGCCTGACATTCTCAAGGGCAATGAAGGGGAAATCTGGTAGTTTTAGTAATCTGGTAACCATAAGTATATTTGGGAAATACTGCTCAGTGTTTCAGTCAACTCAAAATTAACACCTTCCATTGAGTGCTGAACAACTGAACAATAGCTATACTACAAATGTGCCTGCATCTTCCTCAACCACAGGAAAGTGTTGGCAAGTGATCCTGCAGTCAACATACAGTGCACCTATAGAGCCAGAGGAAGAGAATGAATCGCAGTAAAAACACAGCCCTGGAAGCAGATTTTAGTTCTATTTCCAGCTTTCTTGCAGATTTCATTTCCCTCTTTTGTAGATTGAGGACAATATGCTTATCTGCTTCCCAGGCTATCTGAATGCTCTATTAATGAGTGCAAATAAATAATTTTGTTTTCACAAACTGCCTACCATCTCAGAATCAAAAATTGCAATTACAGCTTATGCAGTTCAGAGCATTTTTTTTAAATGAAGGATGTTGATTCAGCACCTTGTTTTAGCAAGCCCTATGAATACATCTTCAAAATGAGCTCTCTAGGAGGAAAAAAATCAATTTTAATCTTCTGCCTGTTTACCCTGATGCAAATCAAACAGGCAGAGTCTGCCCCTACAGAGCCAGCCATGTTGTGCTGAGCTCGTGATGCGCAAGGGAGTTCTTTCTTTAGTCAAGAGAGAGACAATGTGGTAAGCATATTGATTACTCCTAACTATGTACTGAGAGAGCACAGCAAAAACTCCTAGGTGTGTATCTCATGGCTTTCACTGTTACTTAAGTACTGAGATCCTGCTTTCTTAATCTAGATAAAAAACAATTTCATTTCCATCTTTACTAATCAAGGGTTAGTATCTATCTGCTACTTAGAGTGAATGAAACACTGAAACACTCTGGCTTGTGTTCACAGCCTGGCACAGAAGCAGCTTATTGCTGTAATTAGCTTTAGTTCATACACTACCACACATGCACTGTATTGCTGTAGAGGAGGCTCAATCTCAGAGCTGAACAACCATCAGCATCAAGACCCACCTAGTTAAAATGTACCAAGTACAATAGCTGCCCATAATCTGACCAGTTTTATTTGAAAGTTTTTGTCTGTCTCTTAGCCACTGCTTCCCACACATAATATTGCTTGACTGGCCCTCTGCAATTCACAACTCATTGATGCAGTCCTTAAGATCTATAGATGAGTAGGAGAGTTGAGCCAAAGGTCTCTAGACTGCATCAGGGCTGTCTGCAGAAGCTGTGCACAGCCCCAAAACACAAGCAGCACAGCAGAGATGAGGGCACAACCCCCAGGGCATCCCCCTATTGGGTACATCCATAGGGGGCAAGTTAAACAAGCTGAAAGGAATATAGTATCAGGCCTAGCTTCGGATTTGCTTTTTTTTTTTTTTTTTTTTTTTTGGCATGACTCAAGGCTAATGAAGATCTGATTGAAACTTACTTTCCTGTATTTTAAAAAGAGGAATAATGAACACAGTTATTTACAGTGACTGCTACTTTTTTCCCCCAGATATCTTCTAGTCTGAGCCTCACTTACCACATGAAACCTAGACACAGACTTGCCAAAACTTCAGGAGCAGACCAGTTCTAAGATTCTGCATAGTGGTCAGCTCTAACAGGGCCATTAAGATTTTCTTTGCTGGTGTAAATGGTAAAAGAAAAAATATAAAAAGTCCATCAATATATGCTATGCAGGACTAAGTTGAAGAATACTGTCCAAGCAGGTAATATTTTATTTCAAATTCTGAAAATTAGAAAGGACATATTAAAGATGCAAGAAGTCAAGCTCATTCCATCTTTGCAGTCTTTTGCTCTGTGGAGCTGTGAACATTTCCCAATAGCACTCAACAAAGAGGACTGAAATCTCTGAACATAACTTTGCTTTTCTACTGCTAAGCGTATATCTTTGAATATGACAGCACATATCAGCATTTTGGGGAGCATTCATTTTATAGTATCTAATTTCTAGCCATTTCACACTTTTCTAAACCACACTACTCATGACCTTGCAAAAACTGCTGGTGTTTGAAATATGACTGGATGATCAAATATGGGAAAGGTAGCTAAAAATAATAACTAGATTCAGATTAAATAAATTAATACATATATATGTACATATAAAAAAATAACCCAGGAAGTTGAAATGGGTTGTGTTACTATTAACTACTTCTCTTTTGCCTCCCAGGACGGTCTCATTTGAGATTGAAATCGTGTAGTCCTTGTAGTCATGACACTGCATACAAAGTAGCTGCTCTTTTACTTTAGACAGAGGAAAATACTTTAATAGCTGCCTCTCTGAATGACAGCGCCTACCTGCCTTGCTAAAACACGCCCTTAGTCTTATGAGAAAAGCCAGAAGACGACAGAAAGCTACTTACTAGTGTTCCATAGAGTCCACGCAGGAGTATTAGAGGCTGAAATTCGCTGTGCCTCCGATCAGAAGATTTAGCTCCCTGCATTCAGACAGTTGGTCCCATTACGGCCATCGGGCGGCTGAGTTAAAGGGTGGCCTTGCACAAACATAAACAGCTTGTCAGCACAAGCCAAAGAGGCGGGTCTGCCCTGCCAGCCACAATGCGAGCCAATGATTAGCTTCTTCGCATTCTGGGTGTTCAAGATATTGCATTTCATTCTTAAGCAGGGGAACAAGGGGGACTGACTGGGAAGGGCCAGTGCTCCACGGTTTGCTGCTAGGCATTAAAAGGCTTAAGGTGGAAGGAAAAAAAATCAATAGGTCACTTCAGGAAAAGCACATATTTGATGTATATTCATACAAACACTTTTAGAGAGCCCCCAGGCATCTCCAATGCATTGTTTCTTTTAGGTCAATCAAACATACGAACGAATGAACAAAAAGCCTGTAAATTAAGTCTAGTTCATATTCACTGTAAAGAAGTTTTACTTGCAAAGTCTGATTTTTCTTCTCTTCACTCTTTTTCTTACTCTCATCCTTCTTAACATGCTTTATTTGCTGACACTGGCATTTCTCACTTCTCTGTCACAAATGTCTTACCCTGACCTTCATGACCTGACCCTCCAACCTTCATTGATCCTCCTATGCCTGCCTCTCTTCATCTCCATCTTAACTGCTTATTCTTTTGGTCCTGATTGCCCTGAATGAGCAGAGTCACAACAGAGGCACCTTATGGTAAGGTTCTGTGAGAGAACCAAGTTGATGTAGCAACTTACTGCTGTTAAAAGTGGAGGTGTTGAGTCTCTCCTCTCTTCAGCACTACACCGTGGCCCCCCATCATTCAAGGAACGGTAATGTAGCACAGAAGCAAATATTTCTCTGTCAGTTTACTGATCTTAACACAGAGACAAAAGAGGTACTGCATGGAGTGAATACTCCCTGAAATACAAGCTCCTGCTAATCTTGCCTCAGCCATCTATGATCCCACCTGTCTCCCCAAGTTCCTCTCTCCTTTGTTTGAACTGAATTGTTCCTAGTTAATTGAATACTCTGCTTACAGCTGCTGATCCCATTTCATCCCAGCTCTGTCCTACTTTCTTATGCCTCTAGTTTGGCTGTGAGGCCTGTCTGCCACCAAAATCACTCTCATCAAGTGTTTTATAATAACTCCCTGCATAAATATCATGCTTTGTGCTTCAAGCCTCAGGCTCTTTGAGCTCTTTTTTGCTTTGGAAATAACTAAAATCCTCCTTAAAACCCAAGCCATCGTTTTGGCTTTAACCATTTTTTTCTCTGACCTTTCCGACTAATTCTTCTCTCAGCATCTACCCCTTCCTCCCTCACAATCCCAAAGGCACCCTACTCTTGTTATAGTCTGTCCAGCTTTTACTATTTGCTTGTGCAGACTCCTGTAACTTTATGTTAGTGATTTACAAGCATCCATATGTATTTTTCAGCTTTCTGATTTTCTCCAGTCCCATATTTCACCCTGTGCTTTAGGCATATTGTATTAAATGCCTTGACAGCTCCTAATTTTAAGATCCTTTTCTGGGGTCAAATTAAAGCAGTGCAATCACACTACATTCATTTCTGTGTAGTCTTGGCAAAAGTAATTTCTCTCCCCCTCTGCTTTGGTAATGGAGTTGAACACCCCACAGAAGCAGATGCTGGAGTTAGCACCTCGTTCAGATGGGAAGGCATATCACAGCTCTCGGGCTTCTGCTGACAGGCTGCACGAGAGTTCTGGCATATAGTGCTGCATCACAATGTATCGGGGTCACATTTGCAAGTTTTTCTTCACAGTGAGACATACTAGGCACGTTCCTCAATGATATCTGAGATTCTGGTGCAATTGCACAGCTCCATCAGCTGCCACCCAAGTATATAACCTACACTGCCTTTACTTTTACCCAGATTTCCTACTTAGTTAACTCTGTGCTACCCACACTAACAATATTATTTTACCGGAGCTTTTTTCTAATACTTTTAACGTGCAAATCTCTGCCGAGATCCCTTGTGTGATCACAGTATTTGATTACTTTAATTATTTTGATTAGTGAGCCTGGATCTTATTCCGAATGCACCTGCATTGTTTTCCACAAAAAATTCAGCAATTGAGGTTATCCTTTGTTCCATACCACAGCCAAATTGCCTACACCCCTATGAAAGCCATGCTTTCTTGTCCTGAACTTCAAGGCCTTTTCAGAGTTTCTTCTTTCTTATGGATCCACTCCCACAGCTCTCTTCATCACAAGGCCTGTCTTTTCAGCTTTCTCTCTTCCTACAAAGCTCTCTTTTCTTACCTTGTCCTCTATGAAGAGAATGCCCTGCTTCATCAAATCAAGTTACCTATTCTTCTTTGTTTTCTACAATCCACTTGTCACAAAATATAGAAATAATGTATCAGTACGAGAGTGAGGAACAATAAACAGTCAACAAGTCACTTCAGAAGGAGGGATGTTTCATCTGTGTATATAAAAAATATGTGCTAGAAATCTTCTACCATCAACCATATATCATGTTATGCACCTTACACTGTTATATTTTAAGGAACAGGACAGGCATGAAAAGCCCTTGATGGATATGCATCAAGTGCCCAAACACTGTCCATGAGATTGTGAAAAGACTGCTATGAAAAGACTGTTTGTAGATGCACAAGAGAAAGCAAGCTAGCTATTGCATCTCTGATTCCCATGGCAATTTATTTAAGATGCTAATTCAGTGTAGCCACAAATAAAGAAACAAAAGAGAGAGCAAGAATGAGCTGATTTAGTGGACTATGTTGAAAAGGCACACTTTAGACAAAGTCACCCTGGGTACAAGTCCTGCGACTCTACTAACAGAATTATGCCAAGGATGAAGCTGCCTCTTTGTCCTTAAGCCTTGTATGACGTAGGGAAATGGTTATCAGCACTGCCAATGATACCAACCCAGGCACCAGCTAAGTGTAATGGCCAAGCTGATTTAACAACTTACTTTTACCAAAAGGGTCATCCTGCCCCCTCTCTTTACCACCATTCCCAGCTGCACAGGCCTGCCCCTCTCTCATGCATGTTCCTGGAATGGTGTGAAAGCTCACAGACCAAATTTGTTTTGCTGGGTATGTTTTTCAGACAGGTTAATGATCTGACTCATCTCCCTGCCATGTTAAGCAGCCCAAGAGCCAGTAGAGGTAAATAGTAAACACATGCAGCTGAAAAAGGAGAGGGAAAAAGGTGGAGACCAGAATCACCACCTTTTTCATAAGCAAAAAGCTGACTGTCATCCCTAGAAGCTACTATCTATTCTGGGGTGAAAATTAAAACTCTGACCCCCCAAACCATGTCATCCTTAAACACGAGGTCACAAAAGCTCCTGTAACCCCTTGCTTGATTTCAAGCAAGAACTAAAATGTTTTACTGAAATGTGTTTTCTAAAGGAAGGTGTGGTTTTATTTTATTAAAATGCAAGTTTCTGAAAACATAGTAATAATTTGTTTTCCTATGGAAAAATTTGGATAGGAGATATATTTTGACAGGCAAAAAAAAATGAAATATTTAAGTTTTCTGCATCTGAAAACAAAATATTTGGGTTCTCTTCAACATCTTCATTAATGACTTGTATGCAGGACTCAAAGGAATACTAAGTAAGGTTGCTGATGACACTAAATTGGGAGGAGCTGTTGACTCCCTTGAAGGCAGGGAGGCTCTGCAGAGAGACCTCTACAAATTAGAGGGCTGGGCAATCACCAACCATATGAACTTCAACAAGGGGAAGTGCTGGATTTTACACCTGGAATGGGGCAACCCTGGATGTACGTCCAGACTGGGGAATGAGATGCTGGAAAGCAGTGCTGTGGAAAGGGACCTGGGGGTCCTGGTCGATGGCCAGCTGAATCTGAGTCAGCAGTGCCCTGGCAGCCAGGAGGGCCAACCATGTCCTGGGGGGCATCAGGCAAAGCATCACCAGCCAGCTGGGGAAGGGGATTTCCCGCTCTGCTTTGCACTGGTGCGGCCTCACCTTGAATATTGTGTGAAGTTTGGGCACCTCAGTATGATAAAGACATTAAGCTCTTAGAGAGCATCCAAAGGAGAGCAATGAAGATGGTGAAGGGCCTTGAGGGAAGCTGTATGAGGAGCGGCTGAGGGCACTTGGTCTGTTCAGCCTGGAGGAGACTGAAGGGAGACCTCAGTGCAGGCTACAACTTCCTTGTGAGGGAAAGGGGAGGGGCAGGCACTGATCTCTTCACTCTCATGACCAATGACAGGACTCAAAGAAACAGCATGAAGCTGAGTCAGGGGAGATTTAGGTGAGATATCAGGAAAAAGGTTTTCACCCACAGGATGGTTGGACACAGGCTCCCCAGGGAAGTGGTCACAGCACTGTCACTCAGACCAAGTCTGTCTGAGTTCAAGACGCATTTGGACAATGCTCTCAGGCACATGGTGTGATTCTTGGGGTAGCCTGCATAGGGCCAAGATTTGGACTTGATGATCCTAATGGGTCTCTTCCAACTCAGCATATTCTATGATTCTATTATATGATTCAGCAGAACTTTGTCCACTCTCTAGATTGCAGGCTCCATGCCTAACATTTTGACTCTGTCCCCTTTCATATTACTATCCATGCAACTGGCTTCTACTTTTTATTGTTTGCTTGCTAAAACTATTTTTTTTAACTTTTCCCATTTTGTGGCCTCAGCCCAGCCTCACTCTGCCCTTTCTTCTCAAAACACAAGTTCAGCTGGATGCTATTTTGCCTGTCCTTTGTGCCTCCTTTTGGGGGCCAACAAGGAACCTCAGGTCCCCTGAGGCTCAGCCTGACCAGTTCATATCTATTCCGATGCTGGGAGTAGACTTGTCCTGCTCCTCCAGCAGTAGCCACAGATGCTGCAGAATGGACCTGAGTGAGAAGATTTTTGTCATGTTTTACTGGCCTGCTGTCAATTATAAAGTGAATCACAAATTATTCCCAGAAAGCACACAAGCTCAAGCAATGGAAGACTTGAGACAGTGACAAAAGAAGTGAAACTTTGTAGCTGAATTGTTTCATTTTCATATTAAAAAGGAAAACAAATGTCAGAAATGGCAAGGGGAAGAGACCATGTGCAGATGCAGCACACTAACATATGAGGCTGCAATCAATGGGAACTTGGGCTCAGTCCCAGTTCAGACCATGTGCATTTTGAACTTTCAGCTCTTGGACTACTTCCTAATTAGAGAGCCAGCAACACACTGTGGAACTATTTAACCCTTTGCTGGTGCCTCCTGAGGTCTAGCAAGTGCCAGAAAAGACTGGGGATGTATCTAACCTCTGGAGGCCACATATACTATAGGAAGTATCCCCCTGCCCAAATGGCTTAACTGAAACAACTCCTGTCAGCACCTCTCTCTTCATGCCTCTCTACATAGAAAGGTCAGGTTTACAACTACTCCTTCCTGCACTGCTGAACAATTGCTGGAATCTCCCCCTAATGTGCCAGCTTCCTATCCAGAATCTGCCTCTCTTCAAGGCTTGTCATGGTTCCTTCACCCTCATCAGTAATGCTACACGAAGGATCAGATCAAACAGAGATATGCGCCAGAACTTAATAGTGTAAGTAACGGCACACTGCACATGGAGACTTGTGTCTCTGCTCCACAGGAGTGGAAAAGCAGCAGAGTATTATGAAATGGTAACTGTACCCAAAAATACAATTATAGCATTAGAAGCTGTGTGGAAAGAAAACAAGGGCTATACAGCTGATGTACATCAGCAGTTGTCATGTCTAACTATCACTGGTGTTCTAGTTAGAGCTGCACTAGTGATTTTATTTTTTATATCCCTCTGTAAAGTGGTAATATTATGTCTTACCTATTTCACAGGATAACTACATCAGCAGGGTTTTTTTTAAAATTTCCTACCACCTCTGAGGTCACTTATTCCAAACATAACACAAATGCACTAATAAAAGGATGCACCTCCAAAAATATGTGCACTGTGGGCAAAGATTAACTTTGGGGTTGTAGAACATAGTAAACCTACTTAGACAAGAAGCGAAGCAAATCAGCCTGTCTTGAGCACCATGCTGCCATAACTGGCTTCTATACCCAAGCTGGCTATAAGCTACTTTGAGCCTTGCTATCCTACACTACAGGCATTTCTCTATTAAATTATGTGAATGAATCTAGAGACATTTAAATTCCACTATTGTTTGCGGGCAATTCATGCACTTCTAGAGGGATTTTTCAAAGAGTGCTGAAACACCCTTTGGCTCTGATTAGCTTCAGAGTCCACAAAAATATTTCAGAAGGACAAATGTTTTGGCTTTGAAGCAGACCTACATTCTGAGTGTCAGGTACTCTGACAAAAAGCCAAAAAAGAGCTACAGACACTAGTAGCACACACATCCACCCTAATTTCAAAATACAAGATGACTTGTCTCCAAGGAATGCTTTTCTACATAACAGCATAAACATTTCCAGCAGTATCTCTGGAACTGACAAATTCCTTATTAGGTATGGCCTTTGCAACGTGAGCTTGTTTACAAAGAAAAAAGATCACCTCTCCAGTTCCTTGCAATTCTCTGTGAGCTGAGATGTTCCTGCTCACAGAGAAGAACTCAAGGGAGATATTCAAAAGAACTCTTTTGCAAAGACCTTGCTGTTACACAACAAACAGATAGAGTTAACTAGAAGACTGCCTTCAAGATAGCCATGGTTCATGCTCCCATTAGAAACCCTATTCATCTTGAACTCAGCAGTAAATATCCCACTTGCTTCCTTGGCACAGAACCAAACCTCTGCATCAACAAGAGCAAAGGATGCTCACAGACCAAGAGGTATTTGCCCATCACAGGAAAAATGCCCAGATTAGCAATGCAGTGACCTTGGTTCAAAGAAAGCACTTTAATACATGCCTTCCTGCCAAGCATATGAGAACTCCCGCTGATTTCGCTGTCACATCAATGAGGTCAGCCATGGATTTATCCAGGAACTGAAAGGAATTAACTCCCTTCACACATACACACCCCATTGAATAATGGCCAGAGTGGTCTGCGCCTAATGGTGCAGATGTGACTTGTCCCTCCCCTCTCCCAGTGCGGATCAGGAGTTTTACCTCTCCTCGAATGAGACTACCCATGCATTTTATTCCTACTTGCTGAATTGGAGGGAGGGGGATATCAAGAAAAATGCTATACTCAACTTACTTTTCCATACCCTTTCTACTGAGCAAGCCTAGAGAAAATGTGCTAGTTACCTAGCATGCAGAAATACTTAAATAATTTAAATGCTTGAAACTGCAGAGACACAACAAAGGTCAGAATCATTCACCTGGATAAAGAAATGCTTTTAAAAGATAGTGGTGTGTACTGATAGAAGCCTGCAAGCAAACACAGCAGTCCAAGTTTTCAATATCCTCATATAACAGGGTAGTAAGAGGGAATTTTGATGAATTCCAGGTGTTCTCAAGCCAAGTTCCTAGTGATTACCTATCCCCTATAAAAACAGGGACACGCTAGTTCTCAAGCAAAGCTCTGTTATAAAGGTATCCTGAGCAGTAGGAGAGGGAAAGAAGACCTTAATGTTAGAAGATACTACACACTTTAGCAATACAGGAGAACTCAATTAAAATATAAAAGTACTCCTGATCCAAGTAGCACATGGCTAAACCTGTCATGTAATCAGAACCAAACCACCCCCACATCTGGATTTAATTATGTCATGCCATTTTATAGCAGTCTAAGAAAAGTGAACTGGGGGTAAAAATAATCCCAGAGTAATTCTTGAGTCAATCACACATATAAGAACCTGAGTGAAAATGGATAACAGACAGCATCAGCAGACTGAGCATACAAAGGTTCTTATTAAAGGCAAGAAAAACAAAGAAGTGTACAGACAAATGGCTCACTTCAGAATGAAAGCACCTCCCACAAATTTCTGTATGGTCTATAAAATTCAAGCAAACCTATGAAACATGCATACTTGAAAGAATGGAGTTCTGTTCAATACGCTCTCGCTGACTTGAAAAGAAATGGAATTCATGGAATGCTAAAATGCTTCAGAAATACATATACATATTTAAAACAAATTCTCCATAAGAAGTTTTTGTATGACTGTATGTATACACAGCAACTGTAAGTTACAGGGAGAAATCTACATAAGAATTTGTAATTAATTTTAATACTTGTAATTAATACACAAATAGCATGAATTAAGAATTAAACATGACATTTAATTATTTATTCAATGTGAGTCTAAAATCAACTAAATTATATATTTTCATTTGAAAACAAAAAAGTCTAGATAGTTTTCTTGCAAATGTTAACTGAAGGGAAGGAACTTAAAGTCTTTTGAAATATTACCTAGCCAGCAAACAAGCTTGGAGATACTGTATATTCTATCTCAAGCAAATAAATAAATTTTTAAAAAACATATATGCAAAAGCAATACCAATGCTATCTAAATTAGTAAGGGTTTTCTGAAGGTATGCAGCATGAAATAAAATTATAATCTCTATAACCTGGACCCAGCATCACTATGGCATTTTTACATTAATATGAAATCAGTTTCATCTCAGTCTGCTTTTTGTTCTATTTAACAGACACTTATATTAAAAAAACCTTTCTTCCAGCCTTCATTCTTCTTATTGCTTTAAAAGTAATGAATATTCTGCCTCATTCCTTGAGCGAGGACCCTCTGATGCTGTTAAAACAGTCACAGCTGCCCTACTGCATCACAGTGCTCTACCAGGGCCTTTGTGTTGACCCAGGCTACAATATGTATTAAATTATAGCTCACACACTGTGATTCTGTTTGCATGCAAGGAAAAAAATCTGTGTGAGGTAATATTGCAGTGTTTGGATGAACAGCAGGCCTTGAAAATTTGTGTGCATTCACTTGTGCTTTTCTGCATGCTCGTCAAGGTCAGCAATGTGGCACGTTTAAAGGATTGTTGTTTGCTCTTGGCTGCTTTCTGACTCAAGTTCAAGCTGAAAGAGACCGCACAGAAGGCGGCCGTAATAATTAGAATGTAATTGCTAAAATTCAGCAATTGCTTGGATTAATGCAGTTACTTTAAAGCCATATTTGTTGGTCATTTTAAGGACAGGTTAAAGACAGCAAAAAGCACAAGTCAGCCAGAAAGGAAGCTTATATTGTAGTCCATTCCACTGGTATCCCTAGATATGATCATGCCTAAAATCCCTTGATACTCCAGAGGATTTAGGAGCATTAATGTCCACAATACAAAATAACAGGACACAGGCACTCTGGAAGAAAATATTCTGCAGACTGAAAAATCTATTTAACTTGGGAATGAGGGAAAAAGTCAAGTTTTCCCAGTAGCATTTCAAAAAATGAAACTGAAGATGGTCCAGTCTTTTTGCCTTTCACTTCCTTCCTCATCCACAATAATCTCAGACTCTACAGCAAGTTCCAATATCACTTTTTGGAAGGGGAAGAGCCCACAGAGGTATTTAATATGATCCTCAACAGAATAAATTACCATTTAGATTTTTTTCTAAGAAATCTTGTTACAGCTATACTTAGGAACCTCCTTGCTACACAGAGGTACTGAATGCCATGATAATTGCCCAAAGCAGCATTTTTTTGTCAACTGTGCATTTTTAGTGCATTTTGGTAGGATGATCTGAAAGCATAGCAATTTTATATTTCTCCATTAAGTGACCATGCTTCAGCATTTAATAGATTGACAGTATTTAGGGGCTAGGGTCAAATCTTTCATGCTAGATGTTTGTCTCATTAAAACCTTCAGCCAAAATCATTGAGACTAAGAAAAATCAGATCGCTTTGCATGACAAAAATTCACGTCTTTATTTCAGAACCACTAAAATCCTCTGTTTTGCAGTAGAAGCCTGAATATTAAACAATAGGGAGTGGCTTTATTCCAGAAAATGAATTTTTTAACATCTCATGAATACGAACACTAACCTCACGGTGTCCCGATGCATACTCACTTGGGAGACAAATTTTTTATGTGATATAGGCATGTTGCTTTCTCTCCTTTCCTAGTGTTTGTGTAGCATACCTTAAATATAAACCTTGCAGCAGAGAACGATATCAAACAAGGCACATCACACCCAGTTCAATGAAAGAGGACAGTTTAAGTTCACAAGGCACTGAAGAAAACTCTCTGGTATGAGAAGTATTCCCATGGGCAGCTCTCTCAGAAGAAATATTGTCTTACAAAATTTCCCCAATATGGAATATTGCTCTTTTTATTGCATACTGTACTAACACTATTTCCTCACTGTCAGGGCTGTTCCTTCCCTAATTACAACTATATTAGCCAGCTCAAGACCTCATGGTGGTCAAGGAGTGCGCTTTGCAGGTGAGCAATAGTGGAAGGTCTTGGTCCAGACAGAACTAGTGGAATCTGTTCAGTGAATGAAGCCAAGTGAAGGGGAAAAAGAGACTCCTCTGTCACTGTATTTTCCCAAGTTGGCTCTCTGTGGGATCATACTTTTGCTATAGGAAATAAAATGGTCAACAACTGTTAGTAGCAACAATTAAGCCATACATTGTGCCTTTTGGAAAATGATGGATGGAGTTTCTTGTACCATCCTCAGCCCAGCTGCACTCTTTGTCAATTCCTCCTTCATGAAAGTTGTGCTATTTGAGCTTCTGTTCTGAATCAGTAGATAAACAAACAACTATGGACTTCTTTGTACACAAACCCATTGACAAATAGTCCTGTGAAGAGACAGCAATCCACTGACCTAGAGAATTGCACTGCCAGTGTGATAGGCAGCCCTACACTTACTTTTAGTCCCCTCCCTGACTAAAGCAATCAGCTGAAGGGCTCTCTTACACTCTCTTTACAAACACTTTTATTTAAATAGTTCACTGGAAGCACAGATGATGACATACTGATGTTCAGCCACTTCTTGCTCTGACAACACTCAAACTTTCCTCAGTGACAAAGAGAGGGGAAATATATTTACAGGAAAAAGCTTTCCACATGATAGGGCCAGAGTAGTGTGGGTTTGCTGCTCCTGCAGGATCTAAGCCATTTTTTCCCAAATCAGGGTTGCATAACATCAGCTCTGATTTCTCCAAGGGCTAGCTGGCTAAGGACCAAGGAGCATCAAAGAACTTTCTTCTTTCTGCTCTCCATAGCACTTGCAATCAGGTGAAGTCCTCTCTATGTCTATTTGCTCTCACCCCTTCAAGAATAAAGGAAAGCAAAACCTTTCAGAAAACATTTTAAGGATAGAATAATTTTTTAAAAGCATTACCTTAAGCCAGTGATGTGACCTTTTGTTGCCCCAAAAGGATAAACTCACACTTCCCAAGAAATAGAAGTGTTTTGCATGGTGGTCCTCCCTTACCTACATTCTGTGATGCTGACCAAGAAATGAACATTTATGGAAAAAAAGGAATTAGCTGCAATTATTATTTTAGTGCATCAACAGCTAAGGTCAGAACCAAAGCAAACCATCACATCTCCTAATAATTACAGTGAAAATAATGACCTATTTTCTCATCAATAATTATTGATTTCTAGAAGACCTTTGATGTCATAGCATGGTGTTCATTATAAGCACTGTACAATGGTATCTATGCTACAAGCACCACTCTGTTAACCCTCAACATGTTCTCAAAAACAAAAGAAAAGCTGAATAAATCCTCTGTTTCTCATTTTGAAGAACAGAATCTTAATTTTATAGAGAAAAAGAGTACTTTGGCTATTCCACTTTGTAGAAACAGTGGTGGTTGGAAGCCCATTTGGAGTAAAAATTTGCCATGAGTATATGCAGTATGAGTTATGTTCACTTGTAGGATGGCTATGTCTTGGCCAAAGGTTAATAAATATATTGTCCTGGGAACTCCAAACATGCTAAAATAATTTGGCTGTTAGTTACCTAATTCTTTAATCCATTTTCAGCCTCATTGCTTTACTTTTACATAGCAATTAGCTAATGTCTCAGCATTATCTAAGGACTAATTTAAAACCTGAGGGCCACACATACTCTAACACAGCTAGAGCAACCTACAGATTCAGGTATGTCAGAGGGCAACACTCAGAATGTCAAGGGAGTTGATGTCAACCTCCTCTTTCAAAAACCTAGCCCTGACAAGACTAGTAGTTCCAGCAGGAACTACTTCTCTGCTAAGACAGAGCCAAAGACACTAATTTCAGTGAACCTATTTCCACAGAAGAGTGGAAACTGGTTCATTACAAGGCATTCAAACAGAAGTAGCTCAATATTAGTCTGCAAACACTCTCATTATTTAAAAAAGCCCCTTGTGTCAGTGAATTCCCACTGAACTGAAGGAGGGGGGAACAGAACAGAAAAAGTGTTTAACTTTTTTCACTCCCCTAGACAGGTAAAGGAAACTCAAAAGTATTGAAGCCTTTAAATTAAGACTACCTATCTTTCTAAAAGACAAAGAAGCTGCAGTGATTTGGTTATTTCTAATCTACTGTCTTTAAAATTAGGTCATTACTTTTAAGAATGCTTTGAAATAAATGAATGATAGGACAGGATTTCAGAATGTTCTTAACACTAATCCATACCACCATGGGGATAAATTGCTTTGCTTTTAACCTTCTAGCTAATCCATTTGGGAATCACATTATTGTCTCATAAAAAAAGAGGCACCCATCTTAATATTCCTGAACTAATGAGTTCTGCAAAATCCTTTCAAAGTACTAGCTAACCAGATTGATAAACCACTGCTTTATCCATCCAGATCAAGCTGGTTTTATGATTAATTGCATGCTTGCAAATAATCTTTCAGACTTCTACTCATTGTTCCTTGTATGAAAAAAAGACAGACATTTTATGAGTACAACAGCCCTTAATGTTTGTTTGCTTCCATTCGTATAGATCCTTTCAACTGCTTTCTGGAAGGGTCAAGCAACGCTGTCAGAATATATATTTAAATTTAGTGTTTAATATGTCACTAAAGTGATACAAGTTGCAGTGTCAATGTAAAAAGAGATATTATTGCAAAGTATAGTTTCAAACTGAAATTAAAAACTCCTCGGAACTTCAAGGTATTGCATCTTTTCAACTGCAACTTGGCCCTCTGGGATCCTTTAGAGTTTTTTATTCCTCCATATACAACTAGGTTTATCACTTCAAAATAAAAATGGCAGTTAGAAATCCTAGTGGTTTATGCAATATACATTTCCAGAAAGAATAATTACAAGTTTGGCTCAGTTATATAGGTTACCTTGCTCAGTTAAGTTACAGCTTGTATTCACATGCTACAGCCTTGCCTCGTGAAAAATGATCTGAAGAGTGTACAAACTGAAAAAATTAAATACCTTCAGCATGGAACAGTGCATTATAATGTGGCTTTGTAAACTAGAGAGTTGTCCTGATTTATTTCAGATGGCAGATTCAGTCCTAGTTTACAGGTATAAAAACTACTGTGTACCTTACACCATATTATTCAAACAAAAGGCAGCAGAAAAGGTGATTTCAACAGATGTGGGACTGCTCCTGAAATCTACTTGTAAGCTGGATAAGGAGCACAGCGATGGGAAAAATCAGTCTTGCAGAAAATACAGATGAAGGCTCTCATCCCATGTTGTGATCCCCACTGTTCACCTGCCTGAATCACAGCACATGGTCCATGATGAGTCAGTTACTGTCTGATGGCCATGTGTCATGCTGCTGCTACTTCATGCCAATAATGAACATTGACATTTAGAATCTGTAAATAACTAAAGGTAAACATGCTTCATTAAACTTAATAATGAATATTATTACCTTAATAATTAAGTTTATCATGAACCTTAATAACTTAGCAATTGACAATAATGTCTTAATGATTTTAAGGGGAATCTTCATTGGTGGCCCACAACTATTTTGTAATTATAGTCATGTTTTGGTCAGTTGAGTTACTTTCAATTAATATACTTCATTAACTTAATAGCTAAACACTACCAGCCTAAGGGAGACATTCCAAGTGAATCAGTAAGACAACTCTGAAATAAGGTCACAGTAAGTGTATGTCATTTTCTAATTTTAATTACATGCGTTTTCAAGGCCATGTCTAAGAAAACTCTGTTATCCTGACAACTTATTCAGATGTAACATATTACTGACATCTGTGTTCTGAATTCAGATGAAGAGCCGAACAAGAATGGTGCTAAGTGTGTGCTAAGGAGGTTTTTGTAGTACAGCTTGTATGCAGTCTGGGGACAAGTCAGAATTTCATATCAGGTGTAATGACTGATATTTAATGAAATGATCTGACACTGCACAGCTTCTTAGGAAATAATCTAGTCCTGAATAATTCAATTTAAAAGAAATTACTGCTCATGCAGTTATTTTTCTCAGATTTTTTCTTCATGCAGAGCCCACAGAAAACAGCAGCCATTATCAGGGATGATTAAACAGATTGAGCCTACATGCGGTTTGATGTTTGAAGATCAAAATCCAAAACTCAGCCTAGGTATCTGTGCTAAGTTACATTAACTGATACTCTAGTTACCTCTAATTCCTCAACTAGATGAGCATAATGGTTTTCTTCCAAACAGATTTTTTCATCTCAATAAGTCTCAAATCACAGAAGTGTTTGTGTCAAAGCAGATAGAAATTCAAAGGTGGAGGAAAGGTAAAGGAAGGGAAGGAAGGATAAATTTCTCTAAGATGTTTATGAGAATTTGTCCTTACCTTTCTCGTTTGTCTCAAAATTCTTTGTAGGGAATTAGGAGAAAGGAGGAGCTATCACAGAACACTAACTAGAAAGAAAAGACCAACATGGAGACTTAGTCTTTCCTATGACTACAGTAGAGAGAAGGTGGTCATGGAATACAGGATTCCCAGTTTTAAAGGACAGATGGGGAGGGACACACTTCCTCTATGAGTAGCAGTGAAGAACACTAAAACACAGTTACAAAAAGTTGCTTGGTTGTAGTAAGAAAACAAACTTGGAATGACACAGAACTCCTATCTTGAAAGGGAAGGAAAAAGGGAAAGAAATACTGGAAAGGACTATATTCCTTTTCAGCATGTTGGTAAGTAACAATGGATTTGGCGCTATTAAATCTGAACATTGAATACTTTGCAGGGGTTACCTGTGTTGGCAGCTCACCCTGTGCTTTGCATGGAGAATACTGAGAATTCTCTTGAACAGTGGGCAGCTACAAACTGGCTGGACAAGACTGGTCCAGTGCAGTCACTGGTGTACCGCTTCTTATTGTCTAAGAGAGGTCAATCAACAGGTGAACAGGTTTGTCCTCATCGACTGCCTGGCTTTTCTATAGGCTAAGGTACCAAGGATCAGGCAGTTTCACACCTCTCAAAAATATTTATGTGGCAGGGGGGAAACCAGCAAGGCAGCCTATCACAGTGTCACTGATCTGTTACCAGGGGGTAAAGGTATCTGAGCGAGCATGGGAATGCTCACACCTCAGTGCCTTCAAAGAAAGTTACAAAGCATCGATGCATGTAATAGCAAATGAGGTTTCAGCTCAGGGCTGCAGCACCAAGAACTGCAGGGGATTGTTTAGTATTCAGTGAGCATATGCCTAAAAAGTCAGTGCACATGCTATCAGAATTTCAGCATCCTGCTGTGCATTGATGAACTTTGCTTAGGCTTCATCAGGATCCATTTACATTCTGGATAAGACATTTGGGAGGAAAACTGGTATACAATGCAAAGGGCGAAATTAAAGGCCAAAATCTGCCTTTCTGGATATCTGTCAGGAAGATGTCTGAGCAGATTTTAAATAAAACACCTCTGAAATTTTCCATCCATGTCCCAAATCTTCCCAGAAGAACTTCTGAAATTATTCAGGACACATATGAATAATTTCTCTATATTTTAGAGACTTAGGCAGGGGCTTTCAATGTTTAATCCAAGCAAGCAGTGGATTAACTGTCTTCAGCTGAAAGACTGCCATCTGACTACTCTTCCCCACACACATGGCATTTGATGTCTGCCATTTTAATATTTTGACATTTTTGTGAGAGACATTGTCCTGAAAGGTCACCACTTGTCTCAGCAGTTGGCTGACTGCCACTCAAGCTTGGGAAGCTTAGCTCCACAGCTGTCATCAAAAATGACCATTTTCAGTGCTAAGTTTCAGAGAAGCTATGAATTTCTGACTGTCTATAAGGGGAAAAGGAGACAAGAGGAAGGAAAGAGAAGCTTCAAAATTACCTTTTACTTTCCAAAATGAAGATAGGCATTTATACACATATGTAAGATGAGGCTGAAGTATTGCAAGAGAAGCTTATAAACAACAGATTGATCAAACATACCTGTGTTAAAGCAGCATTATCAAGGGGGTTATACCATTAATATGTTTGGCCCTCTCTTGCAGCAAACAACATAACACACATACTCTCTCCTTAGTCACTTAATGGCAGTCACCTGTTAACTGTGAAAATGACATTTTCATATGGCTCACGAGAAGTTTACAGTACTGCAGTGGTCCCCAAGAAATAACAAACCTATAAATAAAGCAAGAAACATGACGCAGCAACAGAAGCAAACTGACTGCAACCTGCATTTCTTGTGCAATTATCTGATATTTATACTTGGTACTGACCACAAGCTGTTTTCAATAAGCAGAATTCATTCACAGCACAGTAAGAATTCACTAGCCATAAACTAGAAAGGACAATTACACTACAGAATCTTTGAATTAGAAAGGAGAATAAAAACCAAGATACTGTTTCTTCAGTGCTACGAGACCAAAAAACACTGAAAAATACCAATTCTCTTCCTTACAGTATCACTGCAACACCAAGAAACCTTCAACTCCACTGCTTCCCAACCACCTTACTATCCTGTCGTCATGCCACACAGCAGATAAAGATCATCTTCATGTATAGACAGAGTGAGATTGGTGAAAAACATGCATTGCTCACCGTGCTATGTTCATTGTTCTTATCAGGTCAGCTGCAGACTTACTGGTGCCCCTTATGATGACTATTTGTTTGCGTTTCTTATAATAAGGTACTGCTGAGTTTCCAAATCAGAAGTCCAGGTCTGCATTTATGGATTTTTAAAGAAAAGACTCACGGTGAAATATACCAGGGGAGATTTCTCCCCTGTGTGCTCACAAGTTGTCTATTACAGCTGAAGTATCTTTCTCGCTGTATATCTAATACTATCTAATCTAAGCAGAAAAACATCTCTCTGTAAGTAACTCCTGCATTTGCTTGACTTCTCCCCTCACAGACAACATGGCAAGCAGATATCCCCAAAATCAACAAACACAACCACAAACTACTTGCTCTGGAAAGCTTTCATGCATCCGTTTCCCTCGGCAGCTCTTCCACTGAAAGCCAGAACAATACTGCAGAGAAGCTTTCCCTGTCAGGATGTTTTCAGCTTTCATCTCTCTGCTTTTTCAAGCAGAAGATTGAGGTAGAAACCTTAATTAGCAATCTGAAAGCACCACACAGGCAAGGAATACTTACATTTGCAACTGTATTTGTGATATTTGCACACTGATCCAGCGACTGGTGATTACAAAGAAGAGAAAGAGCTTTTTAGGCTGCCTTTCAAGTCTTGCAGCAGTGAAACGAAGGCTGTTATCTGAAAGCTACTCATTTTCTATATGCTGTGCTCTACTTGCTTCCCATGTGCATACAACACAGCTGCCAGATTTAATAACCATGTCAGCCTGCTTTCCCCATAAAGCAGCAGAGAGATGACAGGATGAAGATGAAGTAGCCAGCACGTTAATCTGTAGTTATGGCTGCACTAAGCCTTGAATGAATGTCACGGTTTTATTGCCCTTTAAAAAAAAAATAAAACAAATCAACACTATTTGTGAAAAAAAAAGCACAAAAGGATTTCAGAAATGTCAATCCATACTTGCCTCAGTGACATTAAAGTACATTAAAGAAATTTCTCCTTTTTTTCCTCAGTTAACAAATCCTAAGACTTGTGTTAATTTCTTTTTCCTACATCCCAATCTTTCAGAATACATTTTTCCTAGCAGAGGATGCCTTCTACCCCAAAAGAACAAAACCATTGACTGGCAAATTAATTGAGCTTCCCTCCTCTCCAGTTCCTGTCTGGAAGGAAATATTTCCATACCTGTTTGTCTTTGCTGACTTCTTTCAGGAAAAAAAAAGTTAATAAAAAAGGGGTAAAATTCTCTTTTACCATTTAAATTCTCCCACGCACAGTGGTTCCTAGAGCACTGGACTTTAGAATCTGATGTGGTCAGTTCACTGCCAAGGTGGAGCATCGCCGTACCTCCAGCTGCAAAACCAGTTCCATGTGAGGGAAGGGCGGCCAGACTTTACACGAGCAGAGAAGGTGCCACTCATGCAGTCAAGAACAACAAACTAAAAATAAACAAAGAAGTGTTCAGTTGAATTTGCAACAGTGCAGGGATGCCGCAGAGGTCATATGACATCTGTGCACGTCTTTTTCTCTCTCTCATTTATATTCCCTTCACTTCCCTTGGAGGCACCTGTCTCAGCGGGGAGTGGTTTCTGTGGAAACTACGGACAGTCGGTTTTCCCCTCAGAGAAACTGTTACTATGGAAACCTTACATAATGTATATGGCCTAGATTCTTTTTAAAAATAATCTGACCCTGAAATTCTCAGTATAAAATAAGAGCTGATCTGTCTAGGGGGCAAGAAATATAGTTATTTAATAACTGCATTAGAAATATAGGATTAAAAAAATCCAAATGGTGTTACGAATTAAGTGAGAGTGTAGGGGGCATGTCATTGCATCAGTCACAAAGACAAAATAATTTGTAAATGCCACTAAACAAGGTCCATTATTTAGCACTTGTGGGAAGCAAGGAGGAAGGGAAGCATATACTTGACATCATGGCTCAGTGTAGCAATCAATACCACATCTTGCAGAGTTGAGCTTTTCCCTGTGTGTTTATTTTTCCAGCAACCAGGACCTCAGTTAAAGATGTGAGCCCAAATACCTCTTACATCTACCCCATTCACAACCAAAAGATCAGCTTCAAAGTCACCCTACACTATGAAATCATGCTGTGTTAAAACTCGAGGAAGTGCCTGAAAGGAGCTGCCTGAGTCAGTGAGGCATAGCATGCAGTGGAGCAGAAGCATAAAAGGCACAGTGCTGTTTATATGACTTTCCTCTCAGCTCAGAGGAGACAAACCTGTCCACAGTCATGGTGGGCAGGGCAGGTCTGTCAGATTGCATTGAGGACATTGGGATGTAAGGGCCCCAGTAATGGGGCTGGGCAGGGTGAGGGAGTTTTTTGCCTTCTAAGCAGCTGAAGACCTGGTGGGTCGGGAATGACATGGAGTGGTAGTCACATCACAGATGTTGTGAAATGGGTAGGTAGATGTTTCCCTTCTCTCCCCTATCTGCAGCCACCCTTGCAGATAACCCTTCTACTGGTAATACAAATCAAATCAAATCATTAAGAGGGCACAGCTACCTGTTTAACTCTACACAAAATTGGTGATTTCAGTTGGAACAATATTGTTAGGGAAGCTTTACTAAAACCCTGCCTCTGAGATATCTGTGTTGTGACTCAGTGGACTGATATCTCTCCTGATCTGTCAACCTAGCAACCCTTATTAACATGAAGCACATTATTATATATAGGGGACTGATTTTTCTTCTCCACTCCTATTCAGAAGATGAATAAGAGAGGGTACTCGGCCTACAGAATATTTCCCCAAAACTTTAGTGAGGTCTTGCTACACTCCCCTGTGCAAAGGGGCTCTCCCAATGGGACAAAGAAGGCATGAAGCATTGCTTCAAACCCCACAGCATTTATCTTCCTTTCTTGTGTAGTGGAGACACTCTAACAAATGACATTCATGATGCCTGAGGTGTTGTTTGGGATCTGGCTTCTCCAAGCACGTGTTCAAGAGTAGGGTTTCACAAAAAATTTGCTGGTGCCACAAGTCATGAGACATTCTCTAATACAAAATCCCTCAAAGGGGTTTCTCTGTACTGGGAAAAAGTCCCTGGACTTTTAAATTAAAGAAGAAAACTGCTCCATAAATCGCATTGAATACAATGCAATACAGAAGATCTACTCTGATAATCACACAGAGCAGTATTTTGTCAGAGGCTGTGCACACACACCTTTTTGTATGTGAAAATCAAATGTTGCATGAAGATGTGAAAGCATTAATATTCTCTCTCTCTTACACAGAAAAACAAAGGAGATTTGATGCATGGTGTTAAATTGGTTTTGAGAAAGTTCAGCATCAGCAGGATACAGTCTAAAACTTAAATGACTGAAACTTTTATGATTTATCAAATATCACATTCCTAGGCAAACATTACACAGGAGTCAGGCCCCTCTAACTTTTGAACCCCAGGGCTCTCATGTACTATCCACAGAACATACAGCCACAATGTGTTACAATCAATCTTTTGCCTTCTAAAATTAAAAAAAAATTAAAAAGTAGAAATATTTTCAACAAGACATCCTACATCCATTTCTTAATTAATCTTATATGCAAAATTACAGGACAATTAGACAATGTCTAGTGAAACATGTATTTATTGGCCCTAGGAAAGACAATATATTCAAAAAGAAAACCAATAAAAGGAAAAGATTTCATAAGCAGATTAGAAAGAGCTAAGCTGTCACTTAAACTCATGTAGTTCTGACATTTTGCTATGTAAAACCTTGAACTTCAAAGAGTACATTGCACAAAGACAGCAACAGGGACAAATTGAGAAATGAATATTATAACAAGGTAAAGCGATGAAGCTAACAGTTTATTTTAAAAAAAAGAAACAAACATATGACATAGAATGAGAAGGCTCAACTATTTTTCATAGCTCTGCCAAGTCTCTCAACACAGAAAGGCCTATCACAGCAAAAGCCAACATGGTTACATGACTCTGGACTGAGCTAAGTAGCATCTAGCCAGCTCAGAGTGGAAGCAGCATAAACTTGGATCCCTCTCCATTTATCTACGTAGATATTCTGTGTGTTTCCAGTTCATGGACACCTGTGGCTTCCTCAAGCAAAGGACAGGGTGTTTGGGCACCAACCTCAGGAGTGGACATTTCACTAGTACCAGTGTGTTTCCAGTAATTTAACATACAGCACTTACATTTCTTACCTCAAACTCTGATCATGCTGTAAGAGACCTGGCTGAGATACTGCTGAGAAGGCAGTTACACTAACCAAGGAAAGATTTGCATTCACAGCAGGACTCAGGCATACAGAGATGCAGCTGTAACCTGTGAACTTGCTGTTACTTTCCTTCCAGCAGGGAGTTAGCTCACTCTAGGAGTCCAAGCTTCTCTTGACAGCCCAAGAACTGCAATAATGGCCTCTTGGTGAATAGATTCAGAAAAAATGTAATTGAGCTGTTATGACCTGCACATTGTTTGGCACACATCATGGAACATTACAGCAACTCTACAGCCTACCATACAGAAGACTTTCAGTGGTTATTTAAAATGTCTTCCACCCATTCCATCAGTATTTATTATATGTTTTCCACCACTTCCCACACCATTACATCAGTTCTATGAGAAAATATATTAGCAACGCAATATTACATATGGCTTTACTCAGAGATAGACAGAGGTGTCAATAGAAATCCGTTGTACATTATTGCATCACTTATTCCAAAAGAAATCTCTAGTTGTCACACCACCTCACTTAACTCCTTTTTACTTTACTCCTGCTTTTACATAGACAAGCTACTTGTTCAAGGGTACTGATTGCTCATCAAATTTATATTGCTTTTGATACTGTAGTCTCTTTTCTCTCATGGTCCTATTATAGAAAAAAGTCCTACTTCCTATCTACTTGGATTGCCATGCTTTGGATGAGGAAAAGAAATCTTAGCAGTAAATAAAGGGAGAGACAGATTCACAAAGAGGCACAGGCAGGGGTGTCAGCTCCTAACCACAAGGTGCCTTGCAGTCTGCAGATCCTCCTGCCAAGAGTTCTGTGCTTAAGCAACCCGCAGGAATGACACCCACAAAAGCCAGCACATTAGCACAGAGCTGCCCAGCTTATCTACTGTGAATGCTAAGAACTCTCTCCATGAACTTGGTATCCTCATCTGGACCACAGGAAAATGCCTATCTCCAGCTGGATTCATACATACCCATTCTCTTGAGTTAAATTCCCTTTCTTAAAAAAGCTGACTGGGGAAGAGATGAGAGCCAACTACAGTACTCAAGAAATGACAGATTTGGGGTCAAATCAACTAAAAGCTTAACCAACATTCCCTTATTTAATCATATCTTTGTAGGGTATTCCAAGGTAGGAAATCCCCCCAAAGCTGCTGTCCTCATATTAGTAAATAACAAAGGGAGTGAAGGAGAGAACAAAGACCACTGCATAGCTTTTGTCAGACTGTTGTTTAAGGCACTAACCTTGAAAGTCCAATCTCTGCCTCAGTAATTGGCTGTTCATTAGCTGTAGAATCAGTTTTCTGTGCCCCTGATGACAGGAGCTATTTTGCTGGGGTTCAACAGGTGCTTTCTGAGCTCTGCCAGATTAACTACTTCAGAGAGCACAGGCACAGCGTGTCTTCTGTGATGGTCCTGACATGCCAAGGTATGAGGGAGATGCCCAGCTGTTCAAGCCTTGCTGCTGCTTCCGTCTCCAGACAACTGGGCTAAATGGCAGGTTTTGAAGGCGGACATTCCTGCCTGAAGAATTTAAGGTGGCCATTAGGTATTTAAGGCCATGTCTACAAATGTGGGAGCAGGGCCACCTGAGCTGGCAGGGATCTGCATACTGACTCATAAACCAGAAATGCTGGGCAGTTCAGTGCAGAAACACACAATCTGGCTCTGGGCATGGTCACTAACAAGCCATAGTTCTGTGTGGAAGCCTGCACTCCATTGTGACTTTGTTCCAGATTGAGGGTTCCTGAACTCTCGTCTACCCCAGAGAGTAGGCAGGCCCTACATCTGGCCTCAGTCCATGGATAGATCTTGCCTTGGAGTTCAGCCAAGAAAATAGTCATTATGGGGATTAAAACTAAACTGATTTCACCCAGCCTAGAACACACAGGAAACAGATCAAAGGTGGATTTCTGCCTGGGTTTCTCATGGATTTCAATTTTAGTTAACATTCGCAACTGCAGGCCTGCCTATTTCTTTCCTTGTTTTAGAAGCACAAATCGTTGCCAAGGCTCTGGCAGCCAGGCCAGAAAATAGTGACAAATAGTGTAAGCTGATCTGGCAGGCTTCATTAAGGGCAGATTAAACATTGACAGTCCCCAAGGTTTTTGTGATATGATTGCATGACATGGCCAATGAACTAGTCACTCCCAAGGGTGAGAAGCAGAGATGATGTTCAACTGCCTGGAGAGTGGAACATAGACTATTCTGTGAAATTACATGTTATGACAATGTAAGATGCAAAGCACCATCTCTAAACAAGGTGCTTCACCTCAAATAAACCTTGTGACTAGCTAAATAAAAGTCTGTCTGTTTCAAAGAGGGCTGAGCGATGTAAAAAAGGACCTGAAAAACAGACCTGAAAAAGGCCAACACAGGACTTCAGTAGTCTGTCCCAGTAGGGATGTCTTGCCTTTTTTCCTAGAAAAAGTCCATAGTCCTCATCATTTAAGATTTTTTTTCAGAAATATTTGAGAATGGTCCCCAATTTACTGAGTCAAACATTATTATATCAGAATGTCATGAACCCTCTGAGTTGTCTATGCTCATGTCAAGGCTGTGTGGAATCTAAAATAGTCTCCTTGTTCCACTATCTGCTTGTAACCTGATGATTCTCCTTGCTCTACAAGGGTGGTTGGTCTGTAAGTTTCTAATCACAAAGACTGCATGATACAATGATAGCATTTCCCTTTTCAATCCAGAACACTTCAAATGCTTTCAGATTTTCTGTTACATCACCAGACCAAATAAACTGATCTTATTTGAAAAGTTGCCACTTAACATCAAAAGAAGGATGTTATCCAGCAATCTTGATCTGCTTTATAGGTCCAGAATAAAGAGAGTAGAAAGAAGCTTCACTGGATCTATACCGCTGCAGCACAGGAGGCTGCATTAAAATAATGACACAGAAGAGTAAAATTTGTCACGGACCATCTGAAATTAAAGAGTTCTAACAATACAGAAATCAGAGAATCATTAAAGTTGGAAAAGACCTCCAAGATCTCAAGTCTAACCTTTTCACTGAATACCACCATGCCCACTAAACTATAGCACTAAGTGCCACATTTACTTGTTTTTTAAACACTTCCAGACATGGTAACTCTGCCACTTCCCTGGGGAGCCTGTTCCAATGCTTAAACACTCTTCCAGTGAAGAAATTTTCTCTTATACCAACTTAACCTCTCATCACACAACTTCAGATCATTTCCTCTTGTCCTGTTGCTGGTTGCCTGAAAGAAGAGATTAACCTCCACCTTGCCACAGCCTCCTTTCAGGCAGTTGCAGAGAGCAATAAGATTCCCTCTGGGCTTCCTTTTCTCCGGGCTAAACAACTGCAGCTCCTGCAGCCATTTCTCATGAGACTTCTGCTCCAGACCCTTCACCAGCTCTGTTGCCCTTCTATGGACATATTCCAGCACCTCAATGTCCTTCTTGTAATGAGGGGCCCAGAACTGGACACAGGATTCAAGGTGTGGCTTCACCAGTACCGAGCAGAGAGAGACAATCACTGCCCTGGTCCTGCTGGCCACACTATTCCTAATATAGGACAGGATGCCACTGGCCTTCTTGGCCACCTGGGCATGCTGCTGGCTCATGTTCAGCTGGCTATCTACCAGCACCCCCAGGTCCTTTTTCTGCTGAGCCACTTTACAGCTACTTTTCCCCTAGCCTGTGGTGCTGCATGTGGTTGTTGTGACTGAAGTGCTGGATACAGCACTTCACCTTATTGAATCTCTTACAACTGGCCTCAGCCCATTGAAATGAAAGGTGATAGCCTCATCTGTCCCTCACTACTTTATCCAGGAAGGCAGGAAATTCACATACACAATCACTAACATTATAATTGAAAAGTGGAAACAATTCTGCAAGCTTCCACAGAACAGGGGGGTTCTAATTCAGGCAGCAAATTATCTGAAATTCCATATTTCTCTGCTAAGATCTGGATTGTATCTACTGACATAATTTTGGAAGAGAGAAAAAGTGCCATTGAATGTGTCTCATGGCCAGAGAGCACTGTATCTGAGAGGCATAGCATGGCTTCTCAGTTGTCATGGATTTAGTCGCATGAAAAACTTGTTCTTCAGTGCTGCAGGTTCTGCCTTTAACAGCCATTAGGTATTTCAACCACATTTGGACAAATTTAATGCCAATATATCTAGCAAAAGCTTCTTGAACATAGTACATGCAGTGTCCTGTTTGAAGTGGTCTACCCTGCATTTATTATTAAATAAAATTGTTTGGTTTGCTTACAGTTACTACGGGACTACGGGTTAGAGACAGCAGGTGAAACTGAGGTGCTGGTATACACAGGGGAAGATGTATCTGGAAAAGGGAAGTCAAACATCACTTATTTGCAAAACAAATGAACAGCTGATGGGTGGAACATTTTGGGCCTTGCCTTGTCCACCTTCCCTATTCTTCCTGCATTTTAGTACTTTGACACCATCACCATAACTAGCATTCACAACTTCTCCACTTAGCCCTTTTAGACCATGAAGACCATAAAAGAACAAGAAATAACTACCTTTAACTCTCCTGAGTCATCAAGTCAGCATGGAGACATTTTGTCGCCTGCTCTGACACCATTTGTGCCCTAGAAGTTCTGAACTGAAGTGGATGTCTCCAGACTCCAGGAACATCCAGAGGGAACTTTCTACAGCACTACTTACTTGGAATGTCTTTATACTTGTTAAATACAAGGAAACAAGTTAAAACACACAAACCAAAATTATCTACCAAGAGAATTATATTCCAATGTGAGTGACGCATTCAGCTAGTTAGATCTCTTTATGGCTTTACCTCCAATTTAAACTGAATTGAGTAACTTTCTGGGCATGTGGGGGTCCAAGTGGACTGGAAATGATGAAAGCACTCATTCGAAACATTTGTCAGCAATCTTTTCCAGCACTCCAGTCCACATTAGATATTTGAGTGGATTACTTATAATTTAGGAACCACACACTATGACATGCCTGAAAAAATAAATTCCCAGAGACAACTGGAATGCTGCAGAAACCACTATAAATTAAGACAAAGATCACTGGAAGAGGGAAGAAAGAGCTATAAGGATGTATGTTAGCAATATCTTTTCTTTCCTTCAGGTTTTGCAGAAGCCCTTTTTCATGCACAGAGCTGTCTTGATTTCTAGAGATGAATATGCTCTGGCTTGGTGGAAAGGAACCAAAGGTCAGTCTGCTCCTACAACAATTTTTCCTACATAATACAGAGAATTATTTAGACAGATCTCAGATAATCCTAGTGCCTAGAACTAATATTTTGACTCTTAAAAGTTGCAAACTTCCTCCTGCTCCCAGGCTGAGCCTGAAATCAGAGAACAGAAAACAAACCCTTGGTTTTGCAGGATAATGCTCTCATATCTACTCCAGAGATGGGCTTCTGCCTTGATCTACACAGCTTTTTTGGCAATATCTCTCTTTGTATTCTTCACTCTGAAGCCAGAGAATTGAAAAATACCACTACTTGTTTTGCCTTCTCCAAATACAATCCTGCTGCAGTAAATGGCATCCATGAGGGACTCCTTGGTAGGTAAATGTGATAATGTGGGGCTTTCAACTGCACCTTGGTTCCTGAAAGGAAGAAAATTTGGACAAACTCCTGCACTCACTGTTTTCTTATGGCTATATAAGGAGCCTTAAGGCTCTTCATTGACTCTATACAGTGCCTAATTCTGGTGCCTAAGCTTAATTTGTTAGGACCAAGCACAATTTTTACAGGCACTGCAGTGCAGAACTGGAATTCTTGAAGCAGATATTACACATCTAAAAGCAGAGCACTTGTATTTGAGCACTTGTCTCAAATTATCAGTCTTGTTTCTAAGCAGATACACAGTAGCATTTCAATGTGTACAGAGAGACTCACTATACTAATCAAGGATACAAACGTTCCATCTCAATCTCCTCACAGGCTGCATGCAACCACATTTCCTGCTTTCTCAGCTGAGATATAGCACCATATGCATCTAAATATCTATATGCTGGGATTATTAGATCCTTACTGATCCTACTTTGCTGAAGAACATCATGTATCCCTTGTGTAAAATAAGTTTTTCAGATTCTGCTGCAATCAGCAGTAAGCCTGAGCCAACAACTGCTCTAATAGGATTCATTACAGACAAAATGGAATTGAAATCCCATTGTTGACTACTGAAAAAACCAGATAAATATTTTATTTTCTTTAGCATCAGCATCTTATTTGCTTAGTATTCCTAGAAAATAAAATGTGATGGGAAGAGCATTCATTTCTCAGGGAACAGCCTGTCTTAAATCTCTGAGCAGATCACAGCAACTTTTAAATTAAGGAAATTCTAGTACTATTTTCCACAGAAACAACATTTTCTTGCTATGAACTATCTGCACCTCACTATAAAATACTTTGAGATTAACATTACACTAATCAATAGTTAGGTCTAATTAAACTTGCTATTTTAATTACATCAGTTGTTGTTTTTAGTGACCTTTATGAAAACATCAGAGATGATGAGAAGGGCATTTTCATTTCATGCTCTTTAAACCCCCTAAGCCTTTCAGTAAGCCCTTCACTACAGATGCCCATTCTGGCACCAGGTGTCTTGGTGGCTGTGCTAGTCAATTAAACCTGGCCATCTTGGCCTCATTCAGAATTACTGACTACCAGAGAAGATATGGTCATAACCAAAGCCTGACAAACAACTGGTTGTTGTGATCTCATCTACAGAGCCTCGCCCTTCTTTTCTTGCTGTATCCCTTTCTGTAAGTGCAAACAATGGATGCACAGCTATTGCTCTGTGTTGCTGGGCCGCTTGGAATAGAAATTGTACTACCATCTTTTGACTGTAAGGAGAACTACAGCTTTAGGGAGCCTCCCTCTACATTAAGTCACTGCAGGGAGTAATCTCTAATTCAGTGACTGAAACATACAAATCCATTTAAATGTGGACACACAAGATGAACAACGTAGTCTGTGAGCTGAGTCCTTTACAAAAAGCAATTTAGTTTGAAAATATCTTTAAGAAGGCCTGTAATTTTTGGCAATCAAAGTATACCCAAGAAAAAAACCAAAACATTAACAGTCTTAAATTTGTCAGCCACAGTGCATCTACATCCATTTCACGTATTCTGTCAAACTGTTTGGAAGTAGCTCCATTATGACAGCTCCATGTTTCCTCCAGGATTTCCAGTCTCTGGCTGCAATGGTGCTCAGCTCTTGGGCAGATCAATACCGATTAAAGATGGTATTAAATACAGACTCTTTGATTTTCATTGAGCAGTTTGTATCAACATCAATTCAGAAGTGATGGACAATACCACTTTCTGTAATGTACAGTGATCTATACAAAATTATTTCAGTTCCTAGAGAGGTTTCATACCTTATAACCAGAATTAGTTAACTGTCCTTATTGAAAGTCTTAGAACCAAGAATTCTTACACTTCTATGCCTAGAAAGTTCTACTGAAACAAAACAGAAACATTTTGGAGATGCACATAACAGATCTTCAGAGGCTGGTTATCCCATACTGTTCTGATACACAACATTTGGATATTTTGAAACCAAGCTAAAAACCAATACTGACATTTTTAGGCAATTGCAGATGAATCTCATGTATTCATAAAAGCTAAATTCCAAAGCACTGTGGATAGGTAAATATATTTAAACCCCAAAGTAGCATCTAAAAAGGTACACTTCCCATTTGACATTAAGAACGGCTTTGGGAGTGGAGTGTTTAATAACATTCCTCTGCATAGCAACAATGGTTCTGCTGGATATCTGACAACAGAAACACTGGTTTAATAGCCCGTGATCTAGCAACAGCATTTTTGCCAATCCCTAAGAAGAAACCACTGGCATTTTGGGTGTGCATTATGGCATGTGTGGTTTAGTAATGCTTAGCCACTTTATAAATTGGGGAAAATTTTGGTTTCAATGAAGTCAATGGGATATTTGCTATAGGCCTCAGTGGAGTTGGGCTTTCATACATAACACTTAAGAAGTGGGTCTATGGTCTGAAGAAGAGTAAAGGAGAAAGTAAAAAAGGGTTTTTTCCATTGCAAACAGAAAGGTTACAATAAACACTAATGGGCAAAATCCAAGGTTTTCGTAAGATGCTTTTATCTATCATTTATGCTGTGCTGTACACAGTTTTTAAGCAACTCTCAATCAATTGCATATGCATTTACATATGCAAAAACCCTGGAAAATAGTACATACGTATACATATGCTAAAAAGTCAGGATAGTTGTTGTTTTTCATTTTCTTCTCTCATTAGCATAGTTCCACTGATATTCAGTCCCTTGGGTGTAGCTGGAATTACATACAGTAATAAAGAACAGAGTAGAGCTACTAATACAAAGAAGTCTTTTTGTTCTCACATGTAACATTATTAAGTTGAGCCATTACAAAGTAGTGGTCAAGGGTCTTCACATTTCATTCTGACCTTTGATCTACACCCTCTCTGTAAAAGACCATCATATACCACACTACTACAGTACGCAACTCCTTCACACTGGAAAACTAGGGCAGAGTTCTTATCGTTTATGCCTGCTGGATGGAGAGAATGCTTTACTGCTGAATAATTCAGCAAAATCACCTTTTATCCAAAAAAACAACTTGTATATTCCCTTCTCCTCAGCAGCAATGAAAGCACTCCTTCCCTGCCCCTGACTTCCTTAAATAATGTAGAATCTACTTTTATCCTGGGCATGCATAAATAGAGCATGAAAAACAGTGTTTCTGTTAGTGGCAACAATGTTTCTGTAGTTGTACACAGCACCTAAAAAGTTGATCGCAATAGTAAATCCTTTCCATCCCTTTTTGTCTGCTGGTTCAGAAAATAACTTGTCATTGGATTTCTCAAGGCCTGGGAACCCTTAATCTCAAATCCACTGTCTCACCAAAGATGCTAGTTATTGGCATGATGAGCCTGAAGAATTGGTAACGTACTAACTTCTGATCTCTTTTACATGTCTCTACCCTGTATCACTGTTGGTATAAGGTTATGGCTTTGTGAAAAGCTATGTACTGAGGTTTGAGCATCATCAGTCAGATGAAAAAATGCTTATCGCACAATGGGATAATGATTTGTTTGTAGTCCAGTGAAGCAAACAGCCTGTATTTCATCTGGAAATGAGAATGCTGTCTAGCTAACATCTGAAACACATCAGCATTTCTACAGCAAGGTGAACTGTTACTTGTCCTGTATGAGAATATTTAAACTGAGCCCTAAGAAAGTGATGAATTACAAGAAAGGAGGAAGAGGAAGGGGAAGAGGGGGAATGCTTGAATCTGAACAGAATTCCAAGAAAAGTTTGGCCAGTTTATCACATACAGGTAACCCCTAAATATAGGAGTTTTTTAAGTGACATTTGAATCCAAAGTAGCGGGCCTTGTCCAAGAACTGGACCCCAGCCATAAAGCATCAAAGTATTCTGACTGCTTGCTAGCTGAATCTGAGCTAAAATAAAGGTAGATATCAAGATTTGCTTTTATTTCTTTTGGCCTGCCTCTGCACCTACTAACTTTGCTGTCTACATTTGGCTTATGTAAATATATTATCCTTCCGCTTTTATCTTATGAGGGATTTTAGGTCAGCTGGCAATAAATAAAACATTCTGCTTTGATGGGTGTGGATGATCATTAAGACAGGGCTACTGGACCCATTTTCAAGTGTCCAGACCCCACTGCAATTAATCATACAGAATAATAAAAAAAAAGTTAGGAGGACCTCCTTTTTCTAAGCTGTTCTGCCTGCTGGGAAGCTGGCAGTCCAGTGTCAGTGGGGAGGAAATGTCATTCCCACTGATTAGCATCAGCTGCAGATATCCTGGCATGCAAGAGACCTATAAGGGAGAATGCCAGGACCGTGGTTATCACCCACACCTCCTCAATGATGCATGACATAGTGCTCCACCTGGGCCAGGCAGCACTAAGCAAGAACCTGATATGTACATATATATTCCTAAACTGCATCAGAAATGTTTTGAACATCCCCTGGTATTGAATGCTCCTCAGCAATGGCAAGAGTTACTTCTCCCTCTGAAAAAGTAGTCATCAACTGCAAGTCCCATGTAAACAAGACTGCAATGCAGGCAAAATTTCCCATGCATCACCTCTTTAGGGGCATTTTTAGCTTGCTTACCATCACTGCTCTTTCCCAAGATTATCAATACAACACAAATATCCAGACAAATGGAAAAGCAAAGGTTTGTAAGGTTATGTATTATAGGGCTCATGAGTTGCAGCTATGTACTCTGCATCGTGTTTGATTAGAGAAGCATTTTTTAACAATTTTGGACTTTCCATTTACAGTACTCAACAGAAATATTTGTGGTGACATTCCAAATGCTCAGATTCCTTCCTATTTCACTGGGAACTCTGAATTAGACCAATGCAAACAAAATAAAAACCATTTGCATAGAAAACTGATCCACAAAATGGCAGTGTTCACTGCATGGACAGCAATATTTTATGATTTTTGATTTTCACAGAAACAATTCCCATGTGCTAAATTACTGGCTACAAGTGAATTCCAAGATTTCTCTACACGCCACAGCATGAAACTGATGATCCACATTTGATCCTAAATGCCCAGCAGCTCTCTGTTTTGATATGGCTTTGTTTCTCATCCCATTTTTCTTTAAAAACTCAGACTTCTTTTTGAAATGTGCCCACTTTATGAATATGTTTTCAAGCTTTTATTCTATACCAAAAATACCTGGGCAACAAGATGACAGCACAAGGAAAAAAAAATCTACAGTTATTTTAAAAAGTCAGGGTTGGCAGCATATTCTGGAAAATGCCAAAGGGTTTGTGGAATAAATTCATTTGCCAAGTTTAGAGATAAAAGAATCCAGCTGCTTTCAAACACCAAATGCACCACTAAAAAGTCTCTAAAATTCCCGAAACATCTTAAATCAACAAAACATACCATCCTCCCACACAAAACAAGAACAACAGCAACAAAACAACCTCAAAACATTCCTATTTAGATAGACTTCAATGCTAGCTGAAGTATGTCTGTTCCAGGCAGTTTGTCAAAGAATATGCTTATATGCAACAAAGGGCATGGGGTTGAGGGATTTTATGATGCTTCAGGATATTGCAAAGCAAGGCAAAGAGATGACAGCAGTCATGCTGATGAGGGACCCAGGACAAGGAACCAGGCTGAGCCGTATGATGATTGGTATCCTTTGCAAAAGTGCTTCTATCCACTTGATTAGAGTCTTTCAGTGCCTGTATCATTGAACAGGAGTTACGGGTTTGGGACTTGATTCAGTGTTCACTGAAGTCAGTCATGACTTTCTACTACATTTAAAAGGTACATAAAACATACTTTTAGCAAAACTGGAATTACCTATGACAGGGACTATCTCCTTCATTGTAATAGGAGAAAATACTCAGAGGACTCCCTGCAGAAATGGCATGAATACTGCCCTTTTAACTCTAAAGAGAATTTGTATTTTCAGGCCATTGTTCCTTGTCATTGTTCCTTCAACAGAATATCCTAGTTCTGCTCCTCACAGCCACAGCCCCTTGGCAGAAGTTTGTACCCTGTACAATGCAACAACTTGTGTGACTGCACTCCAAAACAGACCTGCAAAATGTGTTGGCCTTACTGAAGTACAAACGTATTTTATTTCCTTTTTAAATGGACCATTTCACAGATCTAGGTTTGAAGTCAGTCACACTAGCACAAATGAGGGTAAGGTAGCTTCTGGTAAACAAAGACAAGTGAGCCACAGGAAGTTACTGATGGAATGCTATCCTGGGAAACAGTCTGATGTCCAAAAAGCTAGCATGGAGTCCTTATGGAAACAGTCGTCCTTGTAGGTAACTAATATTCAAAGGTAAGAAGCAAAATTAATAACTACCCTTGAAAGTTCCTTTCATCTCTCCTTATCTCCTGATAATTCTACAGTGTCAGTTATGAAGAGCTTTGAAACTCATGCTTCAAGCTGGTAATTTCCAGCTAGTCTTTAAAAAGATATCGAATCTAAGCAAAAGCAGTTCAGTAGTATGAAAAATAAACACAAACTTTTCCATTTCTAAACATACACACACAAAGAACATAAAAGAGACTTGTGCTGAAATGGCTGGAGATAGAAGGCACGAATTTGGCAGGCAAGATGGCTAAATAAGAAGAAATGCCTCCACATTTTCCAATTAAAATGGAATTTGCTTTGACTGATCTGCTGCAAATCAGACTTTTTGTCCTCTATCAAGTGTTTTCCCTTAGCTTGAAAGGAAGCAGCTAAGGAAGATCATGCTGTGCTTGTGTAAATTAACTTAGCCAAGCAATGAAACATTCAAAGAAGAAACAGAACAGCCCTGTCTGGGATATGCAGATTTTTATACTGTGCTTACACAGTGCTGAACATCCAGTATGGTAAAAGCACTGCAGCTCCCAAGATCTGCGTACTTAATTATATCCTACTAACAGGTCACCTCGACAGTCTCTGTACAAAAAAGTGAGTGAATTACAAAAGCCATAACATCACAAAAAGTTTTTTTCTCTTTGGTAATGAATATAAGCACTGGAGCTTCAATCTGCAAATGGATGCCTTCATGTGCCTACGGATAAAGCTGTTTATAATTAGGCTGAGAAGCATCCCACTATTCAGGCTTTGTGTCATTTCTTGCACATTACCTCAGCTCTATGATTTCAGATGTCTGAAGAACTCCAACTTTGTCTATTAGAGATTTTATCTTATACCTCCTCCTGCACATGACATGCCTTTTTCCAACACTCTACTTGGCCTTTAATTTGCCAGCAATTACATTGTCAGGAAGAAAACAAACAAACAAACAAACAGAAAACCTCTTGCTTTTATCACTTTTCCTGAACAGAGAAGGGCAATAAAGCTGGTGAAGGGTCTAGAGAGTAAGTCATGTAAGGAGCAGCTGAGGGAGCTGAGGTTGTTTAACTTGCAAAAAGGAGGCTCAGAGGAAATCTTATCACTCTCTACAACTATCTGAAAGGAGGTTGTGGTGAGGTGAGGGTTGGCCTCTTCTGCCATGTCTCAAGTGAAAGGACAAGAGTACACAGCCTCAAGTTGAGCCCAAGGAAGTTCAGATTAGATAACAGAAAAAATAATTCACTGAAGGAGTGGTTAGGCATTGGAATAAATTGCCCAGAGAGGTGGTGGAATCACTGTCTCTGGAAGTGTCCAAGAGGTATCCGGATATGGCACTTGGGGATGTGACTTGGGAGTGATTATAGTGGTGCTGGGTTGATAGTTGGACTAGATGATCTTGAAGGTCTCCTCCAACCTTGAAGATTCTGTCATTCTGTTACACCTCACTGCTGAAACATTACACTGATTCAACATCCAACTGACATGAAGCACCTTGTAACCACACTGAAGTAGCTTTAATGTTTTCCCCCACAGATTCCTTCAGGAAATAGTGAGGTTTACTTTTGATGTTCCAGTCTCACAGTGCTGGACATTTGTCTGCAAGTGGACAAGCTGCACAGCAGCAGAAAATGAGACTTTATCTTCTGATGTTGGTTGGACTGAATATTCTTAGCATGTCTATGTAAGGTTGACTAAAAAGAGGCATTATTTTTATGTCAGACATGTGCCCTAGAGGCAGACTAATTTCCACACTTTCAGGAACTTAGCTTCTTTGAGATTTTAATTGCCAATGTTGAAGCTGGCTGAATACTATTTGCCAGTTGACACCAGTTTTGATCTTCTCCAATTCACAGTCATTCGCAAATATTTCTCACTGTCAAGGAACACATGTTGTCCCTGGATGCTTTTGCCAAACAATTTGGTGGCCCATTTTGCAGATGCTGGATGCTCATGGACATACCAGCCTGAGTTACATGTATGCTTTTCAACCATTGCCTTTTTTTTGCTGAGTGGGTGGCTGAAACTTTCATGGAAAATAATCAATAGCAAACAATAGAGAATGGATTTCCATGACTAATTTTTTAGGATTTGCAAACATCTCCATGACTGTTATACTACTGTACAAATATTACAGACTAGCAAATAACAGAGCCATCACAGTCTTCAAGAATGTTGAATTAAAATTAGGGTTCCCTTTTCTGATATCCTGCCAGCCTTAATCACTACATCCTATACCAATGGTGGCTAAAAGACAGCAGCAGATCCATGCTAATGGCCTGCAGAAAAAGTACTGAGAAACAAGTTTTCTTCCATCTTCAGTGCATATGCAACCAGGAGGCTGTACCCATATTCCTCATAGATGGGGGGGATCACAATTTGCATCTTTAGGCATCTCCAGTCTGGCCCACTGCAAATGGCCAGATTCCTGCTACTTGCCTTCCAAGCAGGCTGTGTGTTAAAGCTGCTTTCAGTAGTAGGAGTCTCACAGTATGAACATTTGCTACTATCACGCTCTAGACAAAGCAGCTATTCAGACACTTCCATTCATTCATTTTAAAGGAGTTTACAAAGGTGGCTGGTAAAAACTGGTTGCACTTCACTACTGAAGGGAACTAAGGTGCTACAGAAATAAGACTCTTTTTTCTTTTTCTTTTTGTCTAAAATGGCTTCTTTGACTGCCCTAATGTTTTTGTTCCAGAGTTAAGCTATTGAAAAGACTGAGTATTAGAGGTAGTGGTGTTCCCCTGAACAATCCTGTCATCACAGCAGGCATTTAGCATTTCTTAAAATGAGCCTGAAGATTAACACTTCTAGCTAAATATTCTGATCTGACAAACACTTTTGAGTACATAGTCCTGTGTCTCTAAGACCAATCACACAAAGGCAGTGGTAGGGTCAAACTCAGTGTTTCTTAGAGATGTTTCTCCTTCAGAGCATACGTAAATATGAGTAAATGAAACAAGCTATACCACAAGGCTTGTTTGTTCAACAAAAGGAGCAAGAATAATTTGTCTGTGGAAATCTTCTCAATAGAAAGGAGTAAGTTGGTATGACAATACATTAAAGAGCTATTTTGTAGAAATACAAGAGTAATACATAAGGGGACTATTATGAGGACAGTAGTCCACAGGCTTATCAAATGTGGTTTCTCAGAAATAGGAACAAATAACCCTTTCTCTAACTTGGTTGAAATTCCGGCAATGACCCTTAGAGGTAACAACTAGATTTTCCAAAGACCTGAAAAAAATTAGCTTTTGTTGTATTCCTCTTTGTAACTTTCCAGTAGTGTTTTGGGCCTAGCAAATGTACCAGTTTCAACTGACAGAGTTTATTCTGCCTGCATTAGGATAAATTAGAAACTTACTTTAAAAACATAAAACACCACTTGCTATATTAACGAAGGACTAAACTGGAGTTTTACCCTTTACTTGAAACAGTATTAAGTTATATTCCAAGTCTTGTTCTGAACAGATATTTTTAGAACCAATAATGCTAGAGGTTTGAGCTACCTGAAAATAAATCTTTTGGTCTCAAGAAAAACCTAGTTGAATAAAGCAACTCCTTTTCTAAAGAAAAGTCATTCTTCAGATAGAGACAGAGGAAGCCATTTTCAAACCCATTCTTTTTACGACCTTCACTGCGCTGGAGAATAAGATGATCATTTTACTATATTCTTTTTCCTGCCAACAAAAATTAGACTGCCCAGACTATGAGTTCCATTTAAAGTGAATGAAGGCTTTCAGGAGCTCAGGTTTCCCTCCATGGTCAGCCCTGCTGAAATGGCATGTTTTCCTCTGGTATATAGTTTCCTAGCAGTAAGCAGGACTAGTGAGACACAAAGCTGTTATCAGTGGGTAGAAAAGCAGAAGCAAGTACATAGAACATTAAATGTTCTTAATTATGAATTAATGCATTTTTATAAACGTTGACATCATTTTCACATCTACGAAGTTCAGTCCTGATACACCTGCACTATAGTCCTGCACCTGATGTACACATGAAAAAAGAGCAGTGACAACAGCATAGGTTTCAGCTCTCAAACATTACTTAGACATATGCAGGACACACTGAGGCTTGTGCTGTTTCAGCCACAGTGCAACAATAACTACATTCAGCCTGCCTTAAGCTGTCTGGGGCATCTTTCCTCTGTACTGCAGGCACACCCTTATCAAGGAAGCCAGACTTGCTGAAAATTCAAGTTCTTGGGTGGCAGATGTGGATCATTCACTGTACCATCCAGAAGTGGTAATAAAAACATGAGACCTTGTAGAAAAAGCTATTAAAAAATTGGAGTACTTTAAACTTCTCCGTTATTTTTCTACCCAAGAAAAGATAAGTATTTAGCATAATATCTGATCAACCAACTTTCAATAGAATAAGACTTAAAATTAACTCTAAATATATGTAGTTTGTATTCTATTTGAAAAGCTACTTTTTCCTTCTTCCAAAGAGCTTCATTTCCCCTGTTGCCAGGTTTTGTGCTTTGCCTCAAGCTAGTCACAATATCCAATTCCTTACAGTTTTGCATTCCTCTCCTCCAGGGGTATTCTTTTGTCAGCTCAGCAAGACCTTTTTCATTATATATTCTCTTTTTTGCTTTCTTTTTCCTCTCAGGCCCTCTTGCTTCTATGCACATATTTACTACATACAAGCACATTTTACATTTTCTCACTATTACTTTCCTAGGATTTCTTTAATCCCATCTATCCCATTTCATAAGGAATAAATCCATGTTGTTTATTTCTCTCCTCATCTCCATGCAGCTGTCAAGTTGTTCTGTCTCTTTTTTCTTTGTCATTTTCCTCTTCAGCCTTATATCACCTTCCTCTGCTCCTAACACTATCAAACTGATAAATTGTTTCTTGTGTCCACAGGCTGTGGACAGTTGGGCAGTACTCGTTTCTTCAAAGTTCACACCCATTCAGGAAATGGGATATCACAAGTGATAACTGACTCAAAGCCCAAGAATTGCCACCTCACAGCTGTTTGAGACCAAGGAGATACCACTACGGATACAACCTGCTCTTAGGAGATGTAAGAAATTGTGGATGGCAACATTTCATCAATACCAATCCTGTACTGACCTTTAGAACAACTGCAGTAAAATTTTCCATTCTGATTGATGTAACTTGGGTCACTGCAAATTTCATTTGTTTCAAAAGTGTAATCTCAGTCCTGTGAGGAGTCCTTGGCTATGGTAGTGTGACAGTAGCCATATCCAGACTAATTTCAAAACAGGTGAGGGAGCAGCAGGTGTAAAATCCAGCAGGTCTCACTTGGCAGAACAAAATCAAGAGCTCAGTACTCCTAACCAGTAAAGGAGAAAAACTGGAAAATCAGCTTCTGCAGACAGAGCTTACTTAAATATTATTGGGACATAAGATATATATTGGTCCCACAGATTTCAAGAACTAGAAGGTGCCATAAATTGTAATTACTAAACCTAATGAAAGGCACGCATATGTTTTCCTCTACCTATGTTTATCCTAACAAATCAGCACATAAGCACACAATTATCTCAAGAGCATGAAAGAAGGTTTACAAACTCTGATTTTCCAGGCCAGGGCAGGTGCAGAGAGCAGAGTCACCATTAGGTGAGAGCTACTGGTCTCAGCTTGGCTGGAGAGGAAAGAGAGATGCTATCAAGCAGAGGCAGAGCAGCTCTTCAGACAACAGTAACCAGCAGAAAAAACAGCTTTGAAAAGACAGTTCAGGAGCTGGCTGTGATCTTAACAATTGGTTCTAATGAGCTAGAGTGAACTTTCTCCAGCACGGTTGTGCTTAAAGCTGTTTTTCTGGACAGAGGGCTGATGTCTTGGTCTAATTGAAATAATTCCACATTCCCCTGCCTTGTGTAATTAACTTGGGTTTGGGGTTTTGCAGAGAAGACCGCTATTAAAATCAAGCTGGTTAGTGGTAGCAGTATTGTTTGTATTACTAGAGCACCTCTAAAACCTAGTCATGGCTCAAGATTCTAGTGTCCTGAGGCTGTACTGACAATGAAGAAATATAATGGAGTACACGCTATATGTCACAAGATGGAAGCACTAAATCTTTCTCCAGCTTGCCAACATGGCTCAGCATTTCAAATTTGGTTCTTTGTGGACACATGATTTCCTGTTGCCCACTGAACACTAGCCTGGGAACCAACTCACAGTGCTGAAATACTACTCATCGTCTATCCAGATATGAAGCCACCTTCCTCGGGGCAGGGCCTGCTGCAGGGAGAGGGGGTGACTCTTGTAGGTACTCGAACGGTTCCCACCAGAGCAATCCTGAGGCAGCTCATTGTCATGATCTGCCTCATTATGTACTCATCATTGCAATGCCTCCTGTGTAATGAGGCAGCCTAGGTCTTGAGAGACCTTATTGACAAAGCAGCTTGCCCAAGATGATAAAAAAACCTCAAAAAACCACCTGTGGCAAAGCAGGAACTGAATTTAAATTTTCCTGGTGACCACAGAGCTTAGAGTCTACTATTCTCTGAATGACCTTTCCTTACATCACACTATGTTTGCACGCCATATCCAAAGCCAAGATGCAAATGTTTACACAGCACATCTCATTCCTTCCTTTTTAAAAAGACAAGTGTACAGTAGTAGTATGCTAGGAAAAAAATAGTGTAATGTCCCTTTTGTTTTAAAATAAGTCAAGAAGTTTAAGCACCTGGGGAAGAAAAATTAAAATTCCAAGGCCTTGAACACTACAGGGTTTCATGACTTTAGAAAATGACTGAAAACTATCTTAAGACCTTTCTATCTTCTTTATCATGTTTCATCTAAAATAGTCACATCATTTCACAAGTAGCTGCCGTATAGTCATATTCGCACTCGCACTGCATTTCCTCCACATTTTTTATATAGTAAGCAAAACTTTATTACCTCATTTGAGGAGAAGCTGAAGCCCAAAGAGAACAAATGAAATGTCATGCAGTAAGTGATCTGAGTCTGCAAGAAAGCAACCCAGCATTACAGAAACAACATATGAGCCCTCTGGCTCCTGCATCACGTTTTGTGCTTGGCATGACAGCAGTAGGGACCTTGTGCATGGTCTGCTGGGCTGGGAGATCATCAGTCATAAACAGGCAGCAGGTCTGTCAGTGAACACACCATGAAGCAGAGTTTCAAGCAGCCAGAAAACCAGAAAGGGAAGAGTTGGTTTGAAAGCCAGCAAAATATTCCATTCACAATGATGAGCCCATAATCTGAATTTTCAATGCAGTCTATGAGCTGAGACTGTCCACAGAGGAACACGTACTAGGTGAGGATGGAGGACTAAATAGTAGCAAGTTGGTCTATTTAGGTCTTTATTTAAGGGAGGACTTAGTTCAAACCAAAGTTTGGTTTTAATCTGGGTGCCTCTCAGATTTTGTTTTTTACACGATTCTCTCCCTACACATAGTTAGTTGTTCCATTCAACTCAAATAATTATTTTCTCTTACTTTTCAATTCAATGATCAAACACTTAACCTCTCTTCTTTGTCCAGTTGCACTCATCTTTGCTTTCTCATGTTGGCTCCACCTACTATTTTTGTTTGCAATTTCTAGAAAAGAAACACTGTAAACTAAACTTTTGGTGAAGACTTCATTCTGTGATTCAAGGAAATAACAGTTCTGGATTAAACAATCTGACACCTTAGAGTCAGATATAGTGAGCCCTGATCTGAATGCTAGCCCATTCATCTATCTAACTGTTCATTCCAAAAGATAACCACACTGATCATATCAGAAAACATAGCTCAGCAAACATGCTGTGGCTGCATATTTACTAGGAGGCATTTGAAAAAGTTACTTGCACAATCATGCATCATTGGGTATGTGTTCAAGATAAATCACTGTTTATACCTGTCAGTTTATATCCTGTTATCTTTGTCTGCATACTAAGAAGATTTAAAATCTCCAGACCATCCTTTGAATCTAATAACAGGTTAGCAAAAAAACCTGTGAGGCTATGAGAAAAATATTTAACAGATACATTAACATGAATCCTCCATGCAGTAAAACATAATGAAACTATAAGAATATAAATTACTATTCAAAATAGTTTGGTATCTATATATTGTAGGTTTCAAACCCAAATATTTTAAAAATATCTGCTCCTTAAAAATGAAACACATCATAACTTAGGTGCAATCTTATTTTTTTTATATTTTCTGCATATAATACTCCAGTGCTTTTGTAAATGAATCCCAGTGATAATGAATCAAACACCATAAAAATAAACACAAAGTAGCTTATAAGGCAAAGTAAGAAGTCATTACTGAGCTAAGCCATTTAATTGGTGAGCATTTCAAAACAAAAGATAAAAGTATTATTTTGTACGTCCAAAAGTTTAAGTTACTTAAAGTAACTCTCCGTTGCAACTGCAGACAAGGAGAGCTCACAGACCGTGAATCCTCTCATCAATTTATGAACTTTCTCCAGTGCTGTTTCTTAGCTTTCAGACCAAGAGGAGCAGGCAGTTTTACAGACCACATTCCACTGCAGACAAGAGGTAAATAAGCTTTATTAACAAGAAAGAAAGAACTTGTTAAGTGCCTACCTTCTCCTCATTTTCTTGGTTCCAGCTCCTCTGCAGTCTTCAGCTTTGCAAAACTCCCCCAGCCTGTGTGACCCCACAACAGACTCTTGAGTGATTCATTGTGGCAAACTTCCTTCTGTTCAGCTTCAGACTTGCTGAGGTGGAAAAAATAGAACAAAGGAAAAAATAAAGAGTGGAGGCACTGACAGGAGAAACTCAAATCATCTTAAGAAACGGTGGATCTGGTTAAGGCACGCTGTTCTTTCACCATGACAGAGAGCTAGTTTACTGACTATTGACTTTGCCTGTAGGTCAGTAGGGTGCTAATGCCAGGCAAGGCAAAAGGCATTTTGCCCCTTGATAGGATTTAAAGGTAATCTTCAGGAGAAAGAGTGAACAGTTCTTAGTATTTGGGGGTGTGATTGCTAATCCAGTAATGATGCATGATTGATTTATTAACTGTTTCACTTGCAGAAACAAATGGAAAAAAGTTCTGCCAAGAATCTGCCATTCTTTGATAGAGACCACAATGTCTGAATCCCTTTCTTAGAGCAAAGCCATGGCAAATGGTGAGCCTGTGTGTTTCGCAATGAGGGATTAATTCTGTCTTAATGCATAATCCTGTATGCTCACAGAGGAGAGAGTGCTGCAGAGAATTTTAAAAAAGCAGGCAGAAATATATCTTGTGTGTTATATACATTTATAGACAAAGAGGAAGAAATATTTCTTCATGCATTTTTTCCCCTGTTATCAGATAATCAGTAGCTAAAGTAGGTACATGTAAAAAGTTAAGCCATTAGTGCTTCCCCTACTTCTTCTCCTCCACCACCACATCCTAATTCCATGTGTGTCATTGCCACAAAAGTGAGCAACTTGCATGTGGTAGGTTACACACTGTAGGTTACTCTTCAACAGGATTATGGGGCCTTGAAGAACACTGGAGCCTCTTACACAAGAAAACATCCTCTGCTCCAAAAGGCTTACAATCCAACCAGTCTCCTCACTGAAACAGCTGCATTAGCAGCTCAGACAAAAATCATTCATTCAAAGTATTCTGTAAATTCCCATCCTACAGGCATCTATTTTCATTTTGCACTGATACATCTGGGAACAGACTGATTTAGAGTGACCTAAGTACAAGGATCAGAGGCAGAAGTTTCCCCCCTGAAAGGTCAGGTGTGCAACGTCTAGGTGTCATGTACAGGTCCCTTATCACATACAGCATTGAGCCTTTTAAGTTGAATTCATATCTCACTTTCAGAATTCTTCCCCACTCAGGTATCCTAAATGACATCTATTCCCTATTATGGCTTTAAGACAACACTGCTTTTGAAACAAGAACTATTAACACTTGCATTATGTCTTCATGCCAGGAGGTCTTCTCTATTTGAATTGTCGGTTTAATTGTTAATTACTTTATGACCTAGATATCTCATAGAACTAGTCGAGATGCAGATCTTGGTTCAAACAATCTGCATTCAGCATATATAGCAAGTGAGACTTCTTAGCTGGCAATAAACAAAATAAGAGAGACTGAAACAGGAGTGAGGAGGGGAACACAGCCTATATGAAAGGCCAAAAGTTGTCTAGGCCTTTAGCCTGATCTATACAGCCAGAACTCTGATCCTGTATGAATCCTGCAGCAGCTAAACAACATTGCTGAGCCTTCTACCACATTTTTTCCTCTTCAACTCCTGCCTTCAAATTTAACAGAACATGTGATTAACACTCAAATGCAACCCTCTACTCTTCACAGAGCAAAAAAAAATCTCCATTCAGCATTCCATTTTCTGGATAATGTGAACAGTCAAAGTTGGCCTGAAAGTAGGTGGAGTTGGCCATGTGCCATGAGCTGCACAAGGTGTGCAACCAGTGTGCCATTATAAGAGATCTGCATAGAAACAACTCCTGCAAGCAAGTGAAAAATGGCTAAACATTAAGATCCTCCCCAAAGCTAGGTCAAACTATTTTTTCTTTTAAATGAATGTCCTAGAAAAGCATTGAGTACAAAGTTGCAAATTGTGTGCAAGAAGAAATGCACTTGCATACTGCTGCTTTCTCAGCAAGTGCTTTTACTTGCACTGTGGGCAGTTTCACTGCTGATGTAAGAGCCCTGCCTAACTCTCTGCACCTCACCTTGCTTTGGCTTGTACTGTGTAATAATTGTGCTTCATCTTCCAAATTAATCTCAATGACTTTTTCAGACAGATTTGGACCTGTCCTCTAATAACTCATGAATCCTGCAAGCTGATCTGGGTGTCAGAACATCTACTCAATTAACATATTGGTTTACCTTGGTTAAGTAGCAACCTTAAAAAGCAGGACAGAAATGACAAAATGTCTCAAGACAGCCATGTATCATTAAAAATTACAATAATGGCATAACATCAGGAAGTTTTCCCTCCACTTTGGTCAACTTTATGAACCTGTTTTTGTGCAAAAAAGGAAAAGGTCTACAAATAAAGAGCTATAGGATATCTTGGCAGAGGGAGGCACAGGAGCAGGACACATTTCAGGTGGAAAAAGATGGCAACTCAGCAAGGGAGCCTGGCATACCAGTCTAATGACAGGAGCCTCACAGGGTAACAAGTTGAGCCAAGTTAAAAAGTTTATCCTAATAGCCTGGTTTCCCACAAAGTTTATAACCTCCAAACCCGATTACAACTCCACTACATTTTCTTTAGTACAACATTATCTGTCACAAATTAAAGTGATTTACTAGGTATGTAACTACTTTGTAGAAATTCAATAAATTTAAAGAGTGGCTTGATTTTCTTTTTCAGTACAGATAATATCTTTTCCCTTACTTAACTGGTACATATTCAGCACCAGACTAATTTAAAACACTGAGACCTTATCAACTGTGTTTCTCTCTAGTATCCTAAAAATACAGACTCTTCTTCTCCTTTTTTTTTTCCATGCTCATAGAAAGTAAAACAGCCTTTCACTTTATTACCTTTTATTTGAAGGCTTCCCACAAATTGCTCCTTCAAGGCCTTTAGTACCTTCAGAGGAAGAAAGTCATAAAAATCCCTTAGCTGTAGTGCCTGATACTTGAAAGTTCATGCTGACTATTGGTATCTTTAGACTGGTAACAGAGTCCCTGGTAGTGCTACCAGGAATCTCAAATACCTAAACACAAAGCATCAAGTTAACCAACACAAATATTGTAATTCCTCAACATCACAATATTTAAATGGTGGATCCCAGGACTCATGTCATGTATATTGTACATGATGATTTTATCTTCCTGTATCAGTCCAGTCATAGACTTGGACATGTTATTTCTAACAAAAAAAAAATCACATAGAAAAAAACTGTCGCAGTCTACTGCCCCAAGAACTGACAAACTGCAGCTGGGTAATTTGCAGTTCACTCTTAGGTCCGAAACCACCTTACACTGACAGGAAGAGAAATTGAGAAGGTTATCTCCCACTGACCTGTCAGTTTCTTCCTTACAGAATATACTGCATCTTCAGGGTTGAACAGACTTCACACATAAATCTTAACAGCTCTGTAAGCATCTGCACAATGGTTCATCAATTACCCTTCCTTGCCTTCTGTCACTAGCAAAGTTTGGGAAGAATTTGTTTGTCTTGCTGGAGAATGACTTTTTCTGGAATAAAAGTCTATGTCATTTCTTTGTTCTGCCTCTAGAAAGAGAATGAAGAAACATGGCTAGGTTGTTAATATAATCGATTGCCTTACAAGAGACTTTTTTTTTTTTACTCCATTTTTAGTGAACTTTGCTGAATTTCACTAGCTCCCTAAAGTCTTTCATGTTTGTTATTTCTCAGTGCTTTGAAGCTGTAGCACAATGCAAGACAGGGCAGAGATACTAGAGACACTTCAGCATGAACTGATTCTCCAACCAGCCTAGGTCAGTCCCCAGGATGGCTTTTCTTAGCAGCTGGGTATACCGATGTTCTCGGGACAAACCCTACCTTTTTTCCAAAGGGCAACTTTGAGTCTGATTGTCATGTCAAGTCTGTCCCTGTAAATGAGAAATTATTTCCATTAGCACTAAAGAATAACTGAATTGGAGGCTAGATTTTGTGAGATTCACACAAATCACTCCTCAGCCCTTTTAGGAATAACTCTTTTTATCCTGATTCTGTACAGCAGTTAAGCAGCCAGCTCACATCACCGTGACCTGCAACAAGGGTTTCTAAGCATAAGAGAAGGGAGGGGTAGAGGGAGAAGGGAGAAACAGAATTATGCACAGAGAACCCTACCTGCTAGTCAGGAAGAAGAGACAAATGGAATGAAAAAGATCCATGACCTAGAGAAGGTTCTCACATTACGATTTGCAAAATGTTACAGCTTTGATCTATAATCCCTGTTCTCTTATTCCTCCTCCTCCTCCTTTTACATCCATGAGCAACTGTTATCTTTTATCTTACTTGGAGCTAGAGCTTCGAGTCTGGGGAGATCAGATCTTTGCAAAGTGCTTTGCTCTTTCATGGCAGCATTAAAAAGGCAGCTTTCCATAACTGCATTTTTCTGTGGGAGTAGGATTCCTCTCCTGAAGTAGCAGCACTAACTCTATTATTATGGAGCACTTCGAGAGTCTGGACTGAAAACAAGTGCAGAGTATCAGTATATACATTTTAAAACCCAAGAGACACTCTTCTCCTATTCTGGACTGAAAACAAGTGCAGAGTATCAGTATATACATTTTAAAACCCAAGAGACACTCTTCTCCTATTCTAATGTAACTGATAGAGTTTCAAAAGCTTTTCAAGAATAACTCAAAATCTCTGATCAGTGCTTTTTGTTTTAAAGTTATCAGTGTCCCAAAAAGCAAAAAAAACCCCCAAAATAACAAAAACCCAACAACCCCATGCCTGCAACTGAAATATCATATAAAAATTAACCATTTTTTCCTTAGGATTTACAGAGCCAAATTCTGCTTAATGACTCAACCCAGGCAAACACTAAGAATCAGTGAGTTTGACCCATGGCATTTTATTCTCTGCAACAAACCAGCTAAAGGTCCTGCTTACAAAGACACGCTCATTTCATCTGTGATATGGATACACATCCAAGCATGGCAGAGTGGATGGAAAGATGTAAAGAAAAAAAAAATTTCTGAGAATCTAGCCGAAATTCAGGAAAGATAACTGATAGTGAGGAGAGTTTTTGTCTGAAGAGGGGCTAAACAAGGTCTCATTTCAAATAAGAAGTTGTAAGATGTTTGATTTCCCTGCTGATTCCTTAATGTTGTGACATTTTAAGTAAGAGGAGAGGTATGCAATGGAAAGGGGCAGTGTTTCCTCTCCTATTACACAGGAGCTATTCAAGAAAGGAAAGAAAGAGAGCTCAGATCTATGCTTCACTGCTTATAGCATTTGCTGACTGGCAAAGAGATACTGAATGAAAAGGTTTAGGGACATGACATCCGTTGGCAAGGAGGAAGTTCATCATCTGCATCCCTTGCAGCTGCTGATACTTGGGCAACACACTCCTATTCTAATGTCAGTGGTCTAAATGAGGGCCATACTCTGACAGTTTAATCCCAGGAAATCTCTGCGGAATTATTAGCAAGGCTCTGACTTCCACAGCAACTGTACACCGTTCCTCAAGCACAGACAAGATTCACTAGCTTCCTACTCAGGCAGTGGAGAGTCTGCTAAAACCCTGGTGCAAACTTACTTTTAAGACAGATCTGTTTACATCTGATCACCACTACCATGAGCTTTCAGTGAACAGAAAAATATTGTCCAGTTCCTCAAGTGATTAGAGCTGGGCTATTGTCAGTAATAATTATTAAATGCAGCAAAATGCCACCTTGGTACCGAATAAAAATACTCAGAATACATGAAAATACTGCAACAGCATTTCATCTTCTCTTCTACTGGCTGGAAAGCTAACATCTGTTCAGCTTTCCGAGTCTCTTGTGGATATAATAATTTTATAAACTGGAAAATTTGTTCATGACTCATCTGCCTGTATTACCAAGTGAATTTTTTAGTCCAACAGCCAGACATCCATTATGTGGGCTGCTAAATGATTTACACTGATTGAACATGCATGGTATGCAGTTCTTGCAAATTTTATATGCTAGCTGTATGGAAGCTGAATGCTTGCTGATTATGCTCCAAATAGCAATGAACCCAATTACCTAAGCCACTAACTCCCAGCATGGAAACCAGAAAAGCAGCTGTTGCTTAGGTACCTTAAAGAAATGTTTGCTGTTTCTAATTTAACAATTGTAATTTGAAGTAAATGGGAGATTCACATTAGTGAAGAACACACTCATTCGTTCAAAATCACCTCTTTTAATAGTTGTTTTCAATTCCTTATGCTCCATAGCTTGTATTCCAGCGTAAGGCCTTACCCCACACCTGGGGAAGCAGACAAGAATCCAGCTACTGAGCAACTTCTGAGATGAAGCCACCAAGATGAGAAGCCTGAAAAAAAAAAAAAAAAGGTAAATTTCAGGGAGAAACATAAGGACACTTCTGAATCATCTTGGGGTGAAAAACTGACTTGTATCATCCAGATAGCCAAAATGAACTTTGTTATGAGAAACAGGTACCAGTGACTGCAGAAGAATCACTAAAAAAAAAAAAAAAAATAAATATTTTGGCTGAAAGCAACATGTGGAGGTCACTTAGTCCAAATGCTTTTTCACACAGGGCCAACTTCACAGTAGATATTGAGATCTTGGGCCTTGTCCACTCGAGGTTCAGTGTGGATTGAGTGATCACGTCTCTGGCTCTGTTTCCAGTGTTCTGCCACCCTCACAGGGAGGACTTTTTTCCCCACATCAAAATGGAATTTCTCTCCTTGTAACATTTCACTGTTGCCCCTTATCCCTTCATTACACACCTCTGGGCACACCAGCTTTGTACCTGGTGACAGAGCGGAACCACCACCATAGGTGCTCCATGCAGAGTAGTGACAGCAGCACGCCTGGGGTACAGGTGCAAGCCCAAAGGGACATCACCACCAGAGAAAGCAGCTGCAGTTCTATAGACTGGGAGCAGCTACAAATTTAGCCAAGAGCCTCATTTAATAGCTTATATTGCATTTCTGAGCTCTGACGCACATGCAATTGACTGACGTCACCACACAGCTCTGCATCCACAGCGCTGCTGAGTCTGTGCTTCAGGGAAGGACTTAAAGCTAGGACTGGAATAACAGGAAAATCAGGGGAGGAGGAGGAACGATTTTATTCCTTTGCGCTCACAAAGCACCTGTCATACAAAACACTTCTTTCTTTTCAGGAGCACAAAAGTCACAGTGTGTATCACAGAACTAAATGAAAAAGCCAGAAATTACCAGTGTGACTGAAATCAGAACCCTCTCCTCTTGTTCACCAAGCACATTATGAAGACCAATGGTTAAGTGGCTTTCCATTCCAATCAATAATTAAATTGCTGTCTATAGTCAGTAAAGTTTCAGCTCCTGTTCCAGACTCCTAGGTATACCCACAAGTACATTTGCCATGAAAAACCATGAGGAGGGAGGCACCCCTCACTCATCACATTGGTACATGGCTCAGGAGACTCAGTACGGGTGTAATCTCATCAGTTTAGCAATACTGATCCAAATTAAAAAAAGAAAATAAAAAAATCTCTATTTAAATAAATCTTTGTATGTGTGGATCTTTTGTCTTCCAAAACTCTTGAATAATTTTTTAGATATTAATGGATATGGTTTAACCATACTGTGAAATCTAAGATGGCTGCCTGTATCTATCTGTAGGGTTGGGGAATGGCAAATTCAAGTTTCCCAGTTAGCAAAATTACAGCTCCAATAGCATAGAATTAGACAAAACGGAAAGAAATTAATTATAAAACTCCTCTTCACAAATGCAATTTGAGGATTCAATTAATATGCCTTTCTCCCTGGAAAGAAAGATAAGATTCTTTGGAGGATCATTCTGGAGACCAGTTTATCTGCCTATTCTCTTTCCTGCTCTACATTTTTCAGACTACTTTGTACAGTGGCTAAACGGGAGGATATGAACAGATGGCTGTTTGCACTGATAACTGTGTCTGCTCTCAGATTAATTGGTTACAACCCAGTTAAAGATTACAGTCTGGTAAAATGATACAGACAGTCCTTCAGTTACTCTTCACAAAAAATAAAATAAATTGCTAAGAATGAAAATAGAGTTTCAATACATGCTAGGGATTGTGCAAAACACTGCTGTACAGTATTCACCCTTCCACACTACAGCTTTAAAGAGTATAAAATTTACAGGAACAAGAAGGTCAAATGGAGGTTTAAAGACACGTTCTGGAGGATCAACAAATCCTAGGATCTTTGACAGAACAGTATCAGTGTCATGATTACTTTTTATTTATCCAGGCCTTTGGCATCAAGCTGCTCATGAGACTTAGGCACAGAGTAGTATCTAATTTCATACCTCTTCCGATTATGCTGAAAAGAGATTCCCCTTCAAACAACTGGGAATGTGCCAGAAGACTGCAGCATTGTACTGATACTCACTGAAGAAGAGATTGGGTTGACCTCAGTAATTATAACCCTCAATGTGTGGTAAGATAATGGCAAAAAACAATCAATGCAATCAATAGAGGATGAAAGGATGGAAACATAAGTAGGGCTGGCCTATCCGCTTATATGGAAAATAGACACCAACTCACAAACCTGATTGCACTCTCTGAGCCTGTGAGATTGATTATTAATGATTATCATGAAAGTGTAAAAACTTCCATAGAGCCCTTGACACAGTGCTGCAGGGTACTCCACTTTAAAACACGGCTCTTATCCAACACCAATGAAAGCACAACATATGGATTAAAAATTGGCTAACTGTCAAACTCACAAAGATAGTGGGGAAACTTGATCAATTGAGTAAGTTTCTAGCGGGGTTCTGCAGGGTTTCATTCTGGGTACACAGACCATAAAAACAGGTTTTTTCCTCCCTCTTCTGTGAAACAGAACTGTACATAACACACGTACATGTTTGTATGTGTGATACATACACATGTGTGTATCATACTGAGACTGACAAAGGGTAGAAGAACTTGATAATAACTAAATTCAACTCAAGTAACACGTAGCACTCAAGCAAACACAATGCAATAAATGTAAGAACAGCAAACACCAGCCTCACAAGACAACAGTGTATTCTATAAAACAAAGAACTTGAAAAAATTTGGGTTTACACAAAAATAAGACACTATATACATATCTGAGGAAATAAAATGAGCATGTACAGTCTGTATTTTTGCACTGTGCTGTAGGGGAGGGGAGCAGGAGAAGAGAAGCTTGTTTCTCAGGTCTTTGATTAAGAACTTGGGAGGAGGTAGAAAGAGACACAAAGAAAAGGTGAGACCTCAAGAAAATACTTTTCAGGAGAGGCCTATGGAGCTCCAGCTGTTTGGGCTATCAAAAGGAAGACAAAGAGATTACTCGGCTACAGGATATAAATCCTCCAAAACGAGAAAATAGAAATTATTAGAGAGATGATTAACATGGCAAAGACAGACACGCACACACACAAAACCCCACTGGTTCAAGCTAAGAAAATTAATTTGTGAAATCACACAAAATTGTAATCTACAAGGTGATTAACCAGAGAAGTAAAGTACCCTGGGGGAAGACTTTTAATCTTTGCTTGGTGTTTCCAAACCAAGACTGGATGTCTTCATGGAGAACAGAAGCTTTAGCCTGATTCTTCAGATCAAGGGGAAAACAAAATTGAAATTCTGCCAAAAGCACCAGTTTTCAGCCTGTGGTGCACACCTGTAGTTTACTTCAGAAGTTGCAGGATCTTGCTCACAGTGCCGAGATCCAGGTCTTTTATCAGTCACCAATACTCCCTAACATTCATCTTCTCTCACCACCAAGTCTCGGGTTTCTTTATACCTTCTCCTTTAAGCAGGTTAGTGAGTAGGCATGACCATTTTTTAATGCATATAACGAGAGAAAAAAGTAACATTTTCAAGCAGAAATCTAAAACCCCAGGGAAAGGCACATGAACCACGCGACGAATAGCTGTAACACAGATTCTTATCCGCGCTCAATCCCAGCCTCATCTCTTACTCTGATATTAAAAGACACACAGCCCGTGCCATGCCAACCCGTGTGCCCCACACTCGCTGCCTCTCGAGTGAACCCCCTGCACTCAGCTGCCCTCACACGGCCCGGCCGCGGGCAGCGCCAAAATGGCCCCCGGCCACCGGCGCGGCCCTCGGCCCGAGAGAGGCCTCTGGCGCCACCCAGCGGCTCCCTGGGGCCGCCGCCGCCCCGGGCCGTGAGGGGGTCCCCGGGCTTTCCCCCCGCCCCGCCACAAACAAACAGCGTTTTCTTCGCAGTACCTCCCCCACAGCCGACTAAATCCCCTTTGGACGCATTTATACCACAGCGGAAAAGCCCCATTCGCTGCCCAAGGCCAGCGGGGATAGAGCTCAGCTGCATCCCTGCCACCCCCACCCTTCTCCGGGTGGGTTAATTAACCCTTCTCCGGGCTCCTCTCTCCCCTTAACGAGCAAGAGGAGAAAAAGCTCTAAAGTGTTCTCTAAAGAGCTCCGTGAATGCAGTCTGCTAGCGGGAAGCGATGCGAAATGGCCGCCTTTGCTGGCTTTTCGTGACCTTTCTCATTGCCCAGGCTACAGTCGCCCATCGCGGCTCGTCAGGGCATCGGTGCCAGGGCGGATAACGGGGTTGTGTTTGCGGGATGCAGGTTGCAAAGTCTGCGTGTTGCTAAGCCTAAAGCAACCAACCCAAGTTGTTTTTTGGTTTTTTGTTTGTTTGTTTGGGTTTTTGTTTTGGTTGGGGAGGGGTTGTTTTTTTGTGTGTGTGGGTTTGGGTTTTTTTCCCCAGATTCCCCCTTCTGTCAAATCAATCCACAGAGCAAATATTCATTGAGGGAAAACATTTTTAGTTCTAGCCCGCAACCCGACTTTGACAAAAAAGTCAAAGGCAGCCTCTCCTCTGCCCCCATCTGTGAGATCTAGACCTGTGAATTTACTATTAATTAAAAAAAAAAAATGCAATTTTATTCTAAGAATTGCTGCCAAAGCTTAGTGGTAGGACCACACTGAAGTGGGTGCACCAAAGAGACACAATAGTATCTTCAGATGTCCTTGGATGCATTGCCTTCTTTAACCACTTAACTGATATAATGAGCTAAATGAAAGCATATGTGGTTTTTTTATATCACAGAGCTGCTGCTCACAGTAGGTGAACTAACTCAGGTTTTTAATGCAATGTCTCAACCCCTTGAGTTTCAACACCTGAAGGAACTAAGCTATAAAATCTAATGATGGCTAACCTGCAGACTTCAATCTTGGTCTAAATGGACTCCTGTTCTCTGTCTTTTCCACTCAAAAAGTGCACCATTCCCCCTGTCCCTTCCTGGAGCATTCTCAGTCCCCATGCTGTTTCCCCACCTGCAGCACCAGTAAGTCAAACCCTTACTTCCTGCTCTTATTTCTCCCCACCACTACATACTTCTACCATCTTATGCTACAGCATCACTTTGGCATAGTTTTGTTTATGTCTTGTTTTGATAGCAATGAACTGATAGTTATTCACATGGAAAACAGCATCTCAGTGTTTACCAGTTCTTTTGTTTCATATGTCCTGTAATTTTTTTATGACAAGGTATTTTTTTTTGGTTACCTGCAAACCGATCTGATAATTTAATTGTATTATTTTCCTCAGACTTTCTCAAAGCCTTTGGCTTTTTAGAATCCTCTTTCTAAATCCTGAAAATAGCATTTTTCTTAGCATTTCTGTTTACTACTTGTCTTTTGAACTCTGCAAGTATTTTCCCTTTGAAGAGGGGAATGAAAATACATGTTCCAGAATAGTCTTCTTTTGTCCATCTCAAGGGACACCACCAGGGGTATCTTATGAAGCATTTTTTGAATAGCTATTTTTCTATCAGCTTTTTTGCATCAATGACCCAACAACAACTGGCAAAGGAGCAATCAGGTCTCTCCCTTCCAAATTGCTGTTAATGGGCACACATACCTTATACCCACATGAAATATTGCTTGGTGGGCTGTGTGGGTGGACCTGAGCCTGTATTCCTGCAAATACTTGAGGGCACAACCTAGTCACATCCTTACACTTAGGTGTTGCATTAAGACACACTTGAGATAAGCATACATTTCAGCTGATTTTTTTGTCTCAGTTTTACACCCCTTAAAGAGTATTGACCACTCATTCAGTGGTTGTCACTTTGGTGCTGGAGGGTTCTGCTGGATACTGTCTCATTACACATTAAGCAACAGTAAGTAATAAATTTAGGCATGGAAGCCTGACGGGTAAGGTTTCACTGGAGGTAGGACACAAAATATCATGTCCTACATACATAAGAGAAAGGGTGAAAAGAGAAGGCTTGAAAAGGTGTTTTTCAATTATGATTACTTTGTGGAAAACAAAGGTGGGTTTGAGTTTTATACGTCTGATTTTCAGAATTCCTAAGTGTAGCCAGAGGAAGCTGAGACTCCTACATATCTGCAAGCCCATCTGTAAGAGCAGTAGCACTGTGTTCCAGCGCTGAACTTGTTCTTAATGCTGGTTTAGAGATGGAGATCGGGATCTTGATTTCATTTAATACATGACTGACAGTGCCGTTTTAACATGAAAATCCTCCATCCACATGCTTTTAAGGAATGAGGAGCCAGAGCCTGTCAGGTGGATTAGCCATATGTCAACTCCCCAGTGCACTACAGCAGAGCCATCATTAATCTGAAAACTTGATCTTGAGCCAAAGGGAACAATTATATAACCCAGATATCTGTAAGGTGAATGGTACAAAAACAAGCAAGAAAGAACAATCATTCTTACATACACATGTGTACGTTTTACTAGAACTCTTAGGCAATCAAGATTGTCATATAATTGGCTTTTTTAAAATTACAAAAATGATGGAAGGGTTGCAGTAATTAAAAAGTGCAGGCAAGACGTTGAAAGGTGATAAATTACATAAAGCCAAAGTGCAAATGAAGCAAAATCTTTACAAGTATTTATTTGCTTCTCCAGAATTTAGATAATTTGTGTATTTGCTGTTTGTCTGTTCCTGACTGCCATTGACAAGCCAGTGTGACAGATTGTCAGAGGGACAGATAGCTTTCAGAATGACCTGAGTTACCAGAGCAGAAGATTGCTTTTAAAATTGGTGTCATGCCCCAGAAAAGCCACAGGAGTGAAGCTCTTCACCAAGATAGATTGCATGGGCAAGTTCTATGGCACATGCCTCAATTATCATGAACGTCCAAAGCAAACTTTGGAAAAGTGACAACAGACGAAAAAGGTCCACTAGCATTATTCCTCCCACACGGTTAAAGGAGATGAATGTGCAATTAATTCAAGGTTATTTATTAGGACAGCGCCTAGGGCCCCTCAAGGTGGGGCCTTATTATGTTAGGCAGGTAAAAGCAGAACAAGCCTCTGCCCCAAAAAGACTTATACAAGTATATTTCCTCGTACCAGGATAAAATATAAGCTCAATGAACTAGGTGTCAAAGGAACTTTAAGATAATACTCCAAAACATGCTGGAAATTATTCTAGGAGGAAAGTGTCTGCCTAGGTAGTTCAAAATGCCAACCTTTTCATACTGCCCCAGAGCCATCCTCCAGAGATCTGCCACAGAAGTAGTAGTCAGTGTCAAATCCCACAGAAAGGTCTGCAGTCTGTAGTAAACCCCTAGGACCTGCCTGATTCTCAGGGTTGATTTTCCACAGAATTACTTGGGAAGGTAATGGTCCCCCTTCTTCAAGGGTCCTGGTAGCAAGTCTCCAAACCGGTATGCAGTTTAATACCCGACATCTGGACATATGCTCTTGTACCTGTTGACTCCTGAGTATTATTTGCAACATACGGTTTGCAACCAATTTATTTGTATTTTGCAGCTTCCTTGGATTTTCTTTTCTCTCTGTGTCTTTTTTTTTTTTAATTTTGCCCACCCAAAGATACCCCAGGTTGCACAGCCTTCTAGCATTTTAGATGCACATTTCTGAATTTACTGGTGCCTGGGACTGCTCCTCACTGGCATGGGCAAATTCTTTATGTTAAGTAATGCTAATAATAATATTTGCTATTTTTCTGTTCTTTTCTATCTTCAAAATGTTAAATTAACTATCTAAGCTGCTAGAAAAGCTTTTCTGTAGCAGCATTTCAGATTTCACAAACCCACCCATTTGCTCTGTGCCCAAACTCTCAAGACTGCAGTGCAGATGCAATGGTAACCTATAGCAGAGAAATGTCAGACCTGACTTTACCTCCACTTCAGCACGTGTGTGTATACACAGCCCTTTAAGGTAGATGTGTGAGTCGTCCAGCTGAGGTCACAAACAGTGGACACTATAACTGGGGGGGAGCAGTTATATATGATGTGTAAAGAGTGATTTCAATAAGACTAACCTTTAGTTTGGATTAAGAGACCACAAGGAAACAACCCAGGCAAAAGAGTATTTGAGAGAGTGTCGCACACAACTTTGTCTGTATTAGCCTGTTCGGATCTGGAGGCAAAATGGCTGTCAGGCTTTCTTGCCAACTTTGACATTAACAGGAGGCAGGGAAGCCAAGGGATTGCGTGCCGGCCTTGAAGTGAGAAAGCCTGAGCCCTGCAAGCTGCTGGTTGATTGACACAAGACGTACTTCACTTCCCAGTGCCTCTCTCTCCTTTCCCATCCATTGCCACTCTTTTAGATCATGAGCTCATACAGAGAGAAGCTGTTTTCTTATTCCGTCTATGAACAGCAGAGCCCTGAGCTCAGTTGGGCCTCTAGGCACCAGGTTAATATATATAATAATAGTGTGGTACAAAAAAACAAAGGCATAACAGTTTCATGACGGAACGCATCTCAGATGAGTTAATGTGTGCGAAGCACTTTGAAGTTGAAAGGTTCTGCAGTGTGTAAAAGCTGAGCATTGCTTTCATATGGATTTGTTGATCTTGAGGACTCAAGAAGCTACTCAAAACATGCCTCTACTCAGCGAAGTGCAGAGTGCGAATCCCTGCTATGCACTCCGATCTCCAAATGGAGTAGTATGTCCAAGAAATTCCTATTTGAGGATGTCATTAAGAAAACCCATGTCATTATAAGCAAATATCTTTAGTTTTAGCACCTCTCTATATTAAAAACAAGCATCCCTAGGGAAAAATGCAAATAGGCTTTTCACAATCCTGCTGATTTTGGCATTATCCCTTCTCCATTGCTTTGAGTCACTCTCACTTTCTGGTTCTCTTACATTAAGTTGCCATGGGAAATACAAAAATTCAAAGAAAAAGTGTTACAACCTGCCAACAGCTTGACATGAATCTTAGCCATTCTGGCTCCTGAAGCTGAATTGACTTTCCAAGATTCCCTGAAGCCCAACCCATCCCTGGCCGGGAATAAATGGCATTTTGTGACTCCATATCCAGCGTTTCTGGGATCGAAGCTGAGACCCAGGCCAAACATTCCCCAACAGATTCCAGATCCTAACTGCTACTTAGGATCATGCTTGCTTTAGTTGCTTTCATACCTTACCACCCCTTTTGGATTATTATTTACTGCATTTCAGGGGAAGGGAGCACCCTAGCTCAGGATCTAGGACCTGTCTCATGAGGTGACACTCAGGCACACCCACTAGTGGTCCCAGAGCTCATCTTCTGGCTGAGACAAGATGCAGCAACTGCACAAAACATCCCCTAAAGAAAACAGAAGAGTTATGGGAGAACAAGGAGTTACATAGAGCGGCTTTGTGCATAATTTTGGTGATTCTGCATAATTTGAACTCTTCTGCACCGTTTTGTGTATGTATTACAATAGAGATCCACAGCGATATGCACGCTTACACATGCATCTACCCAAAGGGAGAAAAGCTGTAATTAAATCCGCCTGACGGACTCTCACCGTCCCCACGGGCCGTGTCCCCTCCCACGGCCACCGCCGTCCTTCCCAAGCCAGTGCCACTAGATGGAGCTGAGGAACAAAATTCCTCCCAGGCCATCTGCACAGCTGCAGCATCAGCGGCATTGCCCAAGTCGCAGGTTGCGACTTGTTTCTTGCTTACTGGGCACTAATATTTCCCTGGCCAGTTGATACAGGGACAAGCTGTGGCGAATTGTCATTAAGAGATTGCAAAACCGTACTTCTCAACCACGCTGATTCACCCTTAGCAGAGGATGATGTCAGTCCGTGCAGATTTGGCAGCCAGAAATGAGTTTGGGAAATGAAAGGAAGGGCTTCTGCATGCTCCACAGTTTATGGTGGAAAAATCTCCTCTGTAATGCCTTCTTTTGATTATCTAGGGAACAGAGAGTCTGGCAGCTCTTGGCCTTTTAGTGAAACACTTTTGCTCATCAACAGCCTCCTGAGAGCCTGGGAGACAGGTGGGAAGCATCTCTGCTTTCCCTGTGGTTGCCTCTCCAGCCTTTCAAATGATCCAATGACAGCAAACTAGACACGAAACTGCCTGTCTTCCTTGATGAGGGGTAGTGCAACAGAGAGAAAGAAATACAGGGAAAAGCAATCATAAAATAGACCCTCAGCCTTATGGTCCAGACAGAGCAGAAGTTTCAGGGAAACAATCATAATGCAGGCAACAACTGTCACTCTCATCTTGCATGGGTAGTGGTGCTCAGAGGCTGAAAACTGGCTCAGTGGAAACACACAGCCCTGGCACACCCCATTTGAGAGAAGTGACACTGCCAGGTCTTGTTTACAAAATGCTTCCATAGCTAAACAAATATGGTGGCAGGAAATCTGCTTCTAATTTTTTAAAGATGCTACAAGCAGAGGAGATAAAAAAAAGTGGGAGAAAGGTAAAAATAAAATATATTAGCAAATCAGGTAATTACAATATCTAAAAAAAATTTAGGATGCATATTGTCAACCTGAATTTTCATATTATCTGTTGACAAATACAGTGGACTGCAATGAGCTGGGAGCAGAATGCAAACACAACCATAGCTTGTAACATAACGTTATTTAGGTTATATGTTGCAATGGGAATAGGGATTAGCTAACTCTGCATTAGAGTGGGTCCAATATAAACTTTGGAGAAACCAGTGTAAAAACAGAATAAAATCTTAACCTTTGCAATGCACTCAAACAAATTACATGGGCATGTGAGAAAAAAAGTCATTAACAAATCATGGAATGAATCTGCAAATATACTGTTTCTGTTCAAGTCTAAATGTATTATCCAAAATAAGCCTATTTTTATATTTACCTAATCAAGTGGATATATTTACAGAGATAGAGATACAGCAATCTCTTAATTTTTTTATTCCATGAGTGCGTCATATTATGGGAACCTCAGATTGAGATTATTACACAATGAATGCTTTCTGCATCCCAGCTCTGTAAGGTGGCAAATGTCTGCAGGCAGACACCATTGAGATGTTGTAGCGGTACATTATGCAAAGCAGATGCTACACTAGTAGGTTCCTATAATGGTAGCCAAGTGGCTAACCAGTTGGAGGACCACTTTTTTCAAGCCAACAATACTAAGATGCTTTGCAGTCAAGGTGTGTTAAAGCCTGCAAGAAAGGGTGTGGTACACTCACAAAAGCATGTCTGTGGCCAAGGTGTTCCCAGGAACGTGGGATGAGTCACCAGTGTCACATTGCTTAATTGCTTGTGACAGGTGACCTTTGGTAGCCACATTATTAATAAACAGAAGTATGAGTGAGCCTTGCTACATGCAGGCACCAAAGTTTGATGTGACCATCTAATGCTTTACAGAAAGCCTCAAGGAGCACACAGGACTGAAAATGTAGTATTATAGCCTGATTAAAAAAATGGGCCCTCTGTGCCTGGTGAGCAGTTGTGAGGAGATTGATAACTTTCAGGAGTTTAGCCATATATTATCCCACTGTAATGAACAGAGATAGCTTTTTAATTATTTCTAATCTAATTTGATAGTTAAATTCAGAAAGCAAATCAGTATCTACTGTAGCTGATATTTGATGTTGGGGAAGCTGGAAAATAAAACTTTCTTTTTCCCTACCTTATTGGGCTTTAGGTGAAGTTAGATGGCATCCTTAGACGAAGGTAATTCATCATTTAACTTCGGCTGTGCTACCTGACTTAAGCAAATGGGAGCTCTGGTGTGGCGCTGTCACATTACAGCCTCCTTGTCAGAAGTGCTCCGTTTCCCACATTGCACCACTGCCTGCGCCACCAAGGAGGTTTGCCTCCAGACCTGCCGAGGCTCGTCGGCCACCCAGCACGCTCGCACACCAGCTTCTGGTCAGGACTCCCACTTCTGCTGGAGCACCTTTGGGAGAGGGAGAACTCAGGTACCTTCATGCAAGTCCAGACCATTGTGCCTACAGTGCTCAGGGAGCTGGACACAGATGGCACTGAGCCCGTGTGCCCTGGCTAGGCAGCCGGCAGTCCAGGTGACTCTCTGCAAGAGCATGCAGGTGGCAGGGCTAAGCATGCCAAAGCCTGCCCTGAGCACAGACGTGGCCCGAGGGGTTTGCAATATTTGCCTCTGCCCTGTAAGAAACACATGGTCACCTTGCACTTTTGGGGGCCCTCCTCTGGCTGCTGCACTCCCCAAGTTTATGGAGCAGCCAGCACATTGCCCTAAAGCTCAATTCAACCTCGGTTTATGGTGCATATGAAGAAGATCCTCCCTCATTCTCGCAGACACAAGGTGATGGTGGCAGGATGGCATTGTCCCAGAGGCAAAGCCATGTGAGTGTCCAGTCTGGGGATCTCCAGCTCCCGGCCCCACAAGACTGATGTTATCTCCTGCACATCCAGGCTGCCAGTGGTAACAAGGAGCACTTTCAGCTGCTGTTGGCCTGCCTGCTTTCCAGTACCATGGACCCCATGCCTCTTGACATAAATCCGAGCTGAATATAGCCTCAGGCTTCAACTCACATTAATCCTACTACAAGTTCATACAGTGTGGTGCAGTCAAGGAACTCAGTGCAAAAAATGAAAGAAGAAAGCGGAGAGAGAAATAAAAAGGGAGCAGGAGGGGTTTGGCACCTGTGCTAGAGACATGGCAGAGAGCAACTGGAGGATTTCTCACAGCCAGTTTCAGATCACCTTTCATTTCAGAGGCAATCCTGCCTATGAGTTGCAACACCTTTCCCTGAGACCCTGCATAAAAAAAAGCAAGCATAAATTAGTTTTGCTCTTGAGCGGTTTTGCACAAGGGGTGCTGGTATCTCTGTTTCCACCCAGAGCCCCTCACTAACAGAGCACAGCTGAGTACAGGGCTTACTGATACAGAAAGCTGAATGGAAGGTACTTTTTTCACTGAAAGGCAGTGGTTTGTGCTGGAGAAGGTGGAAGAGAGGCTCTTTCAGCAGGGGCAAGACAGCTAACACTGCAAAATCTGTCATATGGCCACAGTTAGCAGCATCTTCCAGTTAGCTGGGGAATTGGGCAAACTGCTCTTCCTTGCTAACAGAAAGGCTGAAATTGCCCACTAGGTGATGCGGGGAAAAAAGAGACTAATAAATCCCTTGTCCTCTGACGGGCTTACACTGGTCCACGCTGATGCCTAGGCTCAGGTGGCATCTCTTGAGTCTACGCACTGATGGGGATAACCGGGGCACAGTGACCCTACAACCACTACCTACACACAGACTCCCAGCACAGGCAGCTGGACAGGGAGCTGTAAAAACAGCCTCTGCCCCATGGTAGTCGCTTGCCAAAACAGTGAGCCCAGCCAGGCACACGGGTAGCTGTGCTGCCAGGCCAGTGCTCTTGGATACCAGGGCTCAGATAGGAAAAGCACTGCTCCCTGTCTGGGGGAGAGGAAAATCTGTCTAAAAACTGCCATCACATGAGAAGATTCACCAGGATGAAATGTCAAAGTTTTGTTTTGACTCTGCTGCTGAGCTTACAGGTGACACTGAGGAGAGCTGAATAGCCTGGAGACAGAATGACCCCTTGTTTTTTGGGTCTGCCAGAAACAACATTTTTTTGTCTCAGGTTTTCTCTTCATCCACCAAACTCCAAAATCAATTCTTCAGCCAGCTCTAACAATGATTTTAACATCTAGCTAAGAAAGATGTGTGTTCTCTGTATGTATATTACTATTGACACTGCTCACCACAGGTTTAGCACTAAACATGGTGATGATGTTTTTTCCTCCCTGCCTCTTCTTCTCTGCTTGTAACCCCCAGGACCGGTTCCTGCACTTACCAAGATGTTGTGTGTCCTCTTAGGACAGACAAGAGATTGTTTTGAAGTCCAGCATCTGTTAGTTGTTGTTTACAGTGAAAGTTTCAGCTTTGAGCTGAGATCAATGCAATAGTTTTAAGTATTGGAGAAAGTGCAGAATTAATATAAATCTTCCTGTCGTTTCCTCATGTTTGTCTACTGTGCATACAGGCTCCAGGCCACAAGCTCCAGTGAAGCCTCCAGAGACAGACTGCAAGGGGAGACATGAAAGACATACACCTAGTTTTGTCAAGCTGCTAAAATTAAAGCTGGTCAGAGCAGTGTGAGGTGCCCTGCAGGTAGCAACATGGTGTCTCTTTCCTAGGACCCTTTCATGAGGTAAGGATGAAAGTACAACAACTGTCAGGGAGGCCTCTTGCTGCTCTGCCTTCACATGCAAAAGCCTGATTTGGTTTGCCAAAATAAAGCTGGTGCCTCTCAACAGTAGAAATACTCATGCCTACAAGTGGCCTGTCTGGCCTCTCCCAGGTTATCTGTTGTGGCCACATCCAAAGACCCCAAATCAAGATCAGAGATGAGGCTGTGGTAGATGTTGCGGAAGTCCCACACCCTGCCACAATTTCCATGCTGGTGTGGAATGGGACCGAGGAGCCAACAACTGGCTGTGGGGATGGTCATGGCTAATGGCAACTCAGTCAGCCTGGAAAGCATGTTCTGGGAACAATCTGATCCTTCAGGCTCACTCATAAAGGAAACCAAACAAACTCTTGTACAAATAAAGCCAGTTAGCTTTGAAAGCTATCCCAGCCAGCTCTTGGTGTCCCTCACAGGCTGATGCAGACTGTCACAGCCTTTGTGGCCCCACTTTGCAAGGTCAGGGTGGCACAGAATCCTTCAAGCAACCAGGAGGGATGTGAGAGTGGAGCAGGCAACACTGTAGGGATGTCCCATCCCCTGCCACAGAGCACATGCCTGCTGGTACCTCACGGAGGGCTGTGAGCGAGAGCCAGGGCTCCTTACACCCTCAGTAAGTCTGCCCCTGTCAAAAATTGGGTGGAGGGAGCCTAACCCCACACAGCTGCAAGGCAGTTACAATGGGAACACAAATTAAAGCCACCCATTTATGTAAACTACCTCAAAGTACTGAATACAAAAGCAGATGCACGGAAACAAAATTGCAATACCAGTTTCAGGCAGGATCCACTGGAGCACAAGATGAATTATATACGTATAGGATTTCAAAGGGGATCATTAAGACAGGCTGAGTTCTACCCACGTCTTAATGACCTGAATAGATTAGCCTCTCCCTCCTTGCTGCCTTGTGCTATCTGGCTAGGGATAGACACTGCAGAGATTTTCGCTTTGCTTCAGGCCTTAAAGCACAGCTTCAGCTTCAGGGAGAGGGCAGGGGGGCAGTGATGTGCTGCTGCATCCCAAGAAGCTCCCACCACCCTTCCGAGAGTGGCTTGTTTGCAGAGACAAACCCTGTAGCCAGCCTCAAAGCAGAAAACAGGCAAAATGGAAGGAGAGGAACCTAGCTGAGTGCACTTGGACTGGGCAAGGAAGAATAAGGGGGAAGAGTGCCTGAAATGAGCCTTTCTGTGGTGTTTCTCAGGCATCACTAAAGGAAAGAGAGAGAAAAAAACCAGAATAAACAGAGGACAACAAAGGAAGAAGTATGATATTAACAGGATGGAGAGTTTAAACAACAACAACAACCAAACAAAAACAAAACAAAGAGATGCATGACGATCATAAGAGATGCCCATGCACCTTGCAGATCCCTCCTTACAACCACTGCTCTCCGTTCTGTGAAGTAAGTGCCTGCTGTCCAATGGGGGAAAGGCTGAGCATGGTCTCCTCACAGCCTGCGCAGGGTTTCCCTGCAGGGCGCGCACTGCCCATCCCTGTGCGGAGCAGCTCTGCCCGTGCGGAGCAGCTCTGCCCTTCCGGAGCACGGGTAAATAATCCCACGCGCGCACACCTTGGGGCGAGTGCATTTTTCCTGGGTGAATACAGCTTTTCCAAGTGACCGAGATAGGATAATCAGGAGTAAGAGACCAGATTATACAGCAGGGCTCAGAAATTTTCGTGGAAGCCCAGGAATGCAGTGCCACAAGTAAGCCCTGATGTCACCTCTGTTATTTTTCAAGACCAGTTTCCAAAGGTAATTTTTTGTTTGCGATAGCCTTGGAGTCACTCTGGATTTATTCTCTGTAGATCACATCCACTGACTGTCCCCATATCAGGGCAGTTGGTGTCCTTATGACCTGTAGCCTCTGAGGGATCCCTGCTGCAGCCACAGCAAACACCCCATCAGGTTTCCCATGCGCTGCATGCAGCAGAGGGTCTGGATGGCCACATACAAGAGCCGCCCCAAAGCTGTGACTCCTTGCAAAGCAGCAGGAGACCTTGGGGTAGGGCAGACCTAGGGCCAGTGTTAGCATCTCTTAACCTCAGGCAGGCGGGTTCACATGAGGCAACCCGACACAATCCATGTTCTACCTCTCTCTGTGCCAGGCAAAAAGTGCTGCTGTTTGGGTTCCCATGGCATTTATTTTATACCCTTTTATCCTAAAGCTCTGTGTTCTTTAATGTAATAAACAAATCACAGGTCTTGTTTTACATATATCTGTTCGGTACTTTTTAGGCTTGTCTAAAAAATGCCTAGCAAACTGCTGCATTAAACAAAAATGAATTCAAGCTTGGGGCTCCTGTACCCAGAGCCCTGAGGTTTCACAGAGCCTTCTTTGTACAGCTTCTATTTCTGTCTGATTAAGCTATCTAATTCTCAGAGGTTAAGCTATCTAAACTGACTAGGTACTGAAGCATTTAAAATGTAAATGCACTGAGCTTTAATCACAGCCTGCAGACTATCCCTCTCTCTCTCCAATTGTGTATACATGGTAGCTGTTTCCTTGCAATTTCTTGATGTTACAACTGCATCTAGTGTCACTCTCACATGCCACAATGAACCAGAGCATGCTGGGGGGAAGGACAAGGTGTCCAGGTGTAGGAAAGCAAAACTGAAGGCGCAGCTAGGGCAGCTAATATGTCCTTGTTTTCCCTCTCTGTCCTGCTGCCCCCCATAGCCTCGCATTCTCTGTG